>NC_056058.1:86301984-86624695 GCF_016772045.2 Ovis aries | reverse complement strand
AAACAAACAAACAAAAACCACAACAAATCACCTTGGCATGTGGAAACTTTTGGTGATGATGAATTTGTTTATTACCTTGACTGTGGTGATAGTATCATGGGTGTATACATAAGTCCAAATTCACTAAACTGTATATATGCAATTTTTGTATATCAGTTATGCTGCCATAAAACTAGCAAGTGGCTTTAATCCAATTCTGGACTGCAACTCACCATGTTCCTCTGTCCATGGAATTCTCCAGGCAAGAATATTGAAGTGGGTAGTCATTCCGTTCTTAAGGGGATCTTCCTGACCTGGGATGAAAACCATGTCACCTGCATTGCAGGCAGATTCTTTATCATCTGAACCACCAGGGAAGCCCATAAGAAAGAGAACAGGAATACAGTGCTTACCCCCAGTTGACGCACTCCTTGTTTGCAAATACAGAAGCCATACTCTGCTACTAAGTAGAGTTACCCTTTCCCGTGCAGACTTTGGGAAGAGGAATGAAAACCTCTCTCCATGATAGTGTGCTCCCTAATCCCAAATCTATAGGATACATCATGCTAATAATTCTGTTATATAAAAGCCACACATAAGAACAAAAGTTTCAGAATAAAAGAAATAAAACAAAATCTTTCCTTTGTTCCCACACTCAGCCTTTCTTTGAGCTTTTGTTATCACTCAGTCATGTCTGACTCTTTGCAGCCCCATGGACTGTAGCCCACCAGGCTCCTCTGTCTGTGGGATTTTCCAGGCAAGAACATTGGAATGAGTTGCCGTTTCCTTCTCCAGGGGACCTTCCCGACCCAGGGATTGAACCCACATCTTCTGCATTGGCAGGCAGATTTTTTACTGCTCAGCCACCAGAGAAGCCCTTGGCATCAGTAGGACTTAGCCAATTTCTAAACAGAGCCATAAGCAAAGCCCTGGCCTCAGTATCACAAATCTGCCTACACTTACACTTGGTCTCTAAGAATTAGCCAGCTAATCACAAGGAAAGATGAGGAACAATAATAATAACTTAATAAAGTTTGAAGAAACCAAGCGAAAGAAAAAAATGAAGGAAAAGTATCTATACCATCTCTGATATAGAACACCAACAAAAAGTGGATTCTGAAAACAGCTGCTATATTTTTGCAAAAGAAGAAGAAAGCAGAGTAGCTGGGCAACAAAAACTAAACTGATTAAACCATGTTAAAGAACAACTTAAGCCATCATTGAAAATACGTAGTGAAAATTAATGGTTTAGACAATTGGCTCACAAACTAGGAAATAAAGTTGAGAAACATATAGAATGTGGAGAAGATTATTAATTTTATGAAATAGATAAAATGACAGATAATACTGAAAGATTATCACCATTTTTTAAATGTCTAATGAAATTATATCTGGGCAATGATAGACAGCAACAGTTAACATCACAAATTGAGATACCCAGAAATTGTGGATCTCATGAAGGAAGTATACAAAAGCAGCTAGGGAGAATTCTTGCAGAAAACTCAAACTAAAATATGACTGAGCCTCACACTCTAATTTCCAATATGCAGGGTACAGAGGGAACTTATAAAGATGCAGTAAAAAATAAAATCTGAGCGTGGGAAATCCTACAAAAGAAGCGGTGCAGGGTTTTCAACAAATAAACTGGAGAGAGAAAAGAAGAGACAAGATTAGGAAGACTTGAGAGACATAACAACCAAATCTAAATCTAAACTGAATCTAAAGTAGACATAAAGTCAGTGTTAGAATATATGAATGGTTAGCATCAGAATACTTAAAGCAAATCAGTAATACATAAATCATGCACACAGAGAACAGACTTGTGGGCACAGTGGGGGAAGGAGAGAGTGGGACAAATTGAGAGACTAGCATTGAAACACATACTTTTTACCATGGGTGAAATAGATAGCCAGTGAGAATTTGCTGTATGATGCAGGGAGCTCAAATCAGGTGCTCTGTGACAACCTAGACGGTGGGATGGGCTGGGATGTGCAAGGGAGGTTCAAGATGGAGGGGACATACGTATACCTATGGCTGATTTGTGTTGTTATACAGCAGAAACCAACACAATATTGTAAAGCAATTATCCTCCAATTAAAAATAAACAAATTTTTAAAAGTGTTATTCATGCCATGTAATACCAAATTGGCATTCATGTAATTTGGAGTGAAGGAATAGTGGAGAAGGGAGGAGGGAAAGTTTTGTTTTTTCTCTTCTATAGGTCTGAGTTCTATTTACCTAACTCTTTTGACCTATTTCTGTTTCCCAGATCACACAAAAGTTGAAGACACAGAGACACAGATTTAATTGGCTTGGAGGAGGGGGGTCAAGGAGGATGAGCTGGATGAATTTTTATAGCAATGAGCTAAGCACAAAATCGCTGTTTTTAAGTTGACAAACAAATGAGTTTCACGGAGTAGTGAGATACTAATTTAAATTATGAATTCCGTCCTTTTACAGACAGTATCAGATCAGCTAACTCACATCCAAATTCCATTCAGTACTGGGAGGAAAATATGGGGATATGAATCTAAAATTAATGTAGCTTTAGCATAATGTTTCAAGAATTACCTTTCACGTGATTATACATTTATTCTGAATTAGTTAATTACAGATGAAGAGGAAGACTTCTTTTCTAAGTGCATTTCTTATACTTAGGCAATTCCATGAGAGGCAGTGGAAACTGTCACAATACCAAAGGCCTGGAAATACCTGCTCATAAACAAAGTGTGGTCTTTGTGAATGGAAAGTCATTCAGTTCAATTCTGCAACATAGAAATATAGGACCAAAGGGAAAGTGGGAATTCAGATGCTCTGAATATACTGTGCTGAAAAGAAAGAATTTTGTGAAAGACCTCACAGTGGGGATGCCACCAAGTCAAAATTTATAAATAACAGAAGAATCTATTGATGGCTCAAGTGGAACTCTTTGCGAAAGGAGGAACTATGCATAGGTGGGTTGTAGGACCTGCCATGTGCTAAACACATAATGCCAAGATTAACCTTCTGTTGGCAGAGTCCTCCCAACTGAGTTTCTTTAATTTCTTTGAATGTAAACTCATAAATGCAATGTAATTTAACTCATGATCTTATTCCAGAACTGCTGGGTGGATGAATATGTCTAATTCTGAGGTTTAACATTTAGAAGCAGATTAGATTACAGATATAATCCTATTCTTCCAGGAAGATAGTCAAGATGATATTCTGATTGCTATCTTTACCTTTCTCCTTACATTATTTCTCAATTGGCTTACAAATATGGCAGGGAATGTACAGCTATCTCTTCAAATACTAACCTATGTGAAGACAAAGATTTCCTCATTTAAGTATACTTTTACATAAATGACTAGGCCAAAATACACTGTTTCTAACAGGACCATTAACAGCCTTGTTCAGAAATCATTCAACAGATATATTCTTCAGAGGGAATGCTGTGCTAGAAAATAACTAGTAAAACCAATAAAAGAAATCAAAGATAAACAATAAGGAGAATTAGAGGATGTTCAGTTTGTAATAAAGCTGCATCCATTACACAAATATTTATTGATAATTTGCCATGCCAGGCAAACAGGAATCAGTGTTGAACAGACATATGGGTATTTGCTCCCATAGACTTAAAATTCTAGCTAAAACAGAAGTATATATATATAAAATCACAAAGAAAGAAAATGCTGTATTCTTATATATCTCTGAATTGAGAAACAAACCATAATCAAACTAGCTGGAATAAACAGTAATATGTTAAAGGAGCAGAGGGAGGAATCGCTCTTCATCTTACTGAGAATACATGATATTTCAGTTCTGAAACTTTCTGCAGAGCAATTCCAGTCTTCTTTTTCCTCCTTCTTTCTCCAGATTATCCCTATTTCAATATGTGTATGGTAGACAATGAGTGTTCCAGCCTTGGTTCTTAGCACCAGCACCCAACAGAGACTAACCATTAACTTGGAACCATAATTCCCATTTGACCCACAAGAAAATCACCTTGAACCAATGTTAGGGGTCCACTACACAATCAATCAGCAGTGGGTGGGGGAGGGGAGGGAGGAGAATCCCATGATATTAACATGACAGTTAGCTCCCCTTAGCAGACTTTGCTGCTTGCCTTTGCATATAATTTTTTTCTGGAGCAACAATGATTTTGTAGGGGGGCACAATGTTCCTAGATAAATACAACATTCTTTAACCTCTCTTATGGATAAAAATACCATTTGACAAATTCTGGCACACTGAAATATAAGTAGAGTTTTCCAGTGCAGTGAAGTTTGGAAAACAGCTTCTAAAGGGAAAGACTTAGAAGGCCTTGTAATATTCCTTTTGCTCAGAATTCAGATACAAGGTTGGTGGTATCTCGCCATCTCACAGGCAGGGAGTGCTAAGGCCAATGACAAAAGATTATGCCGAACTCAGCTGAGTGAAAAACGTGCGAGAGAACAAGTCCTTCATATCCTGGAAAAGCCACCATCAGGGTCCTGGAGTTCTCGTCTTCAGACTATGGTAACGTGACAAAAATAAACTTTTTGTTTACTTATACTGTGAACTGAGTCTTCGGCTACACGCAGCCAAGTTAACTTCCCTGGTGCCCCTTTGTGATCAGTCTGTGATGCCTACCTATTTTAGGGAAGTAGATTTAAGCAATCCAAGAAAACTTGCTTTTAACAACTAGTAGGAGGAGCAACAGTAATCAAAATACAAAAAGAAAAAAGAATGTCAAATATATAGATAAAATCAGTGAAAAATTAAAAGAGAGCAGGAGAGGCATTGTGCAGAAGCACAGTATTTTTTAGATGGAAATATAGTTGATTCACAATATTGTATCAGCTTCAAGTGTATGGTGAAGTGATTCAGTTATACATATTCTTTTCAGATGATTTTCCATTATAGGTTATTACAAGACATCGACTACACCGTCCTGTGCTATACAGTACATCTCTGTGGCTTTTCTATTTTACCAGTAGTAGTTTGCGCCTGTTAATCCCATACTCCTAATTTATTCCTCCTCTTCTCCCTTTCCCCTTTAGGAACCCTAAATTTGTTTTGTGTGTGTGTAAGTCTGTTGCTGTTTATATAGAGATTCATTTGTATTACTTTGTAGATCTCACATATAAATGATACCATGTTTTTCTTTCTGTCTGATTTTTGATGACAATATCCATTCTGATCAATGTGAGGTGATACCTCATTGTGATTTTGATTTGTATTTCTCTATTAATTAGCAATGTGGAACATCTTTTCATCTGCCTCTTGGCCATCTGTATGTCTTCTATGAAGAAGTGTCTGTCTTGGTCTTCTGCTCATTTTTTTTTTGACTGAGTTGTTTCCTTTTATTTGATATTGAGTTGTATGAGCTGTTTTTATATTTTCCTTGTTAACTTACCTCGTCAGTTGCATATCGTACAAATATTTTCTCCTATTCCATAGATTGCATTGTGATTTTGTTGATGGTTTCCTTTGCTGTGTGAAGCTCTTAAGTTTTGATTAAGTGTCATTTGTTTATATTTGCTTTTATTTCCTTTGCCTTTGGAGAATGATCTAAGAAAATGTTGCCATGATTTATGTCCGAGAATGTTTTGCCACGTTCTCTTCTAAGAGTTTTATGTTATCATGTCTTATATTTAGGTCTTTGAACTATTTTGAGTTTATTTTTGTATGTTTTATGAGACAGTGTTCTAATTTAAAGAATTTACATGTAGCTGTCCAGCTAGTAAAGTATTCTTTATATGCAATGGAAGTTAAGATCAATATACGTAATTGTGGAATAAGGATATTCATGCAATGCCTTAGTCAAGATAATGTAAACATCAAAAGGAATCATAAGTCTAACTAACTAATAAAAATATGCAATAATGACAAACAGCAATACTTATATAAAGATAAATGGAAATAAAATACAAATAATAAAAAAAATCACACTGAATTGGGGGAAAATGTAAGATGTGGATCCAAAGCATAAAGAATCCAGGAAGTTTAAAATAATGACACACATTTATTAATAAACCTTGTAGAAAATCATATGAATGTTAGTATTATTAGCAAACAATTAGAAAGTAATGCAAAAACACTGTATCAACTGAAAAAGTCTATTATTAATTATTTAGGTTTGAAAAATTATGAAGGCCAAACATTAACAAACACCCATGCACCAAACAATATATACCACAAAGTATGAGGCAAATATTTTCAGAACTATAGTATTTGTCCTCCCAAAAAAGAAAGTTTTATTCTTACAATCAGTCTGTGACAAATACACTATGCAAAAATCAGTGGAAGCACTAGAGGAGAATAATGTTAGATTTGAATGACTTTGGTGTGATATAGGTCTCAGTTTGAATCCTAGATCTAAGTTGAATGCTGTACATTTCAGAAGCCTCAAAATTTTCTATTTTGAAATCAAAGAATTATGAGGAATAGGAGAAAGGAAAGTGAGAGGAAGAGGAATAGGAAGAGAAGGAGTGGAAAAGGAGCTCCAGAGGAAGAAAAGGAGGAAAAATAAGAGAAGGCAGATTTAATCCAGATTCTGTTATAGCAATTATGTGCATTACTTTATTATAGCTTCATATTTGCCTATCCCCATTTATCAGAAGAATGAGCATACTCTCAGAGATAAATAATTTTCCCAATATCATACAAAGGATTTTTGTTTGTTTGCTTTGTATTTAACATTACATTTTCTCTTATATTTGAAATTTATTCTTTAGGACTACACATTGAAAAAAATCTATAGAATTATTTTACACTTTGGGGAAAACAAGATTTTTAGCTGCGAGTGTGATAAGCTTTATGATTAACGAGTCAGAAGAGTTTGTTATCATTTGTTTAACAGATTGATATTAAACAATCAGCATGCATTTTAATAGTCATACACTTGACTCTGAATATTCTGAGAGAAACTATTTCTTTAATTATTAACTTTTGTTTTCCTATTTCAGAAGCATGAGGTACAGAGAGGGAAATAGCTTGAAATAATTAAAAAGTTGTTCAATTTACACACAAACTGTATGATTCAAGCTAAAGTATATTTGAGATAGAGATCTTTTCACTTTCACAAAAGTAAGCATAAGCGTTTGAAATCTTTTAAAGCATTATTCTCTTCAAACATTTTGAAACAAAAAATTTGCCTTTTGATAGGAACTATGTGTTTCATTATAAAGATGGAACATGGTGTTCTGGCTTACATATTCTCTGCAGAAGGAGGTCCTTTTTTGTACTGAATTTTTAGCATATAGTAAAGATCCAGATTGTAAAAAATTAATTTCAGGCATGACAGACTGGGAGTATATATTGAACAGATCTGGGAACAGAAATGATGCAAATGCTTTTCTTCCAGCTTCTGAAAATTATGTAATGGACCAGAATTTTAGATTGAGTGAAACATGGACTCTTAATCAGAGGAGGGTACCAAATTGACTTTTGAAAAGCAAAATTATAAGGCAGTTTCCCACAAACGGTATATCCATTGACAACTGACTCTGGAGTTATCATTATAGCTAAGCATCAGGATACTCACATATATTTTAATTATTAGTGAGACTAATAGAACTATATAGAAAACATTTCTCCTGAATGAGCAAGAATAGTAAAGGAAATTGACTCATGAAAGGAAGACGAGTGATGCATTAAGAGTTAGAAGTAAAAATCAATAGAATTGTTTTAACTCCTCACTATGTTACTATTATGTTTTAAAGTTTTACATACATTGTTGGTTTACAATGATGGTAACATTTACATTGCCTATACATTGATTTGTATATTATTTATTGTTTATACCTCAAAAAAGAATACTGATAAAGAGGCTGATAAAAATACTTGAAAGATTGGTGCCTTCCTATCATTAAACCATTTAAAATATGACAGTTGCCTAGAGTACAGCTAAATAATGCTAGATAGATGCCTGTTAGAAAATTTTTACCATAATTTTTTTAATGATGTAACTTATCAGTAACTAATAAAATATTGAGAATTTGAATACATGAAGAAATTAGTTTATTTATATCTATATACATGTAACTAGAATTAGGAGGATAAAGCATAAGCACTATTTTAAATGAGCAGATAGATGGACCTTTAGAAAGGTTGTGTTAAACCAATCAGTTTGCAAGTTGCTTACAAATTCAATTCAATGTAACTAGACAAATGTTTATCAAAAGCATAGAGCATTCTAGATTTCCCTTCCAATAGTTTCCAGGAAGAGAAGACATAAAGCCCCCCCCCCGCCCCCACTCCACTCCCACACACAAAAAGACACGACAAGTCACATTATTCCAAAAGTACAAACAAAATGCTGTGCAAATTATGAGAATCTAAAAAGTCCAAAGTGTTAGGAAAACTTCGTGGCAGGGTTGGCATTTGAGATGGTATTGTTAAAAAGAGTAAGAATTCAACATGGAGAGCTATGGAGTGGGGAGGGTATAATTTAAGGATGAAAACCAGTACAAGTCTACTTATAAAATAGACTATAATTCAACTCAATAAATTCATTAACTCACTTTTACTTAATAAGTAGAAGATAAATGATCTATAAGAGAGAGGAAGTGATAATGCAGTTATCCACACAGGGAAACCTAAGTAGCCAGGGCTCATGAATGAACAGTTTGTGTGAAATGGATTTTCATTTCTTACCTCTATCTCTGTTCTATCATCTCTTTTTCTATATATCCATTCCTATTTTTCAAGTATTATATATGTATTAAGTAGCACCTACCTAACTTTGTCTATAACATTGTAGTTATAAATAGTTACAAATATGTGTGTGTATGCTTTATAGAAGCCTGCTGTTCTCAAAATACCACCCCCCAGATGTCATGTTCAAAGCATTTATAATCCTTCAAAGCTCACTCTGTGAAATACTTTCATAGAAATTTTCCAAAAGGACCCTGCGTACAACTCATGCCTTTAAGATAATGTATAAGTGAAGTTCCCATATCACAAAGATTTTCAATTTAAATATAAATTCTCACCTTTCTATCTGAAAGACATCTCCCCAAAGGATAAGCTTTATATTATGGACCAGTCAGATCAAAAGAAGAAAAATAAATGAGCAGAAATGTAAGATATTAGTGAAAAGAGAGAAATTAACAGAAAGCGTTAGGGTGTGTGTGTGTTTGTGTGTGTCTGTGCATATAACTGGCCAAGTTGCTTCTATAATCTGCTTATAACCAAAACATTTTTTGTATTTTTAAACACAAAATATATTTTTAAAATTTGAAATTATGGATAATGCTTTAAGTTCCTGTTCTTTCATCTTCAATATAACTTTCTAAATAAATAATGCGTCTTCCTCACTAATTGTATTTTAATTTCTCTAGTATATTTTAAGACTGAGCGACTGAACGGAACTGAACTGAACTGAAGCTTAAATCTTTATTTCAATGTAAACACAAATTTAAAAAGCCCTCTTTTTGTTCTTACAATTTTCTACCATCTCAGATGGAATAGTAAGTTGGCATATATTAATACTATTTTGTGGTAATTGAAGTTCATATCTCTTCTTGAATGACTTTCTCCTCCTCCCCTTAGGATATACTATTCTCATAATATTTCATTTTCCTGCTACTATTCCTTTGTCATCTCACCTACATCTGCTTCTGCAACTGCTTCCTCCAAGAAGGCACCCACAATAAAACAAAATGATAATAATAAAGAACAGCTATAACTCTCTCACTGTTTTTGCATGACAGATCCTGAGCTAAATGATTTGCACCTCTTATCTCTTATAATACTTTCAGAAATCTGAGGGAGGCTCTATGTGGTTCAAATAACATTCAGATGTGTTAGATTCCAGTGAAGCACAAGTCCTTTGTGTGTGTTTTCTCTCATCCTTTTACTTGTGCATATGTGCAAATAGGTGTTTACAGATATAGTCTAATACATGTATGGATATGTGTATGTTTGCAAATATCTAAGTATGTCTATAAATAAAACATATATACATACTTCTAGTGAATTTTGTTGAAGATTGAAACTAGCTTTTACATACATATACATTTATATATATATATATGTATGTTTATATATGTATATATGTATCTGCCCAAAGATCGGATCATAGAGGGGGTAAGGGAAATGATAAGGTCTTATTTATAGTCTTTGCAGTCTTCATGGTGTCTTTGCCTTTCCTTCATTAACACAGTACCTGGAGCATAGTAGTTACTCAATAAATTATTATTAATTGAATAAATAAAACGTCACTAAATTTGTCGGGAGAACTGTACTGAATACAGTTACAAATGCCTTACAGTCTTATAAGTCTTATATTAGTTTCACTCACTAATTCTCTTACAGCTGTTTCCACTCAGAATAATATTTTCTATTCATTCCCCCCCCCACTTCTATGTTTTTAAATTTGCTTTAAGGAAATTTACCTATTACTAAGAATACTATGTTCGGAAAATGTCAAATTTGATTTTGAGTAGCAAAATGTTTATAGATTAACAGTTTTGTCACAAATCACCTTTCATATTAGGAAAAGTAAGAAAGAAATATCTTTAGGGATCTTCTTTTTCAGTTGATACTAATTAGATTTCTTCAAACCAAGTTTAAAGCTCACTCTGTTCTGGCATGGTAGTGCCAAGTGATAATCCAATGTGACATACATTTCCTATAGCAATAACATTTTGGCAGATAAACTCCCCAATGAGAAACAACCATGTCTATGCTTAGACGAATTTTGTGATAGAACACAAATGTAAAAAAAAAAAAAAAAAGTAACAGAATTAAAAAATACTCCACCGTATAATGAAGCCCCTATCCATGTTTACAGAAAGTGCCAAAATCCATAGAGGATAAAAGCAGAGAGCATGTAATAAACAATACATCATAGATTCCTCACTGTCCTTGGAAGGTTGATAGAATCACTGATTATTATTTACACTGAAATTCATTCCTAGAAATCGTGTATCCTTTCCCTTCATTATGCAATGCTGTCTTGGACCTGGGATTCTAGAAATGTGGAAATTATAACACTTTGACATACCATGTAAATGAGGTATCGCTGTAACATGCTATTTAAATAAAGTTTGGAACAAACATTCAGTAGGGAAGTTTGGAAAACTTATAACGAGATTACCTCCTAACTTTTTTTATAAGAGTATTCTTGTATTCCCCCCCAGCCATCTTTTAATTCCACCAAGAAGGTACAGTGTGCCAATTTAGCTCTGAAGCAGCAAAGCCACACATTGTATTCCTATGGCAATTAGTCAGGAGCTGAGCCTGTCGTTTGAGCCTCTCCTCCTTTTCTTTATGTAGATAACTTTTGACTTGGAGGATCTTTGCCTTCCTGATGGAAAGACCTGAATTGAATATTATCAGTCTCAATCAACAAGATATTTCTCATCATCAATTCTGAAATTGAGGCTCATATTGGCTAGGTAGTAGAAGCTTCCACAATTAGTCTATGCACTGTATTCATTTTCTATGCATTATTTTCATGATTAATTGCAAGACCTGGACAACCGGATGTCTGTGGGAAGCTTTAGGTGAGACCCAATTTAAAAGTTTCTCTCCAAATTGTAAGCTAATTTTTTAAAAGATCATGGCTGTCACAGCACGAATGGCTGGCCACAGTAGGAATGCTACCTGTGGACCTGGAAGAAAAATACTGAACAAAATGAAAATATGTCATCCTTGGATATTAAGTCAATATCTTTAGAACTACATTGTTCTTAGGGGAATTTATTTGCTAATGAGTTAGAGAAAAAACTATTTAGAAATTAATAAGATGTAGGTTATAAGTGTAATTAAAAATTCAGATTCCCTTATTTTATAATCTCTGCCAAACAGGCTAGATCTCACCCAAAATATGCACTTTCTACCAAAATATGTCATCTTTCTACCATTCAAGAGCTGCTAGCAAAAAGCGTCCTAGAGACATTTTCTAGTATCTGTCTCAGTGTCCAGTTGGTGGCTCCTAGAACTCTACATTTCTTATGCTTTCTGAACATTTAGAATTCCAGTCACATCCTCCCATCCCTTCTTGCTCCTTTATCCATACTTCTTACTGTAAACAGGGGTTTCCCAGGCGGCGCTAGTGGTGAAAACCCTGCCTGACAGTGCAGGAGACTAAGAGACACAAGTTCAATCCCTGGGTCAGGAAAATCTCCTGGAGAAGGGCATGGCAACCCACTCCAGTATTTTTGCCTGGAGAATCCCATGGACAGAGGAGCCTGGCAGGCTTTGAACAGTCCATAGGGTTGCAAAGGTCACAAGGACATGACTGAAGTGAATTAGCGCGCATGTACTATAAATGTATATTTAATGTGAAATTTCTTTCTGTAAAAAATATTACTTCAACCTAATGGAATAAAGTTCCATCAGGCTAAAGACCATAGACAGCAGAGTAACGAAGTATCCACAGAATAATCTGACAAGGAAGCCCAGACAGTGGCCTTCCCTCAAAAAAAGCCATTTCATCTCCCCAGCAACTATTTCCATCCCCATGTATTCTCTAAATAGCCTTCTGAAGAATTTCCCAAGGAGATTTCTTCCCAGGGCACTTGAGAGAGGTTCCCTCCAGAGGGATGGGTTTGGGAGGGAATGGATGAACAAGACCATTAGGTCACGTTACTAAAGATAGCCCGCCAGATACGTTTATCCTGACCAAAAAATTAATCAGTAAATAAATCATAATGAAACAGTGGACAACCTTCTGAATAGCAGTAGCAAGTTTTCAAATTCAAGTCTGGCTACTCCACTGCCAATATATATTTATACCAGATTATAGAAAGTTACAGCTTATAAATAGCCTACCTTCTAATGTTTTCCTCCTAAAATTATTTCCCCAAATAGAACCTTATCTCTTTTGAAATTTGTGACCTTTCTTATTTACATGAATAGTTGAGTAAAAGACAAATAATTAACATTTTCATAGCTCTTAGGTGTCTTCAATGTAGAAAGCCACTTGTCAGTTTTATTTGCCCAAGTATTTTAAATTGATGAGCCATTTTGGAGGAGAGCAATAGAATCTAAGTTTAGTCTCTGTCAGTTTCCAGCAGAGCTGGCTGAGAGAAAGCTGAAGGGTGCTGATTTAAAAAATCAGAGTGAATAGGTTAAGTGGTTGTACTTTCTTAACAGAGAGTTCACCAAAACACATTTTAATTCCTTGTATTATTATTTACTTAATAAGTGTAGGCTTAATTGTGCCTGTGTGTCTGTTTTATTGAAATGTATTAAAGGTTCATGTATATTTAAATGAAATATTTCCGCATGGTAATGTCAGCTAAATCTAATTTCTAGCTGCTAATTCTTCAGCTTTCATTTTGCTTTTATTATATCTCTGGTCAAAGTTAAAACATTAAATGTAGCTGCTTTTTATTGTTTTGTTTCGTGGGCATAAGTTCAAATTTTTGAATACTTTTATATTAGGTAATAGCTATTTTCAAATGTGGAAATCTATCCCTATAGCTCTGTCTGTAGATTTCTGAACATTCATAAACATAGCTACTGTATACTGAACACACTTCCCACTGAAAGATTTTAGAATTACAGCTTATTCTTTTAGTCTGACAAATAGTCATATTTTTATATATTTTCTGGGGATGAGTGAAAGTTATCTCTTTCCCCACAAATGCCCACAGCAAAGTACTGGTTCATTTTGTCTCTCTCCTGTGGTAGTTTGCATCTGAAATAAAACTTAATAGAAGGTGGCTCCTAGATTTTTACCCATTGATGATATGTTACAGGTTTAGTGGAAGTACTGATAAATTATGTAATCATTCCATCTCATTTTTTAACATAAAGATTTTCTTAATTTTTAAGTCACAAAGCTGGAATATATTTCCTTTTATGATCTCTTGCCTGTGTACACTAAGAAGCCATATTATTATACCTGCCGTCTGTTTGATTAAATTCATTTTTATTTTTCAGAAGAATGTCACACTCTTAAACAATGTTGAATGAATTCTAACATCTTTCCATTAAAATCAGGGGAGCTTACCACTGAAAAGCTCATGTTTCACTTGTTTACTTTTAATAGCTCAGAAAATTGTGGTCTCTTAGTGTTACTTGAAATTGGATGAATGTTAAATCATTTCTGGAATTTTTCTTTTGATAAATTTTAATTAATGAAATCGCTATCATTTCATCCTCCACTATTGAATAACATTATAAAAAGAGAGAAATAAGATATAAGACCTTTAGAGATCTTAAATTTTGCAAATTCCATGTTAAAATAATAAGATGATAACAGATTTTAATAGCTGCCATCAAGTCTACACTTATGGCAGTTCATTCTAAGATTAGAAATTATAAATCAGAAAATGTTAATAATTACTACTGTGATGCTTTGCCATTAAACCAAATATATGAATGAAAATCATATAATTTTCATATTAATTCTACACAATAAAAAATCAAATGAAGTAAATGAAGTAACTGACTTTGAAAGAAATGTAATCAGTGGAAAATCAATTTAGAAACAAATATGATTAAAATGACTAACCAGAAAAATGCATACAACAAATTTGACAAGTGAAGAGTTAAAACCCAATGACACAAAGAACTAATTGATTAATAATGGATAATACTGGCTGAAAATACTATCTGGAAAAGCAAATATATAATTTGAAGAACATAATCACTCATACTAATGGTGAGTGCACCATGAATTGTGTATGAACACATAAAAGTACAAAAACATAAACAAGAATATGCAGAAGTAAGTATTCCCTAGAAAGAGGATGGAGCAGAAAGGAAAATAGAAGATGTTTCAAACATAGTTCTTAAATTCTGTTTCAAAAATAAATAAATAAATAAATGAAGCTAGTATTGTAAAATTGCTAACATCTGTCAAATTTTGCCAGTGGGTTCCAGAGGGCTTATTATTTTCTATATCTTTCTTATCTTCCCTTATGTTAAATATAACTTGTAATTTGACAATAGGCATCAAAGAATTTTTCAAAGAAAATATGATAATGACCAATAATAAATAAAATAACCATTAATGAGCCTTTCAACATTATAGATAATCAAGAGACTCAGTTAAAGGCATGACAAAAATAGGCAAAAGGTTATCAGAACTTTTAAAAGGTAGGATACTCAGTGTGAGCATGGGTAGGACCTTAAAGTCACATTCATACAATACTGTGGGAGTGTAAATTGGTGTAACCTTTCTGAAAATCCATTTGGCAGTAAGGATAAAGAGAATGAAAATGTTCAGCTCATTTTGATCCAGTAATTCCATTTCTGGGAATCTAGCCCAAAGACAAAAGACAAATGTGAAAAAATACATAGGCACAAATATGTCAATCATTTTTTAATTTCTCTATTAGCGCATGTGTAGAGACCCCTATTATGTGTCCAACAGTGTATTTGCCACTTAGTTTATAATAAGCATCAAGACAGGTCTCCATAGAGTTTTTCCATTGAAGAATTTTTCTAATGACAAGAAACTGAATACAATTTCTAGGCAACCTCACTATGCAACCACAGGAGATTATATATACATATAACATTGAATTATAATCATATATATGACATATATAATCATATTTTTTTCTAGAAAATCACATTTATTGAACAGTTACCATGTGTAAGGACCTATTTCAGTCATGACTACACGTATCATCTCATTTAATTCCCAGAACAATACCCTGAAAGCATGCATTAGTTTCCTATTCTTGCTGTAACAAATTATCAAAACTTTCATGATTTAAAACAACACATGTTCCTTCTCTTACAGTTCACTGGGTCTCACTGCGCTAAACTCAGCTGCTGGCAGGTCTATGTTCCTTCTGGAGGTTTTAGGGAATAATCTGTTTCTTCCTTTTTCTAGATGCTTTCTAGCCTTCCTTCCTCATATGGCACAATTTCTACATCTTGAAAGGCAGGAAGGTCAGGTTGAGTCTTTTCAAACTTCTCAGACTACCATATCCTCCTGTTCTTTCTCTCCTGCCTCTCCTACTGATGACATCTTCTGTGGTCACATTGGAATCCACCTGGATAATTCGGTATAAACTCCCCATCTCATAGCCAGCTGACTAGAAAACTTAATTCCATCTTTAATATTAATTCCCCTCTACCATAAAATCTATCATATTCATAGGTTTGAGGAACTAGGACATGGGCATCATTAAAAGGCCATATCCTACTTATCACATGTAGGTACTGTTTTTATCCTCATTTTAGATAAAATAAACAGGAACAAGTATTCATTATTTTGTCCAAAGGTGATACAGTTATTAGTTAGGAATCTAGTATTCAGATCTTCCCTGGTGGTTCAGATGGTAGAGTTCACTTGCACTGCAGAAGAACTGGGTTCAGTCCTGGGTCAGGAAGATCCCGTGGAGAAGGAAATGGCAAGCCACTCCAGTACTCTTGCCTGGAAAATTCCATGGATGGAGGAGCCTTGTGAGCTATGGTCCATGGTGTCACAGAGTCAGACACGACTAAGTGACTAACACTTTCATTTTAGTATTCAAACTTAGCAAAGCAACCCAAAACCTCGGCCCTTAATCATCCCTGGTGGCTCAGAAGGTAAAGCATCTGCCTGCAATGAGGGAGACCTGGGTTTGATCCCTGGGTCAGAAAGATCCCCTGGAGAAGGAAATGGCAAGCCACTCCAGTACTCTTGCCTGGAAAATTCCATGGATAGAGGAGCCTGGTGTCAGAGTCAGACACAACTGAGCGACTTCACTTCACTTCATACTTCATAAGCAAACAGCTGATGCTGTTGTTGTCATACAGTCGCTCAGCTGTGTCTAACATTTTGCAACCCCATGCAGCACGCCAGTCTTTCACCCTGTCCTTCACCATCTCCTGGAACTTGCTCAAGCTCATGTCCATTGAGTTGGTGATGCCATCCAACCATCTCCTCCTCTGTCTTCCCTCTTTTCTCTTGCCTTCTGTGTTTCCCATCACTGGGGTCTTTTCCAATTAGTTGGTTCTTTGTACCAGGCGGCCAAAGTATTAAAGCTTCAGTTTCAGTATCAGCCCTTCCAGTGATTATTCAAGGTTGATTTCCTTTAGGGTTGACTGATTTGATCTCCTTGCTGTCCAAAGGACTCTCAAGAGTCTTCTCCAACACCACAGTTCAAAAGCATCAGTCCTTCGATATTCAGACTTCTTTATGATCCAACTCTCACATCCATACATGACTACTGGCAAAACCATTGCTCTGACTATATGGACCTTTGCTGGCAAAGCCTCTACTTTTTAATACACTGTCTAGGATTGTTATAGTTTTTCTTCCAAGGAATAAGTGTCTTTCAATTTCATGGCTGCAGACACCATCCCCACTGATTTTGGAGCCCAAGAAAATTAGGTCTGCCACTGTTTCCTTTTTTCCCCCATCTATTTGCCATGAAGTGATGGGACCAGATGCCATGATCTTAGTTTTCTGGTGTTTTAAGCTAGCTTTTTCACTCTCCTCTTTCACCTTCATCAAGAGGCTCTTTAGTTCCTCTTCTCTTTCTGCCATAAGGGTGGTATCACCTGTATATCTGAAGTTATTGATATTTCTCCTGGCAATCTTGATTCCAGCTTGTGATTCATCCAGCCTGGCATTTCACATGATGTACTCTGCATATAAGTTAAATAAGCAGGGTGACAATATGCAGCCTTGATGTACTCCTTTCCCAATTTTGAGCCATGTTTGGTTCTAGTTGTTGCTTTTTGACCTGCATACAGGTTTCACAGGAGGAAGGTAAGGTGGTCTGGTATTCCTATCTCTTTCAGAATCTTGCACAGTTTGTTGTGATCCACAGAGTCAAACAGGAATTTTATTTATTTATTTTATTTTCTGAAATATTTCAGAAAAAAAAAAACACGATGAGAATCTGTTCAATGTTAGTAGCATTTACCTCTCAGTACTGAGTATGTTCTAGGAGGAAGGCAAAGCACCCCACTCCAGTACTCTTGCCTGGAAAATCCCATGGACGGAGGAGCCTGGTAGGCTGCAGTCCATGGGGTCACTAGGAGTCGGGCACAACTGAGCGACTTCACTTTCACTTCTCACTTTCATGCATTGGAGAAGGAAATGGCAACCCACTCCAGTATTCTTGCCTGGAGAATCCCACGGATGGAGGAACCTGGTAGGCTACAGTCCATAAGGTCACACGGGGTTGGACACGACTGAAGAGACAGCGCAAGCACACACTGAGTTATACGGGGCAACTTTATTCTGCTGCTTTACATGTTTTTACAAATTTCTCATTTTCTTCAGTCAGCATAGTTCTGTTCTGTGGTCAGCTCCTTTTCTGTATGGTTCTGGGTTTGAGCTGACCAATGTGAAGCTGTGTGCATTCTGGAAGGTGGAAGCAAAATGGCCTAGTGGTCGTCACCAGTCAGAGGCAATGAGAGGCAGATCCAGAGCTGCAGGTGCTTTCCAGCTTCCCCCCTCTCCCCCCTTCGTCTAGCTCTGCTGACTGACTGACATACCCACAGGACACCAGCACCCCAGTCACCACCACAGGCTCTTCTGTGAACTCACAGAGACAACAGTCATGAGGAGCCAATGACCTTCCACGGATTTCTACACTGCCTCCCTTCATGACCCAGATTCTCAAGGATGTGCACGTTTTCCAGATTTCCACACAGGAACCGACTCGTTACTCTGTGTCGGAGCTGGCTAGTTAGTGTGCTCTGGTCTTATGCCTCCCCTTTTCTGACTTTTCTGAGTTTCCTCACAGTTGTTGACGTTCGAATTCCTGTTACACACGTCTTTTCTCCTAACCCACCAGGTACTTCTGTATCCCGATTGCCTGAGACAGTTGTTGGCACCAGAACTGGGCTTATTTGTTATAAAAACTAAAATGAGTGGCAATCACTTTGACACCGGTGATGGACAAGAGCTGTAAGGACCTATGGAGTCTGTTAGTAAAGACAAGAAGGGCAATATAGAAACCTACATTAATGGAACCAATGGAAGCTAGAGGAAAGGGGCTGAAGTTATGTACTGGCACAAATATTAGCCTTGCCTGTGGAAATGTGGTAATAGAAAGAGTGCCTAAGGAACTCTTTGAACTGGCTGAGGAGAATGTTGAAAGTGCCAACTGGCTTCTTCTAACTACAGAAGGTAAATATGAGGAAAAAAAAGAGATAAACTTAAGAAGAAAGTATTTAGTATTTTAGCACAAATTTAGAGGGATTATAGAGGGTCAGGGACTGTTAACTACATAGAATATGGTTCACAAAGTAAAAGAAAGACTCCAGATACTGACCCAATCCAGAGTCCTACCAGTAGAATATCAACATAGTTTAAAGATGGATTTGAGAATGCACCTTTAACTCTGTTGAGACTGAAGGTTGATTTAATAGTATACCTCACAGACCCTCTTCACTAGACCAAAATATAGAAAAAGCTAATAAATCTGCCTCCTAGACCCTTTCACCATTTCTGCTGACTACTCTCAGCCCAAGGCAGTGTGACCTGTTTCAGAGAAATCTGTGGGAGGTATAAAGATCAATAACATTCCTGAAAGAGGGCTATTGTACTGGCGGAAGGACTGACAAACTGAATTAGAAGGACGGGAGTAAGTTCAAAATAAAAATGTCATAGGCCTTCCCAAACTTTCTATGGGTGAAGAGCAGCCAAAGAAATTTAAACACCTGCAGTCCTGGGTCATTTCCTGTGGAAAGGAGGGATGAGACCAAGAGTAGATCAAGTAGGCTGGAAAGTCGAGTTTAAAGCCATAAGAAATATTTCCCAGGGAGCATGACTGGGCTTTATATAAGGAACTGGCATCACTGTCCTAGCTGGATTTCAGAACCGCCGTGGACTGGTGACTACTGCTCACCTCTCATTCCCCGCTTCTGAATGGGAATATCCACTGAAGTATTCCTGATACCACATGTATCTTAAGACCATCTTGCTGTGAGGATCTGCAAGCTAACTACACAGAAAGCTGTGTGTGCGTGTATACACACGTCATCTTTGTAACTTCTTTATAACCCATAAATCTTAATCATCTGTTCCATCCATGTGACATTCCCTATAAACTGCCTTGTGATAATGGGTATAAAATATTTCATATTATCCTACAAAGGTTAAGGTACTAGGAAATGTATTTCAAAAGAGAAAATGACCTCTAAGGTATTGTTCCTGCCCTCAGAGAACTCAAAGTCTTACAAGCTACTCTGATGACTTGTATAAGTAAATATTATTACTGTTAGAGAAGGCTGGCAGAACTTTGCTCCATATGTAAATCCAGTGTATTACAAGGAACTAAGGAAAGAGCCTCTTTGCTAGAGGATATAAAGAAGTTTATGTGTAGGAGATATAGCTGAGAAAAAACTGGGATTATAGAGACTCTTGGCCCAGAGTAGACTATAAAGTCCTCAAGAGCAGGAATAGAGATTCTCACAAATTCCTCAAGCACGTGTTAATCAAAGTGTTTGGAAAATTACAGAAGCTCAATGATTGTTGAACAAATTATGGGATGGATTCCAATGTGCATATGTACTACACTGTGGAAAAGAATGACTGGCTCATGTTCTGTTCTAGGATAATAATTTGACAGTGTTGTGTTTACTACCAATTTCTGTGGGATGTGGAGAAACTTGCATATAAAGCTTCATGACAGTTTTACCTGAAGAAACTCTAAAAGCATAAATTATTACTAAGCAAAAAAATGAAATTCACTGATATGTCTCACATAGCAACAATTTTGCCATATACCTAGAATAACAAGGGCAAATAGCTTTGACATGAAAGTCCATGCAGTTTGTTCAAGATATTTTGATAGGTTCTGCATTTTCTCGTGATGTTAGGAATTGTAGTGTTTATAACCATCAGCGTATGACCTGATTGAGGTAAATGAGAACAGGAGAGAGAGAGAGAAAGAAAATCTAATTGAAAATAGAGCTGTGAAAACAAAAGATTAGAATAAGGTCCTTTGTGTCACTGAGATAAATTGCTACACCCTTTTATGTTCTACATCATGGACTTCTAACACATTCACAACTTGTATGTGTCATATGGGCATGAGCTGTTTCTCATCCTCCCACTCATACTTCCTTCCTAATAGCAAGTTGTTCCAAAATATCTTGTCAGCAAGCCTTTGCTGCTGCTTGAAGACAAACTCGATTCTGAAACCTTTTGCTCTTTGCAAAAGAAAGAAAAATAATCTTGTTTTATTTCCAGTGTTAGACTATAAATCAGTATCATAGATA
This sequence comes from Ovis aries, assembly GCF_016772045.2. NCBI lineage: Eukaryota > Metazoa > Chordata > Mammalia > Artiodactyla > Bovidae > Ovis > Ovis aries. The sequence goes on along the minus strand of NC_056058.1, from coordinate 86,603,614 downwards.
ATTCCAGCACTTTATGACTGTTTAAATTAAATACATATAAAACATAATACCTATTCTTGAATAAGACTTAAATTATAAAATAGATTATTGGCTTTCTTGATTTTTTAAAATCCCTTTTCCAAAGAATCTGTGTGTACAAAGGGCTTCCCTGGTAGCTCAGCTGGTAAAGAATCCATCTGCAATGCAGGATACCCCAGTTAGATTCCTGGGTTGGGATCCCTTCTCAGGGAGAAGGGATTGGCTACCCACTCCAGTATTCTTGGGCTTCCCTGGTGGCTCAGAGTGTAAAGAATCTGCCTGCAATGTGGGAGACCTGGGTTCCATCCCTCGACTGGGAACATCACCTGGAGGAGGGCAAGGCAACCCACTCCAGTTTTCTTGCCTGGAGAATCCCATGGACAGAGCAGTATTCTTGCCTGGAGAATCCCATGGACAGAGCAGTATTCTTGCCTGGAGAATCCCATGGACAGAGGAGCCTGGAGGACTATATTCCGTGGGAACACAGAGTTGGACACAGCTGAGCATCTAGGCATAGCACCGCACAGTTAAAACTATTAAGAAATATGATCTTTTGCGAAACATTTCAGGAAAATCTCATTAATGTAGTCAATACAACCACATTTGTGTAAACCATAGATAGGTTTCAAAAATTCACAAACCCCAGCTCCAACTTCCTTGAAAATTACAAAAGGCTTGTGATAAAACCAGCCCAGAAATTGAACATGGCTTAATCTGGTCATTGTTCAAGCCTCAGAGAAATCCATAACCCCACCCTCAAACTTCTGCAGTGGATGAAATGTCTCATCCAATTCAGTGCTCATGGCCTAAAATTCAGTGTTTAACCTTAGTGTCCAGTTCAGAAATGTGACCAAGGAGTAAATGGCAGAACCAATAAGCCATCACTGTTTGATGACTGATGCCCACACTTCACAGGTGCAATACTGAAAGTTCCAATGCAAGGAGATCAGTCAGCTGGGAATAGAACATGCTTTTGTGGTGTTCATAAACTATCTCAGGCCCACAAACAACTGATATTGAGGGGACAGAGAAGCTATTCATTCATTCATATACACACATACATTCAAGGCTTTCCAATATGTTTACTTATTTACTTTTTTGTTGGTGTATCAAAAAAAAAAAGTCAATGGAAATGTTGTACCTGTAGGTGAAGGCCAGTTGAGCAATTGGTGCTGAAATTGATAGGAAGGATGGCAGTTAGTATACAAGGTATGATATTGGAAAGGGTAAGAGTACCCTTTGTCTGCGGAGAGAAGGAAGGAGAACTGCATAAGTGAAAAAGAAATCTGACATGGAGAGAATGAATATTGAAGGAGCCACAGAAGCTAATAAATCACAATAAAGAAGTGATTCTAAATGTAGAACAAAGGGAAAGGAGTACAGTATGGCTTTGGGGCATAAGCATGTTAGAAAACTGGGGAAAACGCTGAATGGCAATGTGACAAGAAGATTCACACAGAGTGCAATCAGAGGTTTTGTGAGCTATAGGCTCCTCTAAAGTGGGCTTAGGGATACATATATGTGGTAGACATAGTTAATGCTAGACTCACAACCTTCTGTGGCAGTGCTTAGGAACCTGAAAGTCACGTTGAAAGAAATGGTCAGTGAAATGTCACTGAAGCCTAGAGATAGAGGAAAGCTGGTGTGGTAGAAGATAATGAGTAAAGTAGAAATGATTAAGGAGACCATTTAAAGATTATAGGCATTTTGTGATCAGAAAAAAAAATAGGGTTTTACAGTTTTTGCATTATTAAGTAATAAGTTCAATGTTTTGGGTGGTGTTTATCCCATCACTGAGCCTCAGATTGTCCGATTGTGGTTGTTCAGTCACTCAGTCCTGTCCAACTCGTGAGACCCCATGGCCTGCAGCATGCCAGGCTTCCATGTCCTTCACTGTCTCCCAGAATTTGCTCAAACGCATGTCCATTGAGTTGATGATGTCATCCAACCATTTTATCCTCTGTTGCCCCTTCTCATTCTGTGCTCAAACTTTCCCAGCATCAGGGTCTTTTCCAGTGATTCAGTTCTTCACTTCAGGTGGCCAAAGTACTAGAGTTTCAGCTTTAGCATTAGTCCTTCTAATGAATATTCAGGACTGATTTCCTTTAGAATTGACTGGTTTGATTTCCTTGCTGTCCAAAGGACTCTCAAGAGTCTTCTCCAACACCACAGTTTGAAACCTCAATTCTTCTGCGCTCAGCCTTCTTTATGGTCTAGCTCTCACATCCATACATGTCTACTGGAAAAACCAGAGCTTTGACTATCCAGACCTTTGTCAGCAAAGTAATGTCTCTGCTTTTTAATATGCTGTCTAGGCCTGTCATAGTTTTTCCTCCAAGGAGCAAATGTCTTTTAATTTCAGGACTGTAATCACTGTCCACAGTGGTTTTGGAGCCCAAGAAATAAAGTCTGTCACTGTTTCCATTGTTTCTCCATCTATTTGCCATGAAGTGATGGGACCAGGTGCTATGATCTTAGCTTTTTGAATTTTGAGTTTTAAGCCAGCTTTTTCACTCTCCTCTTTCACTTTCATCAAGAAGCTCTTTAGTTCCTCTTCGCTTTCTGCCATTAGGGTGGTGTCATGTGCACATCTGAGGGTGTTAATATTTCTCCCAGTAATCTTGATTCCAGGTTGAGCTTCGTCCAGCCCAGCATTTCTCATGATGTACTCTGCATATAAATTAAATAAGCTGGGTGGCAATATACAGCCTTGACGTACACCTTTCCCAATTATGAGTCAGTCCTTTGTTCCATGTTCAGTTCTGTTGCTTCTTGACCTGCATACAGGCCTCTCAGCAGGCAGGTAAGGTGGTCTGGTATTCCCATCTGTTTAAGAATTTTCCACAGTTTGTTGTGATCCACACACAAAGGGTTTAGCATAGTCAGTGAAGCAGAAGTAGATGTTTTTCTGGAATTCCCTTGCTTTTTCTATGATCCAGCAGATGTTGGCAATTTGATCACTGGTTCCTCTGCCTTTTCTAAGTCCAGCTTGAACATCTGGAAGTTCTTGGTTCACCTACTATTGAAGCCAAGCTTGCAGGATTTTGAGCATTGCCTTGCTGGAATGTGAAACAAGTGCAATCGTGCAGTAGTTTGAGCATTCTCCCTGATGTTAACTCCCTTTTTGACCTCCAACAAATCCCTAAGACTCACGCTAACCTGGACAGTCACCCAATCTTTGATCTCTACCCTAACATTCAGTCCAATTCTTAGGCTCCTATTCCATTCTTGACACACACTGTATGTGTGTGTGGGTGTGTGTGTGTGTGTGTGTGTGTGTGATGTCCACATTGCTTTTATAAGCAAATTTTAGCATGGAATAAGGAGCTCCTAGTGCATCCTATTGGAGATTGTTTTTTAAAAAAAAAAAAAAAATAAAAAAAAAAAAAAAGATCTGGGTGATGTGAGGGTAAGAACTTTGGCATAGTACACATACCTCACCTAAGAAATGAGGTGCACTTATATTGGGTTCAGCAATGATCTGGTTTAAGCTTCTTTCTGGTCCAATTTCTATCTGTGGGCTATTACACTGCTGCTGCTCCTGTCGTTATCACTGCTTGAAGACCAGTGTCATAGAGCTGGGAAGTTGCAGAGTGAGGATTCAAACACAGGCCTTCTCTTTTCAACTCCCTTCACAAATCCACTGTTCCTGCATGCAGTGCTTATTCCAATAATACATATCAGAAACATAAGTTCTCACCTTCCAAGGGAAAGTATCAATCAATGCTACAGAATGTAGTGACAGTGTACCCATGGAGAATAAGATGGATTCTGGGCATACACACACACACTTTGGTTCCTCTTAGTTGGCCTTCCTGACATATGAGTGATTCTGCTCTTAAATAACCACTACCTAAATCTAGGTCTCACCTCCAGGATAAAATAGATGTTAGGAGCAGAGTGAATTCCAGGGTTAGAGGTTACAGGTGAATGTCAGGAATGATATGATGGAAATGAAGTAATCCATTATGCTGGATAACAAAAACATTGTGGGTTACCTACTACATATATTAATTTTTATAAAACCGATCCTGTTCATACTATTTATTTTAGGAAAGGGAATGCATATAGACATTAAAACATTTACATATTCAAATAGTCAAGTAAATATGTCATGAATCTATCTAAAAGTTATCTAAAAGTTATCTAAAAGTTAGTCGTAGCATTATACCTGATTGGCTACTGGCTCTTAGAGGCATAGGGTGGCGAGTTAAACCATAAGGCAAATGGTGAACACAGTGGCTCTGAGAAATGCTTTGAAGTAATGGTATAAAAGTTTCAATGAGAAAAAAGGTATTCATTGCCTTCTCCCCTTTCGCTGAAAGTTGTTTAGTGACATGTCATGAAGAATATAATGAAATCAAAGGTGGAACCAAGTTCCCACAAAGACAAAATAAGGGGAAAGTCTTTGATGGCATAGAAAAATGAATTCCTAAGGTCAGGGGAAGAGCAGAGAATAAAGGTGTGGTTGAAGCTGAAGTGTGTCTAAGGAATGAGGTGTGAGTTTGATGGGAATCAGCATATCAGAGGGTAAAGCAGAGGACATTTGACTTTCACCTTTGGTGATGACTAAGGAATTGACAGATATTAGAGTTGGGGAATAAGCTAGAAGTCCACAGTAAAACAGGAAACAGGATATGTAGGCTTTGCTGTTGGCAGAATGTGAAGATTTCTGAAACCACAGAGGCCTGACTGGGGCCTGGGATGTCGGTGTGATCTCATAAACTTGCTTCCTCTGCTTGCCTCTGTGGCTGATAACAGCTTTGTGTTGGAAAAGCGGTTGTTGCAGGCCTGTCCCTCAGCATTTATGCCTTTATTACACAAGCTCAGCTCTCAGTGAAAACAGAGAACCTTAGGTGCAAAGAAGCCTGGGCCTCCTTGTTCTGGGAATTATGTTGAAATGACTAAGCTATGTGAAGTTAAATAAGAAAGAAAGAAAGAGAGTGAAGTCGCTCAGTCATGTCCAACTCTTTGCGACCCTGTGCACTGTAGCCTATCAGGTTCTTCCGTCCATGGAATTTTTCAGGCAATAATACTGGAGCGGGTTGCCATTGCCTTCTCCAAATAAACTGGCAGTTAATTGGTGAAGTGAAGATTTGCAGACTATAGCACTATATCTAGTTGTAGAAATCAGGGCCTGAAATAGGACAGTATTGCGCAATTGCTGACTCAGGAGGGCCTCAACTATTTCCTCCCATTAAATAGAAAATGCAGCATCTAGTTTCCATCCTTAAAACGAAACATGCATTGTAGGAATGCCTTTCATACTGTTCTCTTGTTTTAGAACATCATACTATGGTATAATCTAAAGAGTACTATGTAAGAGGGTAAGCGTTTCCATGTCCTTATGTTGCTATATAACCTGACGTTTCCAGGTCACAGTGACATCAGTAATGGGATGACCCATGTAACTCTTTGGGGGTCAACATGATCATATTTGCATGTTGTTGTTCAGTTGCTAAGTCACGTCTGATTCGTTTTGTGAGAACTCTTCACTCTGACCATCTGTCTTGGGTGGCCTTGCACAGCGTGGCTCATAGCTTCATTGAGTTATGCAAGCACCTGCCACAACAAGGCTCTGATCCATGAAGGGTTTTTTGCATATTAGAAAGATGATTTTGACACCGGGACCACGAGTGGATTATTAAGGGTTTATAGGAAGAACACAGTAGAACTAAATGAAGAAACCATTATCAAAATCTAGAACTCATGGTCTAATAGGAGACAGAGTATGTTTAGCAGGATTAAAGTTTGATGACTATTTGGATATGAGGGAAAGAATGAAGTAGAGAGAAGAGGTAACTAGGATGAAAGCAAGATCTCTGGTTTGGGTTGGAGGTGACCTTTCTTATAGAACATAAGAAGGTGAATGTGTGTGAGGGGAAAGATGCCAAATTTACATTTAAGGCATGTTGATTTTGGATATTCCCTTTAAGTCATGTTGGAGATACCCAGCAAGCATAAAGATAAACAGATTTGAAGGTATATCTTCAGAGGGTACCTACTTGATGAGAGGATGACCTAGAAAAAAGACTTCTGAGACTCAGAAAACATATTTTCATATGTTTGAAACTTACTAACTTTACATAAAACTTCATTTGAAAAAAAATTATTGTATGCAAATGATTGGCATCTAATAGATTCATTTCCTCACAGTCACGTGTGTGTTTAAATATCCACTTAGCAGAAAACAAGGAGAAACGTATCCTTATCTGTATGTGTGTGTCCTTGTGCACATGTGTGTATACAACCAAAAGTATTGTATATGTATAAAATTCTAGTCAATAAATATGTATACGGAAATAAAAAATTTATTCTTCAGGGCTAAGAGGAACACTAGTTTTTGGAGGATGAGGAAGGAAATGTTTGTTGTGTGGGTATGATTATTTTGCTTATAGTTCTGCTTCGGGGGGGGTGTAAAGTTAAGGTCACCCAAAGAAACCCTATTCAATAATAAAAATGCTAGAAAACACGCTTCCTCAGGGAAAGACCTTCTCAAAAGCAGATCATCCTTGAACAATTCGATTGTAAATTCCAGTTCATATGTATGTGTATGTGCACACAAATTACACACATTGCACACACGTGATTTTTCAAGTTGTGGGAGGATAAACAACTTTTAAGAGTAGGATGATTATAGTAAAACACTTAAAGATTTATAATAAAAACTAAAATAAATGAATTGTGGTTAAATAATAAACAACTTGCATGTGTTTTTCCTTTAATGATTAATGAATTTCCAAAATTTGATTAATCGTGCATATGCTTAACATGTCAATTTTTGATAAATTGGGTAGCTTATTGAAAATTATATTAAAAACTATTAATTCCTTGTTCTCTGTATTTTATCTATGGCTCTTATATATTCTTGAAATTTACACGAAATTCATGTTTACATAGGACAGTTCTATCATCCTTTACTTAAGCCCGGCCCACTTATTGAAGTTTATGCCTGACGTTACCTAAAGAGTGTTCAGAATTTCTCCATAAACAAATAGACTGTTCTAAAGAAGTTGAATGCTGAAATAGTTAAGAGTTTTAGGGGTCCAGTGTGACCCCAGGTGGCGCTAGTGGCAAAGAATCTGCTCGCTATTGCAGGAGATGTAAGAGACGCAGGTTTGATCCCAGGATATGGAAGATCCCCTGGAGAAGGGCATGGCAACCCACTCCAGTACTCTTGCCTGGAGAATCACATGGACAGAGGAGCCTGGTGGGCTACAGTCCGTGGCGTCGCAAAGAGTCAGACACGACTGAAGCAACTTAGCACGCAGGCACAGGGATCCAATAAATGGCATCCGTATTTGTTTCTTCATTCTGAGTTTGTATAAAATCAAAAACTGACAGGTAGAGCTCAAAATACTAACTTTATACAAGTAAAGTTGATCAGAGAGAATGACTTTTGATTTGTGACCAAATGAGTTAACTAAATGAACCAGATTTGATTGGATAAGAACAGATGCCCCAACAGGGATACAGCAATGCTCTCGAGAGCTTACCCACAGTATGAAGAGCGGAAAAGAATGCACGTACCAGGCAGATAGTTTGGCTGTGAGAAAGACCACCAGGGCCTGAGTCAAGCACGTTTAGCTTTTTTCCTCCCAAACTTTTTGCTCAGGTAAGTCATTCCACTTTCAGAGGAGAAGGGAGAAAAAACGGAAAGAGAGAAATTCAAAGTATCCTTATACTTTTCATTTCTGGGCAAGTAGAGCAGAAACTTGCTTTCCTCTTTGAAAACATGGGCAGAATAAAAAGGTATCCCTACTTGACAGGTAATAAGTAACAAAGACATGTCCATTTCAATGTAGACAAAACCCATTGTATTAAGAGAGATGATGGAAATCAGTGTAATGTTATGGAAAATGCAGTCAATTCTATACTGATAAAAACGTTCAATTTCAGTTTATTTTTCTTTTCATTACTCTAGCTGGTTTAAGGAAATGAGTGATTCTCATCTTGTCTAAGAGAACCAGAGTCTTTATGTGTCTATTTGTAGTTCTTATTTAAACCCTATAATCCTAATAAGTATTTTAATGGACATATTTATCAAATTTCATTCTTCACATATCCGTAATATTTAATACACTTACAGAATGTCCTACTTTTAATCTGTCTCTACTTTGTTCTGTTTATTTTTTTAGGAGAGTCATTACAAGCTCAAATGCGGTTTTACTGAATTATAATTGACATAACATTGTATTCATTTTAGGTGTGTGGCATAATGATTTGATATATGCATATATTAAGAAATGACTGCTACAATAAGTTTAATAACATCTATCAGTTACAGTTTTTTCTTTTTGTGATGAGGACAGGTAAGACTTACTCTTTTCTAATTTTCAAACATACAGTACAGTATTGTTAACTATAGTCACAATGCTGTATATTACATCATCAGAACTTATTTATAACCAGAAGTTTGTAACTTGTGACCTCCTTCACCCCTGCCTCTGGCAATCACCAACCTGATTTCTAAATTTGAGTTTGATTTTCTTTTCAGATTGCACATAAGTGATACCGCACAGTATATAGCTTACTTTGAGTGATTTATTTCACTCAGCATAATGCCCGTGAGGCCAGTTCATTTTGCAAGTGGCAGGATTTCCTTATTTTTATGACCAAATAATATTCCACTGTAAGACATACCTGTCAGCTACTTGATTGCTGAGCCAGTCTATTACGCCAACAGCATTTGCTCACTTTGTGTCTCTGTTGTCACATTGTGGTATTTCTCAAAATATTTCAAACCAGAAAAAATATTACAACTCACTGGAGGTTCAGATGGTGGTTAGGATTTTTTAGCTATAAACTTTTAAGTTAATGTACTTTTTAAGCAAAACGCTATTGTACACTTAGACTATAGTATAGTGGAAACATCACTTTCTAACTTTTTTCCATCTAGTGTTATTGCAATATAATTGACATACAGCACTGTATAAGTTTAAGGAATAAGCATAATGATTTTTTTTAATTTTTTATTGAAGTAGTTAATTTATAATGTATTAATTTCTGCTGCACCGAAAAGTGATTTGGTTATACATATATATATATATATTCTTTTTATATTACTTTCCATTATGGTTTATCACAGGATACTGTTTCCTGTGCTATACAGTAGAATCTTGTTATTTATTCACTCTATATATATCATTTGCATCTGTTAGCCCTAAATTCCCACTCCATTCCTCTTCCATTCCCTCCCCCTTGGCAGTTGAGTTCAGTTCAGTCACTCAGTCATGCCCGACTCTTTGCGGCCCCATGGACTGTGGCACGCCAGGCTTCCCTGTCCATCACCAACTCCCAGAGCTTGCTCAAACTCATGTCATTGAGTCGGTGATGCCATGCAACCATCTCATCCTCTGTTGTCCCCTTCTCCTCCTGCCCTTAATCTTTCCCAGCATCAGAGTCTTTTCTAATGAATCAGTTCTTCGCATCAGGTGGCCAAAGTATTGGAGTTTCAGTTTCAGCACCAGTCCTTCCAATGAATATTCAGGACTGATCTCCTTTAGGATGGACTGGTTGGATCTCCTTGCAGTCCAAGGGACTCTCAAGCATCTTCTCCAACACGACAGTTTAAAGCATCAATTCTTCAGCACTCAGCTTGCACTATGGTCCCCCTTGGCAACCACATGTCTGTTATCTATGTCTGTGGGCCTGTTTCTATTTCACAGATACCATATTTTAGATTCTACTTGTAAGTGATATCATCTGATATTTGTCTTTCCCTGTCTGACTGACTTATGATGATAATCTCTAGGTTCATCCATTTGCTGCAGGAGGCATTATCTCTTTCCTTTTTATGGCCAAGTAGTATTTCATTGTATATATGTACATCTTCTTTATCCAATCATCTGTAGATAGACATTTAGGTTGCTTCCAGTATTCTTACCTGGAAAAATCCCGTGGAAAGAGGAGCCTGGAGGGCTGTGGTCTGTGGGGTCGCAGAGGCAGACACGACTGGGCACACAGAGATGCATGCATGCCTGTCCTGGCTATTGTGAACAGTGCTACTATGAACATAAAATTGCATGTATCTTTTTGAATTATAGTTTTGTCTGGATATATGCCTAGGAGTTAGATCACTGGATCATATGGCAACTCTATTTTTAGTTTCATTAGGAACCTCCATATTGTTTTCCATCTTGGTTGCTCACTTTACATTTCCACCAACAGTGTATGAAGATTCCCTTTTCTTCACACCTCTATAACATTTATTATTTGTAGACTCAAATCTTAACAGTCATTCTGACCAGTGTGAGGTGTCATCTCCTTACATAATAGCTTTGATTGGCATTTCTCTAACAATTAGCAATATGAACATCTTTTCATGTGCCTCTTGGCCTTCTGTATGTCTTCTTTGGAGAAATGTCTACTTAGGTTTTCTGCCCATTTTTTGATTGAGGTTTTTATTCTTTTTAATTGCTGCGTTGTCTGACCTATCTGTATATTTTGAAAATTAAAACCTTGTTGATCTCATCATTTGCAAATATTTTCTCTCATTCTGTTAGATTGTCTTTTCATTTTGTTTGTGGTTTCTTTTGCTGTGTAAAAGCTTTTAAGTTTGATTAGGTTCCATTTGTTTATTTTTGCTTTTATTTCTTTCGCCTTGTAAGACTGACCTAAGGAAATATTGGTACAATTTATGTCAGAGAATGTTTGCCTATGTTCTCGTCTAGGAATTTTATGGTGTCATGTCTTAAATTTAAGTTTTTAAATTATTTTTTTGCATGCTATGAGAGTGTGTTCTCACTTCATTGATTTACATGTGGCTGTCCAACTTTCCTGATACCACTTGCTGAAAAGACTTTTTTTCCATTTTATAGTCTTGCTTCCTTTGTCAAAGATTAATTGACATTAGGTGTGTGAGTTAATTTATGGGTTCTCTATTCTGTTCCATTGATCCATGTAAACATAACTTTTATATGCACTGGGGAGGAAAAAATAATCCATGTGACTTTTAGTGATCTTTTCTTTACTGTGGTGGTCTGGAACATAATCTGCAATATCTTAGAGGTAGGACTATACATAGACCCAATATATTCTTATCCATTAAACCGCTGAAGTACACTTAGATTGTTAGCTTGTCTTGACTATTTGCAGATAATATTGTGATGAACATGTGGGTGAAGGTATCTTTAAAGTTCATGATTTTATTTTCCTTGTATTCCACTCAGAAGTGGAATTGCTGGATCATATAGTAGCTCTGTTTTCAATTTTTGGAGGAAACTTCATGCTATTTTCCATAGTGGCTGCACCAATTTATCTTTCTACCAACAATGCAGAAGAGTTGCTTTCTCTCCACATTTTTACCAATACCTCTTATGTCTTGTCTTGTTGGTAATAGCCCATTTTAAAATCAGATTGTACATTTTATTTTCTGTTGAGTGGCAATAGTTCTTATATATTTTGAATAGTAATACCTTATCAAATATTTGATTTGTAAAGATTTTTCTCCCATTTGGTAGATTACCTTTTCATTTTGTTGATGGTTTCCTTTGCTTTGCAGAAGCTTTATAGTATGATGTAGTCCTATTGATTCATATTTGCATTTGTTGCCTTTGCTTTGATGTTAAATTAAAAAAAAATCATTGTGAAGACTGATGTTAAGGAGTTATATTTTCTTCTAGGAGTTTTCTGGTTTCAGGTCTTATGTTCAAGTTTTTAAACCATTTTGATTTGATGTGTGTGTGTGGTGTAAGTTAGTGGTCCAGTTTCATTCTTTTGCATCTGCTGGCCAGTTTTCCCAACACCATTTATTGAAGAGACTATTCTCTCTCCATTGTATATTCCTGATGGTTTTGTCAAATACATTCCTTGTAAGGTCTTTATCCAAATGAGCTGACACTCTGATTAATGGTCACTAGAATGACTTGTTTTTCTTTGTTTTCAGGAGTGAAAGACAGTGGTGTATTTGGGGGGTGGGGGGGCAGTGACTATTTGAGACAAAGAGACAAATCAAGAGTTTGGACAGGAGATAGTTAACTTTGAATTATTTGATTAAAAAATAATCTATATGCTTAAAGATACCTAAAAATAAGCAATATAATTATATTTACCTCAGTTTCTAAAGATTTATTCTAATTAGCAAGTTAAGGGTAGAAACTGCACTATACAGAATGTCTAACAGGTTGTTCTCCCTGTGAATGTTATTAGATTTAATATTATTATTATGTGAAACTTGAAACTCTACCCTAGAGAAAAGAAAACTGGCAGTAAAAATTTAGGTTTGTGATTTAATTATACAGTTAACATATACATTTATGATCCTAAAAGGTAATATTGTTATGGATCAGTTCACTGGCTATATTAACATTTCTATTTAAATTAAAATTTTTCACAGGATTGCTTTAACTTTTTATCACTACAATTAATATAGGAACTTGGAAAAAATGAGTGATGATCCCTCATGCCTTTGGAGTTCATGAAAACGGAGGTAACGTTTAATCAGTTTGTTCACCAAAGTATTCTTTAAGCTGAACACACAGTAAGAAGGCAATAAGTTTTGTTGAATGCATGAATAGATTTACCAACTGGAGGCAGCTGAGAATATAAAAAAATGTCAGTCTCTGTCTTCCCAGAAGGCTTTATTAGTTTATAATGGGGATGAAATTCCTGACCTTTTCAAGAGAAAGGGAAACATACAGGTCTTCTTCATAATCATATTATGTCGAAAGATGCCAGATTTTTATTGAGCTTTTTTAAAAGCATTTTTTGTTAAATAGAATAAATGTAGCTTTAACATAAGAAATAGTGTCTTCAAAAGTCCCCTTGTATTCTTTATTCCTAAAGGATCTTTTAAATAAATTAAGGAGGGTAGTGGTAACCCTTATTAAGCATTGAATAATGAACTGTTGACCTGCTCTTATGGTGAACAGAGAAATTTTCATTTGTACTTTAATTTGTCTAGATTAGCAATGAACAATATGAGAAAAAAAGAGCAAAGGCAATACTAATTTCTCCAGGCTCTGAGTTTAGGAACAGATAGAATGATTATTTGGTATAAATTGGGAGATTTCCTACCTTTTAAGATAGAAAAGATGTTGGAAGTATAAGTGTAATCACCCTGGGGTAATTTGTAATTTAAAGCAATTCAGAAAATGGGACAAGTTGTGTAGCAACATAGTAAGAAATAAGATTCAAATCTCAGTTTATTTGCTTCAGAGCCATGTAATTTTATTAAGTGACTCAATTTCTCTGTATTTAATTACATGATTTATAAAATGAGAATGAGAACAGTGCTTTTTCATGAGGGCTATTGTAAGGATTAAATAAGACCACTTAAAAGAGGAATGGTGCTATACCTGACATATGGTAGGTTTCCAATAAGTATCAGTACCCCTTTTTGTTCCCTCAGAAACATGTGGAAATTTTGAAGAAAATCAGCTCACCCTTTGGCTAGGAAAGCACTCAAAGGAACATAAAGATAAGCAATCTTATCAAAGTTTTCTAATCTTAAGCCTCTATCAGAAAGATGCTAATCAATCCTATGAAAAGTTTTAAACAGAAATGTTAATAAAGTCAATGCAGTGATCCATAACAATACTGCCTTTTAGCATCTACTGAGTTGTGTTTGGAAAAAGTGAGAGATACAGAATTTCCCACAGACTTAATTTTCTCTTGCCAAGGCTTTCACTAAGGGTTTGACTGGTGTGGGTAAATAAGGAAAAAAATCATCACTGATGATCTCTGGGAAGAGACTCTTGGCACAAGGGTCAAGTCTTTGTTCTAAAAATCTCCCCAGCTGATTATTAAATACACCAAGGCTTGAGATGCACTCATCTCCAGAATAATTTTCCTGAGCCCATCATTTTTTGAAGAATAAAGAAACTACTCGGTGAGTACCATTGGAAAAGCTGTGTGTTCTTCCCACTTTCCCCCTGAGGGCCCAGAATTTGTATGATATAATTATAAACGGCATCTAGGTAGCTCAGATGGTAAAGAATCCAGCTACAATGGGTGAGATCAGGGTTAGATATCCGAGTTGGGAAGATCCCCTGCAGAAGGAATGGCAACTCCCTCCAGTACTCTTGCTGGAGAATCCCATGGACAGAGGAGCCTGGTGGGCTGCAGTCCATGAGGTCATAGAGAATCTGACACGACTGAGCGATGAATGCTTTCACTTTCATAATTCTAAATAACAAACAACTGGGGAGAAAGATGGTTTTCAGTGCTTGAGACATTAAGAGACCCACCCTACCTTTTCACTTATCTTTTTAGGGTGGTCCCCTTGGGTGACTGTCGGTTAAAGTTCAGGGAGAACTGAACTGAATTCCCAAAGTGTATTCAAATCAAAAGTTATAGACACAAACTAGGCTGGGTTTAAATCAAAATGAAATAAAGTACAGAGCTGTTGAGGCTGATACAGGCTGAAGATTCTTGCCTTCTCTTCATTTCCAGCAAGAAGGTACCTTTCTTGTGTAACTGATGGACAGGCTTCATGACTTGGAGACATCATTCTATTTTTTAACTGTTGGTTTAGCTGTTACTATTTTACCAATTCCCAGATCCATTTTTGTGCCATTAATAATGCCACAGAGCAGCTGTGTTAAAGCTGAGGCTGTCTCCTGAATTTGCCAACCTTTGAGGTCACCAAGTATAAGTAGTTCAAAGGGATTCTGTTCCTTTCAAGGTCTGATGTTTCCCCCACCTGTTACGCTGTTAGGGCAATTCTCAACTTCATTTGCTAGTATAAACTTTTTCCATTCATTTCTGTGGTTGTTCTTTTTTCTACTTTTCCAATGAATATTGCCATTCTCATTTCTTTCTAATCTTTTCTGATTAGAATTTCTTCTCAGGATCACATCACACTCTCTTAATTTTTATAAGAATCTTGGTTCCAACAAGGAGCTGCTCCTACCTTGTATCAGCTCTGGAGTCTTCCTCTTGAATCACATCAGCTCCTTCTCCAGCTGCTCTGGTATATTTCATACTCTTAGAAAAATTATCCATTGTCATTTTTTTAAGATTTCCAAGTCTTATCTCCTATGAGGGAAGAAGTAAAATAGAAAAAGCCAGAAACAATATGAACATATAAGAGCAAACAAGAAAGTTACTTTGATGTTGCATCAAATATGGCGCCAGTGCCCTTATCTAGGGTTCATGTGTTTAATATCAATTATAACATTCTGATGTTCTAAATCAAAGATATGGCTAAGGTCACAGTTACTATGGAGACCTCAAAGAGAATTGCTAACCTTCAGTGAGTTCTTTATAGTATCAATGAAAGACACATGAAAAAGAAAGGCATTTAAAGAAGTTCAATATTTCATTCAGAGAATTTCTTTTTAGTAAGGTTTAGTGAGGTCTAGGTTATATGTTTTTTCATGGCTGTTGTGAATATATCCTTATTTTTAATATTAAATACTTTAAAATACTATCAAATACTTTTGTTTGTTGGTGTACTTCTCCAAGCTGCCCAAAGTTTTATTTGGTTGTCAATTTGCATCAGTTTGCAAAAGTGACCAATCAATGTCATGGGTACATAAAAAGTGATTAATTCTGTTAATCTAACCAGACTTTACAGCATTTTAAAGTCTCTCCCATTTACACTGGGAGAAATGTTACTCACTACAAGTGGGGTTTCAAGCAAGGGTGCACTGCCATTGGTCATTGGCTGTTATAAAACTATGAATGCATATCTTAGAAGAGAGACACAAGTTAGGGGACAGAAACCCCAAAATGATCAAATAAAAATAAAAAACTAGAGAATTAAATAGTGCAATGTGCTAGCAAAGTCCCAACACTCTTCCTTTGCCCATCTAGAAACTGAGTTTTCTGAGTCAATCACCTTACCTAAATGAGGGCTTCTTACTTTTATATATACAGTTTTTGTGGGGAAAGAGATGGTTCCTCATAACCATTAAACTTTCAGGAAAAATGTCCCTACAAAAATACACCTGAAATATTTTCTGTTTTCCCCACCTTCAACAAAGACCTTAATGAATAGCACACAAACAGACACTGTGTTGTATATGTGTGCTATTGATGTGTAACCAACTACCCAAAACTTAGCACTTTAAACGCACATTTTATCATCTCACAGTTCCTGTGGGATAGGAGTCTGGGCTCAGCTTAACTTGCTTCTCTGCTCTGGGTTTTGTATAACTTCTATCAAGATGTCAGCAGGGCTGGGTTCTCATCTGGAAGGTTGACAGGGGAGGAATCCATTACCGAACTCATTCAGGTTTGGGCAGAATGCATTTCCGTGAGGCTGTATGACTGAGGCCTGCAGGTGCGACAGGCTGCCTGTACTTTGTGCCGCCTGGGCCTCTCCTTAGGCAGTTCACTGCTTCTTCAAGACAAGCAGAAGAGTGAGAATGGAGCTTTTTAAAATTCTCTAGGCTCTGGTCTTAATACACTTATGGAGAGATTACTACTTGTCAGAAGGCCACATCAGCGAGAGAGAACTTAGTTTTCCTGCAGCCATCCTAAAACCAAAAATTATCGATTCCTGCACTGTGGTCCTCTCTCTGCATCATTTTCCTACATATTCTGGGACTCAAAGAAGGGCTTGCATCATTTCTTGCAGATATGTTTCAGTTGAAGACTACATTTTTAATCCTTTACCTCCTGAGATAAGAGTTCCCCAGGACTTCAGACTTAAAACATCTATAAAGGTGGATACCAGCCCCCTTTCTCCACACCTACCCCTGGTTATTTCATCCATTCCAAGGCCTTAAAGACAACCTGCATGCCAAAGATTCCTAGGACTATCTAACCAAAGCCCAGAGTTCTCTTTCCATACTCAGTCCTGCATTACAATTGCAATTATATTGTAATTGATTACATTACAATCAATGTACATCTATTATATTACAATCAATCCCCAATATTTTACTAAGATGTAGTACAGCAATCTTTATCTGAACAGTTAAAAACTGATTCATCTCCATTCTCCCTACTCACTCACTCCCACCCATCCTTGCCTGATTCTCTTCTTCCTCTCATTAAATAGCAGCATCACCCACTCAGTGACTCAGGTCACCAGTGTGGGACTCCTATGCTCTTTCCTCTTCCTCACCATTTACAAATTATCATATACTAACTATTCCATGGGCTTCCCTTGAAGCTCAGCTGGTAAAGAATCTGCCTGCAATGCAGGAGACCTGGGTTTGATCCCTGGGTTGGGACGATCCCCTGGAGAAGGGAAAGGCTACCCACTCCAGTATTCTGCTTACCAATATTTAGAATTAACACCCCTGTGCCCATCACTCAAATTAAGAAATATGTTACTATTACTTTCTGATGGATTTAACTTTGTACTTGCCTGAAGAACATTCTACTTTCTCAACATTCTCCCAGAGCTAATTTCTGTTCCAAACTTTATATTAATTATTGCCTTGTTCTTCTTTAGATGCATCCTCTAACAAAATAATAGTTATATTTGTTTGGTTTTGAACACTATAAAAACAATATTCTAACACATGCTTTCTTCAACAGCCTGCTTTTTCCACTGTTCTGTGAGATCTCTCCGAAGTGTTGCATGTAGGGATAGTTAAGTTGGAGTCTGTATACATTTTGTAAATATATAACAATTTATTTATATGTTTGCCTAACAATGGTCATTTGTGTCTTAATTTTTCTTTTACTATTATAATGCTATAACAGTAATCTATTATATAGATTACTATATTTATTACAGGATATATATATATATGTATATATATAGCAATGTATTACTATATTATATAACAGGAATGTTATTAAAAGTCCATATCTAGAAGTAGAACTTCTGGATTGTAATACATGCAAATTTCGAAGTTTAATAGTTAATGCCAAATTATTTTGCAGTGTATAGGTAGAAATTTAAACTTCCTCATGAAGTGTTTTAAGGGTTCCTGTTGCTCTGTATCCTCATCAAGATTTGATTTTTAACGATATTTATTTTTGTCAGTTTGGTAGGTGTAAAACAGCATTTCACTGTGGTTTAATTTTAATTTTTCCAAAATTTAATGTAGGTGGATATATTTCAGTTTATTTGGGGCTCTTCTGTGAAATTTGTTTGCTTTTTTGTCCATTTTTCTATGAGGTTTTTTGCCATTTCTTGGCAATGGCAACCCATTCCAGTACTCTTGCCTAGAAAAGCCCATGGATGGAGGTGCCTGGTGGGCTGCAGTCCATGAGGTCGCTAAGAGTCGGACACGACTGAGCGACTTCACTTTCACTTTTCACTTTCATGCACTGGAGAAGGAAATGGCAACCCACTCTAGTGTTCTTGCCTGGAGAATCCCAGGGACCGGGGAGCCTGGTGGGCTGCCGTCTCTGGGGTCGCACAGAGTCGGACACGACTGAAGCTACTTAGCAGCAGTAGTGAATTTTATACCAAACTTCTTTATACTGTATATATGTGATATTATTTTTCAGTTATTCTCTCAGTTGGTGGCTTTTAAAAATTTTATTTGTAAGCAACAGAAATTTTCCCCCTTTGGACAACAGAAGTTCTTGATTTTAATGTAAATTAAGTAATTATTAATTTCTATATTAAGTGATTTATTAATTTCTATATTAAGTCATTTTGTATCTGACTCAATTCACTCCCCAAAAGTCATGAAGGTATCCTATAATTTCTCATAAAAATTCAAAATGTTCAGCTTTTGAGTTTTAATCCACATAGGACTAGTTTTTGTATATGATGTGATGTGTGTGATGTAAGAGATAAATTATTTTTTTAATACAGTTGAAAATTCATTCAGTTACCATTGATTACACAATTCCCTGTTTTAGATCCTGTTTCTATACACTGGTGGTTCTATTTCTTGGCTCTCTTCTGTTGTATATTTTTTATCTTTTAGGCAAAAATCACACTCTTACATGCTATAGCTTTATCAAAAGTCTGGATCCAGTAGAGCAAGTTCACTTAGATTTGCTTAAAGAATGTTATGACCATATTTTTCTCTTTGCTATATATATATAATTTTAATTGCCATAATCTTTGAAAAATCCTATTGAGATTTTGATCAGATTTGTGTTGAAGGTTTAAATATATTTGCAAAGAATTGACAACTTTACTGACCCTCCATATTCTTGAATATGGTATACTTTATAATAACTTGCTAAATTCTTATTAATTCTAATAATCAGTCTTTTGAGTGTTTCTTACAGATAATGTCATCTATTTCTTCCTTTCCAGTACATAAAACCTTTATTTACTTATTTTTGTTTGATGGAGAGCCCCAGAACCTCTATTATACAGGGAATGGAAGCAGTGCTAAGTGCAGATAATAACCTGCCAATGTTTTGCCATTGTTTCTCCCACAATTCAACCCCTGGCTTTCTTACCACTCTATCTGCATTTTCTACCTTATTAATTTCTGATCTTAACTTTATTATATCCTTACTTCTACATTTTTTTCCTTTTGGCCATGCTGCATGGCTTGTAGGAGTTTAGTTCCCCAACCAGGGATTGTACCTGCACCTTAACCAGTGGTTCGCCAGGGAATTCTAACTTTACCATTTTTTATGCTTTTTGCTAACTTAAGTTTGATAAGTAATTAATTTTCAACCTTTATTCTGAGATAGATATTAATGCTTTAATTTCCCTTTGAGAATTTTTTTGCATCACACAAGATTTAAAATATTCCTTATTATTGGTCATTTAAATATTTTCTATTACAAAATCTGCCTTGACCTATTAGTTATGTCATATGTGACTTCAGATTTTTTAAAACATTTTTTTGGTTTTTGTTAATTTCTAAGTGTATTTAAATTTTACCTATTTAGATGTTAAGTAATTGACTATGAAGTAATTGACCAATTTTGGTCAGTGCATATTCTTTGGAATTTTTCAAGACTTTCTTTAGGAAACAACTTCTTTACATGTGCTTTACACATATGTTTTATTTTTAAAACAAAAGCTAGTTTAATCACATTATTAGAATCTTTTATACTCTTACTCTTTTATCTTGATCTAATAATTTTTAAGGGGACTGTGATAAAATATCTCATTTTGATGTCAGACTTTCACTTCATATATTCTGAAGCTATATTAAAAAGTGTTTTATAAGATTTAAAGTTATTGTATATTTCTGGTGAAACATTTATCATTATATTGTTATCTTCTTCATCTCTAGTAATAGAATTTTTGCTTAAAAACTACTTGTCTGACATAAATATTGTATGGCATTGTTTCTAGAGCATCCTTGTCTTAAACTAGCTCTTTATGAATCCAGGCTCCATGCAGAGGTCATTGAGAAGTGAGTACAGAGCAAGGCTTTGTCCTTTGTCTTTTGTCCCCCATACAGTCCAGTCATGAAAACCTGGATCTAGGCTACTCACAATCAGCAGATACACCCAAGGCAGCAGTTATCCTCAGTGCTTATTAACTTCTTTGGAGTCATGCTCATGCTTCATTTCTGGCCCCATAGTATTTGCATTTCATTTTATTACTTGGGGAGGGAGGTGGGAGGGGGCTTCATGTTTGGGAACGCATGTAAGAATTAAAGATTTTAAAATTTAAAAAATAAACTAAAAAAAAAAGAAAGAAAGAAAGAAAAAATGCAGATAGAAATACACACAATTATTATTTAGGTATAGAAGAAGTATTTTAGTTCTCTTGTCTTCCATACCGTCATTAAATATCTTTTAAAAACACCCAGTTCCCATCATTTCCACTGCCACTAACTTCAGTTAGGTCCTCACTGGCCTTTCTGCATTTGCCCTTCCAACCATTTCTACCACAGCCTGAGAATCTTTAATATGGCCCATGACTGGACTGATGTCTGATGACTACTTCTGATGACTACTTCTTTGTCCATATTTTTGCCTCATATGAACCCTTCCCCAACTCCAAAACTCTTGACTCTGCTACAAAGGTTGCTACCTACCTTTATGGAGGAATTTTTAATGTATACTTTGCTATAAACATTATCTTAGCTGGTCCTTGCAAAAATTGTATTCATTCTTCTTATCCCCTTCTTATAGTGAGAACTAGAGAAGGTAAGTGACTTAACAAACGTGACACAGCTATTAATTGGAAAACTTGAGTTTCCTCCTATGTCTGCTTGACTTCAAAGAACCTATGTTATTTTCTGATCCTACTATAGTTCCTTTCTTATTTCTGAGTTTTTGTTCCTTGTCCAAGAATTCATCTCTTCCTTCTCTCTTGTCATGACTTTTTTATCCTCGAGGTCTTACTTGCTCAAGTGCCCCTTTAATGTGCCTTTTTACGCTGCCATAATTTCTCAGCTTCTTTACTCTTCTGCATTTCCTTTTAAATGCTAAGCTGGGTAACAGTAGAGATGAAATCTACTTTGTTCTCAGTGACATCTTTAGTATCATGATACATACTTTCTAAAAAATCTCTCATATACTGGTTCCAAAAATTCTGATGTAACTTAAACGATTTTGTTTCACAGTAAATCAAAACATGGGGAATTTTTTTTTTTTTTTTTTTTCATTTCAGAAGAACCGGTCAGTAGTTCCCAGGTCAAAGAGAGTACTGATTTGATTTACTGTGTTCAGTATAAATCTCCTTCTCATGGTCAAAATTGTATAAATATAAAAGTGGAAGTTATATTTTAAGAGCAAGCCCTTTAAGGAACCCCTAGAACGGTTGTTTAATTGCATGTTGAGCAAGATTTTCAAACTTTGTAATACTGTGAAAGAAATGTGAGTTCCATAAAATGAAAATCTAAGCATTGTACTCTACTTTTGAATCTCCATAAGATCTATGTATTTCTGTCTTCACTCTTCAGAATTTAGATAAGTATGGTTGATGCATTCTTATCATTTCTATGAGAAAAAATATGTATTTTCATCAGGAAAAAAAGTACCAATATTTGTTCATCCCTTTTAGGCATTAATACTTTATTTTACATTTTGTTTTGAATTATTTTGTCAGACTATTTACTTGTTTCCATGTGATACATGTAATAAGAGATGGAATTTACCTTCAGAATTTAAGAAATTAATTTTGAAAACCAGTTAAACTAGTATAACTAATGAAAAATTCATTTTCATTGTAGTAAATTTGAGGATATGTAGTTTTTCTGACCCAGCTTACACTTCTAATTGTATACCCTACCAAAAGACATGGTTAGATATACTAGGATAGATATGCACAAATGCCATAGCATCCTTATTCATGATAACCAAAAACTATAACTAATCAAAATGTTCATCACCAATGGAATGGAAAAGTAAATTAAGATGTATTCACACAGTAAATGATTGACAGCAATTAAAATAAATGAATTACAGATATCTAGATTCACGGAGAAATCTTACTTAAAACCCTAATATTAACTGAAAGAAGTCACACCAAAGAAATATATACTATATGATTCCATTTATATAAAGTTCACACAGGCAAAACTGAATTACTTAGTGATATATTCTCAGGTGATAAAACTATAAAGAAAAGCAACAAAGTTATTACCATAAATGTCTGGACAGTGATTTCTTTGAGTGGCAGGGGCTGGGTTACAATTGGATAGGTTGTTCACATAGTTCTATTTTGTAATGTGTTGGTGGTTACATAAATATTTGCTTTGTTATACTTCATTAAATTGTGCACTTATGCTTTTATACTTTTTCTTATATTTGCATATTTCATAATTAAAGGAGGACTGGACAACAGTAAGATTTCATTTCTGTTTAAGTCCGGACTGTTACTGAAAGATGAACTTACCAGGCTCTATAGCACATTAGTCTATACTCACTGCTCAGGGAGGAAATTACTTCATTGAGGAGAAACGAAGACAAAGTTTGTTGTGGTTAAGGAAGAGTCAACTGTTGTCATTATCAAGATGTATAAAACACTCATTTTATATTTACAGGAATAAGCTAGGTTGAGCCAGTCAAAACTATTTTGAATAGTGGCTGATTTCACAAAGTAAGGATCTAGAATAGAACTTCATTTTTATACAAAGTTAACATGGCTAGTCATTTGAATGCCTAATATTCTTTTTATTATTGTGTTCTAAGAAAATTCATAATTTCATCAAGTAACTAGTAGAAACAGTTTTGACATCCTTATTTCATCAGCCATTCGGTGTATAGAAAAAGTTGTAAAAGAGTCACAAACACATGTGAATGAACTGGTGAGAATTTTGTAATGCTTCTTGCTTTTCTGAAGTATTTACGGGCAAACCTAATAATTCATTAAAGAAATATTAATTGGCCAGCAACTGTGTTGTAATTCACAATGCTTGAGCTAGGAATATAAATATAAAGATGATATGCCTTTTGTTCTTAACTTGCTTAAAATATTTGTTTCTAATGGGTTAGGCTTTTGAAATTTTGTATTTTAGCAGTGGTTCATTCAACTGTTTCAATTAAGAGAGGTATATTGTCAGCTCCATTTAATTGTTTCCTCTGGCCATGCAAAGTATAACTTCCTTACTCAATTACAGATGTTCTGAAATTATGGAGTCCTTTAGTTTACCTTAATCAGGCTGAGCATAATGCTTTTAGAAAAGAAAAAACAAAAGTTCACATATCTGAGAAATATTTAGGAAGTCTGGCTAAAAGAATGAAGGAAGGAGATGGTCCATTCAGTTTTGGATATGCCGCCTTTCAGATGGCCATGGGACATCCAAGCAGAGGAGTCAGGAAGTTAATTCGGCACAGACCAACACAATTCTATAAAGCAATTATCCCTCGATTACAAAAATAAATTTAAATTACATTTAAATAAAAAAAATAGACTGAGATTATAAAAAATGAAAGTTCTTGAGGATTTATTCCTTGGAGTGGATTCTTTCACATGGAGATGGTAATTGAAGCAATAAGCACATAGACGGTAATTAAAGCTATAAATGATGCTCCTCAAAAGATTGTATACAGGACGTGGCAAGAGACAACCCTGAAGACACTGCTGTTGAGGGAAATGGCTGTGAAATAGAAAGAAAGACAAAGAACATGACAGAGCGTGGTATCATTAAAGCAAGGAGACTGTGTTTAAAGCGGAGAAATTAGTCACCAATACTAAGCCCTGTAAATAAAATAAGGGATTAGAAACTCATTAGGGATTTAGAAACAAAGCATTTAACAAGAGTTTCAGGAAATTCTTGGGGGTGGTTTCCAGGTTGTAATGGGTTGGGGAATGCACAGAGAATGAGGCAAGGGGGAAACACTTTTTAAAGAAGTCTTCCTGTGAAAGGGGAAAATAGAACAATACCTCAAGAGTGACTTGAGGGCAAGGGTATTGAGCTGTTTTTAAAGATGGAGAGACTCAGGGATGTCAACCTTTGCTTGTAGTCTTTGGATGATGGATTCTGTTCTCTTGTGCTGCGCTTAGTTGCTCAATTGTGTCCAACTCTCTGTGACCCCATGTCTGTTTCCTTTGTGAAGAGATAATAAACTGGAGGTAAAAAAGATAGCTAACATAAAGGAAATAGAGGTGATAACCATTTATTTTAATAACAGGAAAGAGATGTGGGGAACTAAGGAAGAATTTATCCAGTCTTGAGTGGGGAGTTGGTTTTTGTTTTTTCCAGTAAGGTATAATATAGAAGGAAAATTTGGCAAGGACTTTGAGGTAAAAGTGGCTTCCCTGGTGGCTCAGAGGGTAAGGAATCTGCCTATGACGTGGGAGGGAGACCCAGGTTTGATCCCTGAGTCAGGAAGATCCCCTGGAGAAGGGCGTGGCAATCCACTCCAGGTTTCTTGCCTGGAGAATTCCATGGACAGAGGAGCCTGGTGGGCTACAGTCTGTGGGGTCTGAAAAAGAGTCAGACACAACTGAGTAACTGACACTTGAGGTAAAAAGAGAGGTCAGAGCAATAGGCCAGGGAGTCTAAGTTAGTCAGGATTTAGATTGGGAATGATAGAGACACACAGTTTTGAGGGTTAAGGGATTAAAGGTCTTGATCAACATAGAGAATGAGGAGGCCTGAATGAGAACTCCAAGGCTAAGAATTTGTCAGAGAAAGGAATTTAAGATTTTAGAGATGGACCAGATAATAATAAGTTCCCAGTTTGTACGAGGCAACTGATAGCCAAGATGGAACATGAGCAGACCCGTCATATTGGCCTGTATTTCCCTCAGTCCCCCATATTGGTTTAATACACGTTTATCTCCAAATATCTGTTGCTCCCTTTTAACTTTACCTACAGTATACAATTATTTCTTTATCTTTCTGTTCAAAAATCTACCTTAATTTTATGAGTCAACTGAAGACCAGTGTCACTCAAGCGCTTCCTCATTACCCCAGCCCCCTGGGACTGCTGCTTCTTATATCCTGTTACGAATGCACAATATACAGTATGCGTCCCTCAGTGGTCCACGTGAGTTACCAGGGTGTGCTACAAACATGCCATGTCCTGCTATCCCTTTTGTTCCTCTCAGTACTTTTTGTTCATGCCTGTGCCTGCCTGGGAAGCCTTTCCTTCTCTGTCAAGCTCTATCAGCTCTCTGAGCTAGATACCCTCCCCTGTGCTCTTATCATTCCCTATACATACATCTATTTCAGCACTGCTGCCTTGGGCCCACATGAAACATTTTACATTTTATTCCTTACAAGCCTGTACATTTCTTAAAACAGCTTTTGCATTTTACTTATTCCAGTGCCAAGAACTATGCCTGGTATAGACCAGATGTTCAGTGTATGTTTGAGGAGGTGAGCTTCAACAAAGCCTTGTTCAGTCACTTAGTGGCTATGTGATTGGCACATGTTATATTCATTTCCCCAGCCTCGGTTGTCTAGAGGAAGAATGAGGATCTCACAAAGTTGTTGAGGTGTCATTTGAGATAACTAATGGAGAGGAAGCCTCCAGTCTAGTATCTGCAGATAGAAAACTATAGTGAATACTTTCAACCTAATTTGAGTCTACTTTGTATCCTTCTTGTATTTTAAAATTGACATTTAATATACATCCTGCTATTCAGATTTTATAAGAATATCTTAACCCATCAACTAGATTTTATTAGTTTCTTGAGGATAGGGATCATATAGTATATTGGCTTGTGTATTTCACATTACCTAGCATATATTATGAATATGAATAAGTAATCATGAACAATGAACATTAAGCATTACCAAGCAGATGAACTACTTTCATAGATTCTGATGGCCTAGCTCTGAGACAAATAAGGCAGGATAATTTAAAACATTCTTTAAAGAGGACAGAGCTACATATAAATGTATTTGTAATCAATGACACAGTTCAGCCTAATCAACCACTACCTGAATGGGGGGTAAAAATCATGAATTGAAATTTGTATAAAACATAAGCAGAATGCTTTTCCCCCTAAATGATTAGAAGCCAAACTGCATACAGTCTAGTCTCTATTATTTGTGGTGCAGGAAAATTCTAATCTGGGCTACTCACCATACAAGCAGACATTTCACCACATGAAATGAATGATATCAGATACATAGATGCTTATATAACACCTGAATCATTAAATCTCTTTTCTCTGTGTTTATAGAAATGTTCTGGATTATATAGGGATAGCATTTAGCTGCACATTATGTTTAAAATTAAAGCAGACAAAAGCCTTGATATAGATGACCTACATCAAATAGTGTTTTTCTCATATAAATGTGCACAATTTTCATTAAAAAGTGTATTCTTAACTATTTAGTGATTTCTTGGTGAAGATAGCAAAGCCTATTTCATAACTGTATGGTAGAAAGATTTATATATGTCTCATTATACAGAGGGAAGCTGAAGCAAAAAAAGAATTTCACAGAATAACTTAATAGTGAATATATAGAAACATACTTGTTGCTCAGTTCTAGCTCTTCAGAAAGAAGACAGGTGTAACCCTCATCTATCAAGTCCATTCCTTTATTCTGGCAATTTAGTATGGTACCGATCAGGAAGTTTTGAATAATATGCATGTCACAACCTCAGAGTGGAGAGCTCATTTGACTTGTCTATTTGTTTGTACATATTTTGAATTTTTTAAAATGACACAATACAACTTGAAAAAGAAACATTTGATTGCAGGAGTTCATATGTACTCTTTAGATGTTTTCATAAACCTTCTTCATCTATATTTTCAGCAATTTTTCTTGGACGTCTAACAAATACCGAAATCAGTTTGCCTCTCCACTTACCCTTTCATAATGTTCGTGACACAATCCTGTGTAATTTGACACCTTGGAACTTTAAACAGACTCAGAATCTTTTGGACCTTCTAGCCATCATCAATTCACATAGTGTGCAGTAAATCCAGCTCAAAATAAACAACACAGATGGAATCGAAGCTTATAGTACAATGTCAGCAGTATCCACAGATTGACAGAGCTAGTTAGGCTGCCAGATGCACAGAATGTTGTTCTATCTACTTGTTCTTTATAACTGGACTTGATGGAGTACATCAGTGTCAAACTCCTTGCTGGTTTCCACACGCACACGCACAGAAACGCACCCGCATAAACACGCACATTCCTGCGCTCTGTATCAACGGCGCCATCTGCTCTCAGCTTTACATGTGGTAGCTAACTAACTATCCTACTGTGCCTGGGTCTCACCGACTGCTTTCCCTGGAAACAAATGACAACAGTTTTTATCTTGTGCCCTCCTTGGCATTATAAAATAAGGCTCTTAACATTTCCATACGCATATATTTTACATGCATTTTTTAAATTCTGTTCTCCGTTTTATTTACTGATTCCCTAGAGAATGGCAATATCTCTTTTTATATCTCCCCCAAATTGAGATCTTCCTATGGAACTTCACATTCCAAGATTGTTTTTTCTAACTAAGATTTACATAAAAGCAATATATATATATATGTGCCATGGGCCCTGGGATCACTTTGCTCTTTCCACACTTTTGAAGGGTGCTGTATCCTACTTTGCCAAATGGGGATGTAAAAATTTGGGGGGTTCAACAGATATTCACTGAGGCAAGACATTCATTCCTTTTCAGTATCTTTCTATAAAATTCCACTGGCAAAAATGACCACGCTGGGAATGTTAAGATGAGGGAATTGTACAAACAGATATTTTCATACACAAGTATCTTGCCTGCAGCCGAAAGCTCATGTTCAAGAAATTCGTTCCCAAACAGAGAAATTTTTGCCTTGACCTCTTTGCCCTCTCTTATGAGATCGAGACATGTACTAATAAAAAAGGGATAATCACTTTTTTAAACTGATAAAATTCAATTGTAATGTCTTTGCAAAGCAATATATTCATATAACTAGGAGGATGAAATGTCATAAGAAGATGTACAAAAGAAATGACAGAAAGATGACTGAGGTTTGGGCCATACCAAACATCTATTCCTGACCTATTTCCACGTCTGGCACCTGTCTTTATGACAGTCTCTCCAGAAGATCTACAGAAATTATACTCACCTTCTGGTAACTAGGTAACATAATCTCCTGGAGGCTAGCTAATTGCAGCCCACGATAACCTCACATACAGTAACTGTTAAATTTTTCATTTCTTTCAAATTATTATGGATCAGTGGAGAGGGTATTGATTTGATTCATTAACAGATTCCCAGTCTGTTCCAAGGTTAATGATTACATGTATCTCAATTACATCCTTAACAGGTTATACCGTACGATTTGTTTTAACTGCTTTGTACATTGTGTGTCTTCCTCAGCTGAAAGGCTTCTTAGCACTTCATGATTTCACAAATCTTTCTCCTCCTCTCCCGAAAACAATGAACCTGCTTTGACAGAACATAGCAAAGCAGAGCAAAAATAAAATAAAAAGCTTTTTGCAGGATTCTCCAAGAACCATAGCATAACAGTTTATTTTAGTCAGGTAAATAGTCTGTGATTCATTCATGTTTACAATATTTATAAACAGAGAGCAGGGAGGGGGGGTCAATCTTTTTTATTTGGTATTTTATACCACTTGTCTTAGGTAGGAAGCACTTTTTTAACTTTAATCTTTAGAATATACACATAGGGCAATTTTATATTAGAAAAGTAGAAGTGAAATAAATATTTTTAAAATCACCTGTAATTCTTCCAGCAAAATTCAGACACATTTTAATGGCTTTGAAAAACAAAAACAAAATAATTCAGAATATAACATTCAGATGACACTCTTTAGGATGACGGCAAGGCAAACGGTTTACAGGTGCACTCACACTCTGGCCATGGAGCCAAGAGAACAGAGAGAGGCACTGGGCAGGGGGTTCCTAGGGCAAAGAACCCACATCTCTCAACTAGAGGACAACACAGGGATTTTGACAAGAA
Source organism: Ovis aries (assembly GCF_016772045.2). NCBI lineage: Eukaryota > Metazoa > Chordata > Mammalia > Artiodactyla > Bovidae > Ovis > Ovis aries. The sequence goes on along the minus strand of NC_056058.1, from coordinate 86,574,489 downwards.
AGAAGACAACGGTTTATTCTAGTCCTTCTATTTCCTTTCTATCTGCTTTCTACTGCCTGCAACCGTATTTGCCCCTATATGTTTAAGCCAAGCAAACAAACCTCCTGTGTCCTGAACTAAAATCGTTGAATCATGGGACAGTCTATCTGATCTTGCCTTCTCTTTGGCGAGAAAGCTCTGCTTCCTGCACATAGTACTGTTGAGTCCAGAGCAGGAATTATATCTTAAAGAATCTTATCACTTTCACTCTCCACTTGTATTCGGAACAATCAAAGCACCCGAATCCTCTCCTTTCTGGAACCCCCAAGATTCTGACAGAGTCTGGGGACTCAGAAGCCAAATGGGAATCATCAGGAGGAGAGACTTCAGTTATACAATCCATTAAATAAAACAATAGAGCCTGCAGCTGAGCTATTAAAAAGAGTAGAGCAATTTTTATTTCAATGGCTACATTTTATTTCCTCTTCTGAGTGACTGTTAACAAAGGGCCGCTGAAAGGACTGGATAAAAAGCAGGCGTCAGATGCAGGATCCATGAGTTAAACAACATTATTAGATACAATTTCATAAAATCTAGTTGCTTTTTTGCTACTAGAAATCATGTCCTTTTGTCAACTTGTGGTCACATCAGCACTTCTGCTGATATAATTTGCTCCAGCTGCAGAGCATAGCTGGCCTGCAAATCAAGAACCAGAATGAGGACAGGCAGGAATAACTCAATGGCTTGGATAATGTGCAAATCACTACACTTCTCGCTATTAGTCTACTTTTTTTTTTTTCAGAATATTTGGAAGAGGAAAGATTTATCTTTAGCAAAGCAGCCAATCAGCCACCCTCTTAAGAACTGGTTTGTCTGGTTATCTTCTGAAGCCTAACCCTCTTTGCAGTGATGCTCTGTAATCATGACATTATGTATTAAAAAAAAAAAAAAAAACACTTAACTTTCTTCACCCACCATAAACTGGCAGTCTGAACACCTAATGTCAAACAGCTGCTGGTTTTATTCACCTCCCCTACAAAAGTGTTCCTTAGATTTAAAAATATTCCTGAGTAGTTCTGTTAATCATTTTTACATTTCAAGTGCTTCTATCTGGCCTGGGATGTTCAGGTACAAAATAATACACATTCTAATGTCAACAAATTGCTGTAAATGCTTCGATTCCAGACACAAAAGATCCAGTCAAAAATGAAATAAAATGCTACTTATTGATTTTGGCATAAGTTAAAATGTTAGGGTCTTAACTAGTCATTCAGCATTGAACTTCAGACAGCTCCGTTGGCTTGATTAGAAAATCTATGGATTTACATTGAAATCAATTAGAATTGGATCCTAACTGTTTCAAATTCAGCTATAATTGAATGCTCAACAATCACTCGTACGAAAGAAAAAGAGTTTCTAAATAAAAGCACAACCCAAGTACTCTTGCTATCTGAGGAAATCATTACATATGGTGAGCAAATAAGAGAGAATAAACAATAGCGTATACAGCTGGAACAGCTGAATCAGTGTCCGTAATAGCAAGAACAGCTTATCAAGCGTACAAAGGCAGCACTGGTCTGCTGTTCACCAGGGCAAGTGAGCTGAGATTCTCAGTTCACAGGATGGCAACCTTTGAGGGCCAGGTACAATCCTATGTGCAAACTCATCTCGTAACCGGTCACCTTTGAAAATTCATTATTGCAGCAAGTATCCACATCCAAAGCTTGGGTGGGAATATTTTCTCTCTTTCTTTGTTAACTGACCTGAGAAGTCTGATGGCTACTGAACACGCTTTTAGGTACCATTGTTGGAGAGAGGACTGAAAGCAGCAATGTGCCATGTAACTATGGTACTGAACCTGTTTTCCTTTTGGCAGAACTGCACAGTGACATGTACAACAGTTCCATGCTTTTTTCTCTTCTCCTTTTATAACATGTTGCAGAGGTGTATTCGTCAAAATCCAGGGCCCTGATTACTCCTTAAATTAGAATGGAAGTAAGAACACTTTCTGAAATGTATGTGGGTGATTTTTCTCTCCATCCTGAAAGTTTTAGCAGCTTTCCCCTGATAGGTGCAGGCCTAGCTCTAACCTGTAAAAACAGAATTTAATGCCTAGTTGGAATCAATGAGAGCTGATTCTTCACATTTTTCAGGTGTATAGTAGGTACGTTTATTGTTGGCCCCTTCTGAGAAGGTGGAAAATTATGGTATATTTAAAATAGAATTATATTCTATTATGATGAAAAAGTGCGTTAGTCTCTTGGTTGTGCTGACTCTTTGTGATCCCCTGGACTATAGCCCACCAGGCTCCCCTGTCCATGGCATTCTCCAGGCTAGAATACTGGAGTGGGTTACCATTCCCTTCTCCAGGGGATCTTCCTGACCCAGGGATCGAACCTGAGTCTCCTGCATTGCAGGCAGATTCTTTACTATCTGAGCCACCAGGGAACTATATTCTACTGTGATATTGACTAACAAGTCTGCATTATTCATTATGTCAGGCAATTTTCTTTCCTTGAATAAATGAGAAACAAAGTGAATGCATTGCAAGACTTTTTATCCTCTGGGAAAATAAAAACACCAGATAACAAAAGAAAAATATTTGGAAAAATGAACTTTGATATATCTCATCACACTCTTTCAACTCTGCTCTCACCTGACATCCTTACAGGTGGGGCTTCTATAAAAGGCAGGGCAAGGAGGGGAGCCTGAGATCTGTGAGGGGGCTCTTCAATGAGAAGCAGCTCTTGTATGGTTCTATGATTGTTCTAGCCCAGAACAAGTCCTTCTTTTATCATCATTAACCCATAAACTGGTTGTAGTAGTGAGTAAAATGTGTGGGGGCACTTTTTAAATGATAATACACACGGACGTACTTAAGGCCACCAAATTGCGACCTTGTCAGATCACAGATGCTCATCTGGTATCCTGAACTGATGCCTAGACAGGGAACAGTAACAATTTTAAAAAGTGTTTCTGATGTTTTCTTTCATTTTTCAAAAGGGAAAGCATAATTTACTCTCTCCACGTTGAAGTTAGAAAGACGCTATTCTTTCTTAAACTTCTGTTTCTATATCCTCTAAATTGCTGGTATTGTGTAAGTCACAAATAAGGCAGAATAATATATGTGGCTTTGAAAGTCTACTGGTTCAGTCTAATAATTTGCTTAACAATATGGTTTCAAAAATATTGTACTTGGAAAGTTACATCACCCCACAAATACACAGAGAATCTTTTTGAGCACTGAAATATACTGTTACTTGGGTCTGCTTCATGAGGTGTTAATCTAGCATGGGGAAGATAAGTTAAAAGTATTTCCATCTTACCAGATTCAAAGTATCATAGTTCAAATAGTAATATCCAACACCTTACCTGCTTGTATGCTATTTTGCCAGTTGCTTTTGCTGGCAGTTGCACCCCGCCCCCCTTTTAAAAGATAAAGATTTCTACAACAAAATCTCTGCATAAATTTTAGTTTTTCTGCATTTTCTTCCCAGTCCCTGTATGTTATATTCGATTTATGTCTATAAGCACCAGATGATGAGACAGGGAAAACCACACTGGAATGTTCTGAGGGTTAACAGAGAGTCAACCTTAACGTATCATCAGACTATTGAGGCAAATTTAATTGCAGAAGTAAATCTAAGTGGACAAAAAAAAAAAAAAAAAAAAGAATAAGAGGTAGGAGAAAGAAAAGAAACAAACAGAGAGATTTTTTTAAAAAAGGGAAAACAAAACCTTGGAACAATTTCTGCTATTTTATCTAATGTTTTGTCTGCTTTAAACAGATGAGTGAGTCACTGTCTTTTTGTTTTGTTTTATAAGAAATTCCGTTGACTTAAAACACTACTGCCAGCATAGCAATACCACAAGTACAGTTTTATGACAAAAACATTTAAAGCAAAAAAGAATTATTTCAGAAGTATTCATGTTATTGAGGATGCCTGAATTTTCACAAAATATTTCCTGGGACTCGGTGAGAGTCCAGGAGCCAGTTGTTTCTTTATGATTTCCAGTCAGCCCAAGGCAGCCTCACAGTGAAATGCAGGGGCATGCAGGCTTAGCTTAGGCAGCTGGTAAATGAAACCAGTGACAAGTTATTTTCAGATCTTTCTTATGTGGATCTTCCTTAGAACAATGTGTATTTATAAACTTATAGAAAATTTGCATGAAAAAAAAATCATGATTACTTGCATTGTCATTTCATTGACCATAAATCAAACGATTCTAACATTTGTGCTTGTGTTTTGTGGTTGATAGTATTTGCTTTCAAGTTTGGATGCAAACCTCAGAAAATGGGGACTACCAAAATTAATATTCAACTTACTGAGGATATAGTATGTGCTCTCTGAGGCAAGTATTTATGGAAAACTCTTGTTCCCCTGCTGGATGGTAAGGCTGACTAAATCACAGATTGTGTCCTGCTTAGCTATGCATGTCCTGGTGAACAGCAGAGTTCCTTGCACAGAGCAGAATGAGTGAACATTTGCAGAGTTAAAGTGGAATCCAATTGAATTATAATGGTAGCAAGACAGCAGTCATTTGACAATTCTCTAAAAGAGACGTAGCTGATAAATGGACAATTTCTAGCATCTAAAAGATTAAGGAAAGATAAGCTCCTATCTTTATGTTAGAAGACCCTAATTTTTTTCACCTTGGATTTTCAAATACCTGTGTCCCCAACTGATAGCAGTTTTTCTGGAAAAAAAAAATTATCCTTCATTGGATGGCAACTTTGTTCTAGGCATTATGGTAGACATTGTATAAGCATTATTTTAGTTCCTGCTACATTAATCCCTTGAAAGAGTCATATTCCCACATTTTTCCAATGGGGAGACTGGAATCCAGAGATATAATGAATGACCACTCACAGTGCATGATAACACTGAAAAAATGGCTCCTCCCCCCAAAAGATACCATGGACTAATCCTCAAAATTCATTAATGTGAGTTTATTTGGCAAAAGAAGAAGAAAAGATCTTTGTAGACATGCTGTCCTTAGGGTCGCATGGAGTCGGACACAACTGATGCGACTTAGCGTGAGAAGGAAATGGCCACCCACTCCAGTATTCTTTCCTGGAGAATCCCAGGGACAGAGGAACCTAGTGGGCTGCCGTCTATGGGGTCGCCCAGAGTCGGACACAACTGACGCGACTTAGCAGCAGCAACAGACATGATGTGATTAAGAATCTTGAGATGGGGAAATTAGTCTGAGTTATCCAGATGGGCTCCAAATACAATGACATGTATCCTTATAAAAGGGAAGCATAAGGAGATTGTACACACACAAGGAGTGGGGGGAAATGAAGAGGACAAGGGTGGTGTGAAGACTGAGCTAGGGATTGGAGTGCTGCAGTCACAAGCTAAGAAATTCCATGAGCTACCAGAAGACAGGAGGTAAGTGATGGATTCCCTTAGGGTCCCAGAGCAAGCAGAGTCCTACTGATATTTTTATTTTGGCCCAGTGATACTGATTTCAGACTATCAGCCTCTAAAACCTATGAGAAATTAAATTTCTGTTGCTTTAACTCACTAGGTTTATGGTACTCTGTTATACTGTGGTCTTGGGAAAGTAATACAGCACTTGGGTGTAACAACATTAGACTATGAAATGAGCATGCTTTTGAGCTGTGGTGTTGGAGAAGACTCTTGAGAGTCCCTTGGACTGCAGGGAGATCCAACCAGTCCATTCTGAAGGAGATCAACCCTGGGATTTCTTTGGAAGGAATGATGCTAAAGCTGAAGCTCCAGTACTTTGGCCACCTCATGCAAAGAGTTGACTCATTGGAAAAGACTGATGCTGGAAGGGATTGGGGGCAGGAGGAGAAGGGGACAACTGAGGATGAGATGGCTGGATGGTATCATGGACTCAATGGACATGAGTCTGAGTGAACTCCGGGAGATGGTGATGGACAGGGAGGCCTGGTGTGCTGCGATTCATGGGGTCGCAAAGAGTTGGACACGACTGAGCGACTGAACTGAACTGAACTGAACTGAACTGAACTGAACTGCCTTACAAATTACCACAACTTTAGCATCTTAAACAACACCCATTTATTATCTTACAGTTCTGTAGGTCAGATGTCAGGGAGGCTTCGACTGCAGTTCTTTGCTTGAACTGAAATCAGTGGGTTGGCATGCTGGCATCTTACCATGAGACACTTTTAGGTACTTTTGGCCACATTTGGGGCACTATTCTGGAGCCAGGAACATTAAGGGCTGGCCACTCTAAAAATCCTTATGTAGCAGGAATGGATTTTGTCCAGATTGTTTTCTGCTGATAGAGAATATAGCATGGTCATTACCTGGTAGCCAGGTTCTCTAATGTCAACCAGATGCCTCTCCCGAGAGTGAGAACTCAAAGACTCGTCTAGTACCTCTGGAAAAAAAAAAATCTTTGTCTTTGACTGGCCATTATTTGAAACTCATTGCTTAAAATTGTGCATATAGATTTCTTCTGGCTCCGTCTTGCTGTTTCCCAGTGTGTATACGTGTAGTGAATAATCAAGTACCTGTATAAACTACAATGGTGAGTACATATATTCGAGGCCAAATGAACTTGCAAAGAGGGCTTTAAACATTATCCTAGTTATTGCAAATCTACACTTGATTGGTGAATGTGAGTGCAAAATATGAAGTGATGATTGGCAGATGGATCCGCTGAGCACGCCTACCTGTATATTCGGGTGCAGGTGAATAATGCTGTAAGCAGAATCAGGATTCAACAAAAGAACAGGATATGAAATATTGCACCAAGGTGGTTCACTAGAAACTTTTTTAAGTAATTAGTTTATTTAGCTGTGGTGGGTCTTTTGTAACATGCTGTCTGTGGGCTTTCTCTAGTTGCCGAGAGCAGAGACTACTCTTATTGTGGTGGCTTCTCTTGTTCTAGGAGAATGAGTTTTAGTAGTTGTGGGAAACAGGTGTAGTTGCTCCGCAGCACATGGAATCTTCCCAAACCAGGGAGCAAACTGGTCTCCCTTGCATGGCAAGGTGGAGTCTTAACCACTGGACCACCAGGGAAGCCCCCACTAGAAACTATTGAGGATTTGCAGTTGCCCAAGAGTGGGCAGTGCTCATCAGCTATATTTGGTGAATGTATGCGATTTCAACCATGGTACCCTATTGTCTCTTGAATTAAAAACAAAGAAAAAACCCTTTTATATGGAAAAAGGGATTCCGCAGACATAATTAAGTTGACCTGAAATTAGGGAGATCACCCTAGTGGAACTAAGCTAATCACAAGATCCATTTTTTAAAAGTTCCGGATATCTAGAGCCTGGTTGACTGGGACCCATTGCAATATGGCAGCTCTTGAGCACAAGGAAATCACTCTGAAGCTTCTAAGGCCATTCTTTTTTTTTCTTTTTGGTTTATTTTATCAATATTTTATTTATATAGCTATAGCTGACTTACAGTATTAGCTTCAGGTAATAGCTTCAGATTATTTTCCATTATAGGTTATTATAAGACATTGAATATTGTGCCATGTGCTTTACAGCAAATCCCTGTTGCCCATCTATTTTATATATAATGATGGGTATCTCTTAATCTCATACTCCTAATTTATCCCTCTTCTCCTTTCCCTTTTGGTAACCATAAGTTTGTTATCTGTGCACGTGAGTCTGTTTATAGGTTGTTGTTTTTATGTTGAGTTGTGTGAGATGTTTCTGTATTTTGGAAATGCAACCCTTGTTGGTTGCATTGTTTGCAAATATTTTCTCCCAGTCCATAGGCTGTCTTTTCATCTATGGTTTCCTTGGCTGTACAAAAGCTTATAAGTTTGATTAAGTCTCATTTGTTTGCATTTGCTTTTTATCTTTTGCCTTCATTCTTTTCTTCAGAATTGCTTTGGCAATTCTGGATCTTCTGCAGTTCCATATAAATTCTGAATATTTGTTCCAGTTCTGTGAAAAATGTCATCAGTAATTTGATGGATATCACAGTAAATCTGTAGATTGCTCTGGGTAGTATGAACATTTTAACAATATTAATTCTTCCAATCCAAAAGCAAGGGATATCTTTCCACTTATTTGTACCATCTTTCAATTTCCTTAATCACTGTTTTAGTTTTCAGCATAGAGGTCTTTCACATCCTTGGTTAGGTTTATTCCTAAGTATTTTTTGACACTAATTTAAATAGGATTTTTTCAAAATCTTCCCTGATATTTCATTGTTAATATACAACTGATTTTGATATGTTGATCTTACATCCTGCTACCTAGATGAATTCATTTATCAATTCTAATAGTTTTTGTGTGGAGTCTTTTAAGATTTTCTATATAGAGTATCATGTCATCTACAAATAGTGACAGTTTTACCTCTTCCCTTCCAATCGGGATAATTTTATTTCTTTTCCTTATCTCATTGCTGTGGTTAGGAGTTCCAACACTATGTTGAATGGAAGGGAAGGGGCATCTTTGTCTTATTACAGAATTTAGCAGAAAGACTTTCAACTTTTCAGCCTTGAGTATTAAATTGGCTGTGCATTTTTTGTTAATGATTTTCATTATTGAGATACTTTACTATACCCATTTTGGTGAGAGATTTTGTAATGAATAGATGTAGAGTTTTATCAAATGCTTTTTCTGCATTCATGAAGAGGAGCAGGTGGCTTCTGTCTTGTCTTTGATTGATGTGGTATATCACAATGATTGATTTGCTTATGTTGAACCATACCTGTGATCCAACTTGATCATTGTGCATGATCTTTATTATTATTCGATTCTGTTTGCTAATACTTTATTGATGATTTTTGCTTCTATATTCACAGATACTGGGCTGTAATTTACTTTTTAATACTGTCTTTGTCTGCTTTTAGTATTAATCAGGGTGATAGTAGTTTCGTAGAATGACTTTGGGAACATCACCCCTTCAATCTTTTGGAATAGTTTGAGAAAGATAGGTATGAATTCTTCTTTGTATGTTTGGTATTCATAGAATTCCCCAGTGAACTTATGACCATGACAATTTCATTATCTGAGTAGCAATATTTTATCTAATTAATTGTTGTCTTGCCTGGAGTAGGTTATCATTGTATCAGTTCAGTTCAGTTCAGTTGCTCAGTCATGTCCGACTCTTTGCGACCCCATGAATCACAGCACGCCAGGCCTCCCTGTCCATCACCAACTCCCAGAGTTGACTCAGACTCACATCCATTGAGTCAGTGATGCCATCCAGCCATCTCATCCTGGGTCGTCCCCTTCTCCTCCTGCCCCCAATCCCTCCCAGCATCAGAGTCTTTTCCAATGAGTCAACTCTTCACATGAGGTGGCCAAAGTACTGGAGTTTCAGCTTCAGCATCATTCCCTCCAAAGAACACCCAGGGCTGATCTCCTTCAGAATGGACTGGTTGGATCTCCTTGCAGTGCAAGGGACAATCAACAGTCTTCTCCAATACCACAGTTCAAAAGCATCAATTCTTCTGTGCTCAGCCTTCTTCACAGTCCAACTCTCACATCCGTACATGACCACAGGAAAACCATAGCCTTGACTAGACGGCCCTTTGTTGGCAAAGCAATGTCTCTGCTTTTCAATATGCTATCTAGGTTGGTCATAACTTTTCTTCCAAGGAGTAAGCGTCTTTTAATTTCATGGCTGCAAACACCATCTGCAGTGATTTTGGAGCCCCCCCAAATAAAGTCTGACACTGTTTCCACTGTTTCCACTGTTTCCCCATCTGTTTGCCATGAAGTGATGGGACCAGATGCCATGATCTTCGTTTTCTGAATGTTGAGCTTTAAGCCAACTTTTTCACTCTCCACTTTCACTTTCATCAAAAGGCTTTTTAGTTCCTTTTCACTTTCTGCCATAAGGGTGGTGTTATCTGTATATCTGAGGTTATTGATATTTCTCCTGGTAATCTTGATTCCAGCTTGTGTTTCTTCCAGTCCAGCGTTTCTCATGATGTACTCTGCATAGAAGTTAAAAAAGCAGGGTGACAGTATACAGCCTTGACATACTCCTTGTCCTATTTGGAACCAGTCTGTTGTTCCATGTCCAGTTCTAACTTTTGCTTTCTGACCTGCATACAGGTTTCTCAAGAGGCAGGTCAGGTGGTCTGGTATTCCCATCTCTTTCAGAATTTTCCACAGTTGATTGTGATCCACACAGTCAAAGGCTTTGGCATAGTCAATAAAGCAGAAATATATGTTTTTCTGGAACTCTCTTGATTTTTCCATGATCCAGTGGATGTTGGCAATTTGATCTCTGGTTCCTCTCTGCCTTTTCTAAAACCAGCTTAAACATCAGGGAGTTCACGGTTCATGTATTGCTAAAGCCTGGCTTGGAGAATTTTGAGCATGACTTTACTAGCATGTGAGATGAGTGCAATTGTGTGGTAGTTGGAGCATTCTTTGGCATTGCCTTTCTTTGGGATTGGAATGAAAACTGACCTTTCCCAGTCCTGTGGCCAACTGCTCAGTTTTCCAAATTTGTTGGCGTATTGAGTGCAGCACTTTCACAGCATTTATCTTTCAGGTTTTGAAATAGCTCCACTGGAATTCCATCACCTCCACTAGCTTTGTTCATAGTGATGCTTTCTAAGGCCCACTTGACTTCACATTCCAGGATGTCTGGCTCTAGTTGAGTGATCACACCATCATGATTATCTGGGTCGTGCAGATCTTTTTTGTACAGTTCTTCTGTGTATTCTTGCCACCTCTTCTTAATATCTTCTGCTTCTGTTAGGTCCATACCATTTCTGTCCTTTATCGAGCCCATCTTTGCATGAGATGTTCCCTTGGTATCTCTAATTTTCTTGAAGAGATCTCTAGTCTTTCCCATTCTGTTCTTTTCCTCTATTTCTTTGCATTGATCGCTGAGGAAGGCTTTCTTATCTCTTCTTACTATTCTTTGGAACTCTGCATTCAGATGCTTATATCTTTCCTTTTCTCCTTTGCTTTTCACTTCTCTTCTTGTCACAGCTATTTGTAAGGCCTTCCCAGACAGCCATTTTGCTTTTTTGCATTTCTTTTCCATGGGGATGGTCTTGATCCCTGTCTCCTGTACAATGTCAGGAACCTCAGTCCATAGTTCATCAGGCACTCTATCTATCAGATCTAGGCCCTTAAATCTATTTCTCACTTCCACTGTATAATCATAAGGGATTTGATTTAGGTCATACCTGAATGGTCTAGCAGTTTTCTCTACTTTCTTCAATTTAAGTCTGAATTTGGTAATAAGGAGTTCATGATCTGAGCCACAGTCAGCTCCTGGTCTTGTTTTTGTTGACTGTATAGAGCTTCTCCATCTTTGGCTGCAAAGAATATAATCAGTCTGATTTTGGTGAATATAATCAATATGATATCTGAACATACCATGCCGTAATGTCAATTTATGAATGTTCCTGTGTAGAGTTCAGTGCTAGGTTGCTATGGTAAAATACTAATGGGAATTTCCCCTTGGGCCAGGGGGATTATATGACATAAAGGGGACTGGCATCATTTCATTTTCCAGAAGCCTTGTAGAGGTCCTGAAATGTGCTGCTCTACAGTTTGTTACTAACTTTTGATGTCACACCCTCCAGTAAAACATATGGACCTGCAAAAAAAAAAAAAAAAAAGATAAAGGAAAAAAAGGCTTTTTTTGTAAACTAATGAAGTTAATCAAAACAAAATGCCAGAACCAAAGCTTGTTAATCATTAAGCAGTGTTGAATAACTTCAGCCTAAACCATCTAAGTATTTATCATTACAAAATTCATATTTTCTGTAATATGTCATCATTTGGATACTAGCCATCCTCCAGTAAAAAATCTCAGAGTTTAAAGCTTGGTTTTAATTAGTTATTAATTAGTTGACCTTAGAGAAATTAGGGAATGAAACTAATCTAATGACCCTTTTTTAAAATTCCAGATATCTAGAGCCTGTTTGAATAGAACCCATCATTATATGGTAATTCTTGAACACAAGGACGGTAGTCTAAAGCTTCTAAGGCCATTCTTTGTAACCAACTCAGTACCATTACTTCACCTGATAGTGTCTACTAATGGAATGATCTCTAGACTAGGAATGAACAGCGTGATCTGTATCTTCCTATGCTACTCATCTGCCCCTCAGCCAAGTTATTTATAATAATTTTCTTTTGGTTTCTTCATATTCAAATTATACTATCATATTAGCTATCTTTAAGGTATCTTGATTCTATATAAGTTTGGACTTTTATCTTTTAGGAAGCAGCATACAATGGAGCATATGAGCCCAAATGAACTAAACAAGTCATATTTGTCAGACCTTAAACTTTAGTGGTATGATTTTATTTCCACACTTACATTATCCATTTAATCAGTCGATTACTTCAGTAGTTAGTCATTTATTTGCTTTTGTGTTGCATATCTATAAGGGCTGGGCTTTTGAATTTCAGTAAGTCTAAAATCCTAGACTAGTTTTAGTTTTCTGAAACCAGAAAGCCAAATAAAGGTGATCTCTTTCAAGTAGCCACTATTTCTTGCAAAAATCAATGTCTCTGACATTGAAGAGCTAGGAATACCAGGAACAAAACTCAGCTTGATTAATAATATATGCTGTTGAACGCAGCTGCCACGGAGAAGACAAGTAGGCTTAGTCGGGATAGAAGGCAATGGGTTTCAGGCCCAGGTGAGTCATCATGCTGAAGGACACAGAACTCCAAATAGACCTAGGAATTCATGGAATGGAATCAACTTAACATGTTCCAGTTAGAATAATGAAGAGGAGGGATGTTAAATGAGGTAGAACTCAAGGTTTCAAAAGTAGACTAGTGAAAAGCACCAGGATACTAAGTGAATCTAGAATCACAGAGACAATGGAACAATAAACATTAAAAATGCAAGATATTTTTAAATACTTTTTTTCCTTTAGTGCCCTGACTTTGGATTGATACAGCTTTCTTTATTTGCACTATAAACAAGATGTTAGAGGACAAGTGGTATGCCTTTCCTCCTGACAGGTGCATGAGTAGAGACAGGAAGGCAGGTCCCTTTTGTTCTTAGCTCAATGCACACAAACATCATGATTTTCCTTCTGAGTCATAGTCAGCTTCCCCTCAGCTAGCTACCTAAACTGTACTGCTAATTAGGGAAACTACAATTTCTTTCTTTTTTTTAATCCCACCATATTGACATATCCTTTATTCTCCCCTTGCTATTAAAATATGAATGAAGCATATATTGATTTTTAGTGGTATTACACAGGATAATATCCAAGACATGATTTATATTCCTTTTTGAATAGTGCCTTCCAGTCATATATATCCAATATATCCATATTTTACAAAATTAGGATCATACTTTATATACTACTTTGCAGCCAGATTTCCTCTCAAGATATAGTTGAAAATCTCCATAAAAATGTCTATGGTACAATATATTTGTTTGCTCTTTGATATACACACTTAACATCTACCCCAATGTTGGTCATTTATGTTATCATTTTCACTATTGTAAAAATAACATGAAATCAACATTAATGTACTATCCTACTCTTGTGATAGTTTATTCACTGCAACTTTATAAGTTATAATAACATTTTGTAAAACATCAAATATTCTTACATAAATTTTCTTCTAGATTTACTTTTTAAAACATACCCCTAAACATTTGAGAGATCATTTCAAGTACAGTTAGTGTCACAGATTAATCCAAGGAGAATTCTCATTGCTATCTGAGGCAGGCTGTTTATCAATTAGAAAACACATTTTTAAAAGTAGTTCTTATTACTGGAACGCAATAATCATCAATGGCCCCTAATACCACAAGAGAGATTAGAAGGTTTAAGAGATCATTTTTCTCTTTTGTTTAATTTTCTTCACCTCCTACTACATTCCAGATGTTCCTTCCTTCAGTCAGTTTTTTCATACACGAGTTTTTTCATTTGTCCTGCATGTTTAACACTTTTCAACTTTTATTTCTCTTTTGCCCTTTTCTTGATATTGTTTTATCTTCTTTCATTTAACAAACATCATTTCCACTTACGTACAAAAGTCATAAACAAAGAATAAACGAGTGAGTGATATGGCAAAGAATTTGTAATCCAATATTCTGGTGAGAATTTGTTTATAGTTTACATGGGCATCACAAGCTCTTTTGAGTAAAAAGTCAGACAGCGAATGTTTTAGGCTTTCTGGGCCAGTTTCTGTTGCAACTAAACTCTACCATTGTATCACAAAAGCATAAATAGACAATATGTAAATGAATGGGCATGGCTGTGTCCCAAATAACTTTATGTAGAAAAACAAGTGGTCGGCCAGGTTTGACTAGTAAGATGTAGTTTGCCAACCTCTAATTTAAATGTGCATTTATATGAGAAATGTGATAAGAGAAATAGAAAGGTATATAGAAACCAAGACTTCCCTCCTTTCCAACAGCTTATGTTAATACTCTTCTAATGTAATTTTCCTTCTTTCTTAATATTTTAAATATTTATTATTTACTCAGTATAATTAGTGAAGAGTCCCACTGCTAGATTATAAAATCTTGTTGAACTATCATGACGCCATATAATGAGCAATATACAGGGCATAGATTTTTTGTTGTTGTTGCCATAGCCTTCTCTATGAATATATTTGAAGCTATATCATCATTATTCTTGGAAAATTAGAAACCTTTTCATATATGGTTAAGAAACTTCGGGTATCTAAAAATGGATACTGTGAACAATTTACGGTATTCACCCTTCATTATAGAATACAATGCCTGAGAAAACATGGAAACAAATTAGTTAATATGCTCAGGTGTGGAGAGTTAACGCAAAGACAAGCTCACAAGGATAAAAGTGTCATTCTTTGCTGTATATGAGTTTATTGTTTTTCATATTTGTGTTATGAGGAAAATGTATTAAGGAAAGTACTTCATAATATTAACATTAAGGTAGAAGATCAATAACAATATCGACACAGTGATTTTCAACTGAGGCAACTTTACCCCTCAGGGGACATCTGACAATGTCTGGGCACCGTTTTCGTTTTCACTACTGAGTGAAGTACTACTGGTAACTAGTATACAGAGCCCAAAGATCCTGCTAAACATCCTCTAAGACAAAGGACAAACCCCACAGCAAAGAATGGCAAGGCTGAGAAATCCAGCTCAGCCTTTTAGGCCATTCGGTTGATACTGTTTTAACAAATGTTTTGAGAAATGTAGATTCACATTCAGTTGTAAGAAATAACAGAGGTAAGATGATACTAATATGCCATGTACCCTCTACCTAGCTGCCTCTAAGGATGACACCTTGCAAAAACTATACTACAAAGTCACAACCAGGACAGTGACATTGAAACAGTCAAGATACAAAACATTCTTATCATAAGATAAGATCCCTCGGGTGCCCACGTATTTCCCCCCAAACCCAGTTCACATATTGTTTGATTCCATTTATATAAAGCATGTAGAATATTTCCAGCCGTAGGGACAGAAAGTAAAGTAGTGGTTACTAGGGCTGGGAAAGGAAATGGGGATTGACTGCTAATGGGTATCAGAACCTTTCTATGGTGGTAAAAAGTGTTCTAAAATTAGATGTTAGTGATTGTTATATAACTTTATGAATACAATAAACATCACTAAACTGTACACTTTAAATGGGTGATTATTATGCTACTTGAATTATCTCTATAATGTTGTTATAAATGAAAAAAATAAATTAGCGTGTTTCTATTTCTGAGCTTTATATTCTTTCACTTAACATGTCCATCCCTTCCCAGTTACCATGCTGGTCTTTATTGCTGTAATGTTTCAAAGTTTTAAATTCAAATAAGTGATTGCTGCATTCTGTAAAACTATATCTGTAAAATGCCTGCTACAGCTTTGGTTCAGTTCAGTTCAGTTCAGTTCATTTCAGTCACTCAGTCGTGTCCGACTCTTTGTGACCCCATGAATCGCAGCACGCCAGGCCTGCCTGTCCATCACCAACTCCCGGAGTTCACTCAAACTCATGTCCATTGAGTCAGTAATGCCATCCAGCCATCTCATCCTCTGTCGTCCCCTTCTCCTCCTGCCCCCAATCTCTCCCAGCATCAAAGTCTTTTCCAATGAGTCAACTCTTCACATGAGGTGGCCAAAGTACTGGAGTTTCAGCTTCAGCTTCATTCCTTCCAAAGAAATCCCAGGGCTGATTTCCTTCATAATGGACAGCTTTGATCGGGATTATGTTAAATATAGAAATTATTCTGGGGAAAAACTGACATCTTGACTCTTTAAGACTTCCAATCCATGAACATAGTTTTTCTCTCCTTTTTTTAGGTCTTCTCTGATCACTTTCATCGACATTTTACTGTTCTTGTCATTCAGTCATTCAGTCATGTCCAACTCTTTGCGATTCCAAGGACTGCAGCATGCCAGGCTTCCCCGTCTTTAACTATATCTCCCCGAGTTTACTCAAACTTAAGTCCATTGAGTTGATGAGGCCATCCAACCATCTCATCCTCTGTCATCCCCTTTTCCTCTTGCCTCAGTCTTTCCCAGCATCAGGGTCTTTTCCAAGGAGTCAGCTCTTTGCATCAGGTGACCAAAGTATTGGCGCTTCACCTTCAGCATTCGTCCTTCCAATGAATGTTCAGGGTTGATTTCCTTTAGGATTGACTGGTTTGATCTCCTTGCTGTCCATGGGACTCTCAAGAGTCTTCTCCAGCATCATAGTTAGAAAGCATCCATTCTTCAGTGCTCAGCTTTAATGTTTCAATATATAAATCCTGTACATATTTTATTAGATTTAAATGCCTAAGTATAAATTTTGGGAAGGCACTATTATAAATGTTACTTTTAAGAAACAATTCAGGTTTCCAAAAAGTAGTATATAGAAAAACAATTCATTTTTTGTCTTGAACTTGTACTCTACAACCTTGAAACTCATTATTTCTACAGGGTCCTTTGTAGGTTTCTTAAAATTATCTGTCAACAATCATGTCACTTAGGAATAAAGACAGTGTCATTTCTTCCCTATATCTCATTTTTTTAAATTTCTATTTCTGGCCTGACTTCTTTGAGTAGAATTTCTACTATATTGGGGAACAGAAGTAGGTGTTGTTCAGTTGCTAAGTCATGTCCCACTCTTTGTGGCCACATGGACTGCAGTGTGCCAGGTTCCACTGTCCTTCACTACCAGTTAGAATTCGTTCTAATTCATATCCATAGAGTTGATATTGCTACCTAACCATCTCATCCTCTGCCATCCACTTCTCCTTATTCCTTCAATCTTTCCCAACAATACTTCTTTTCCAATGAGTCAACTTTTTGCCTCAGCTGGCCGAAGTGTTGAAGTTTCAGCTTCAGCATCAGTCTTTCAAATGAATGTTCAGGGTTGATTTCCTTTAGGATTGACTAGTTTAATCTCCTTGCTGTCTAAGGGACTCTCAAGAGTCTTCTCCAGCACCATGATTGAAAAGCATCAGTTCTTCACTGCTCAGCCTTTTTTATGGTCCAACTCTTGCATAGGTACATAACTACTGGATAAACCATAGCTTTGACGGTATGGACCTTTGTGGCAAAGTGATGTCTCTGCTTTTTAATACACTGTTTGTCATAGCCTTTCTTTTAAGGAGCAAGTGTCTTAGTTTCATTGCTATCATCACTATTCACAGTGATTTTGAAGCCTCAGAAATAAAATCCATCATTGCTTCCACTTTTCCTCTTCGATTTGCCCATGAAATTATGGGACAAGCCATGATCTTAATTTTTTTTAATGTTTACTCTTAAGCCAGCTTTTTCACTCTCCTCTTTCACCCTCATCAAGAGGCCTTTTAGATCCTGTTCACTTTCTGGCATTAGAGTGGTTCTGTTGATTAGTCGTGTTCGAATCTTTGCAACCCCATGGACTGTAGCAAGCTAGGCTTTCCTCTCCTTCACTATCTCCCAGAGTTTGCTCAAAGTCATGTGAATTGAGTCAGTGATACTATCAACCATCTCATCCTTTGTTGTCCTTTCTCTTCCTGCCCTCAACCTTTCCCAGCATCAGGGTCTCTTCCAGTGAATCAGATCTTCTCATCGGGTGGCCAAAGTATTAGAGCTTCAGCTTCAGCACTTCCAGTGAAAGGATTGACTGGTTTGATCTCCCTGCAGTCCAAGGGACTCTCAAGAGTCTTCTCCAACACCACAGTTCAAAAGCATCAGTTCTTTGACACTTAGCCTTCTTTACGGTCCAACTCTCACACCCTTACATGACTACTGGAAAAACCATAGCTTTACCTATAAGGACCTTTGTCCAAAAAGTGATGTCTCCACTTTTTAATACATTGTCTAGGTTTGTCATAGCTTTCCTTCCAAAAGGAGCAAGCGTGTTTTAATTTCATGGTTGCAGTCACCATCTGCAGTGATTTGGGAGTCCGAGAAAAGGAAATATGACACTGCTTTCACTTTTCCCCCTTCTATTTGCCATAAAGTGATGGGACCGGATGCCATAATCTTAGTTTTTGAATGTTGAGTTTTAAGTCAGCTTTTTCAATTTCCTCTTTCACCCTCATCAAGAGGCTCTTTAGTTCCTCTTTACTTTCTGCCATTAGAATGGTATCATCTGCATATCTGAGGTTGTTGACATTTCTCCTGGCAATCTTGATTCAAGCTTGTGCTTCATCCAGCCCAGTATTTCGCATGATGTACTCTGCACAGAAGTTAAATAAGCTGGGTAACAATATACAGCCTAGATGTACGCCTTTCCCAATTTTGAACCTGTACACTGTTCACTCCATGACCGGTTCTAACTGTTGCTTCTTGACCTGCATACAGGTTTCTAGGGAGACAGGTATGGTGGGCTGGTATTCCCATCTTTTTAGGAATTTCCTACAGTTCGTTTTGATCCACAGTCAAAGGCTTTGTTATTGTTGTTCAGTCACTAAGTCATGTTTTGCAACTCCATGGACTACATCATGCCAGACTTCCCTGTTCTTCATTATATCCCAGAGTTTGCTCAAATCATATCCATAGGATCAGTGATGCTATCTAACCATCTCATCTTTTGCACAGTCAGTGAAGCAGTAGATGTTTTCCTGGAATTCTCTTGCTGTCTCTGTGATCCAGTGAATGTTGGCAATTTGATCTCTAGTTCTGCTTTTGCTAAACCCAGCTTGTATATCTGGAATTTTTCTGATCACGTAATGCTGAAGCCTAGCTTGAAGGATTTTGAGAATTACCTTTCTAGCATGTGAAATGAGTGCAACTGTATGGTAGCTTGAACATTGTCTGGCATTGCCCTTCTTGGAATTGGAATGAAAACTGACCCTCTCCAGCCCTGTAGCCACTACTTACATTTTCCATATTTTAACAGCATCATCTTTTAGGATTTGAAATAGGCCACCTGGACTTTGAGTACCTTTCCTAGCTTTGTTCTTAGTAATGCTTCCAAAGGCCCACTTGACTTTACACATGCACATCCTTATCTTGTTCCCTGATTTAGGGACAAAGCATTCACTCTCTTACCGTTAACTATAATGTTAGGTGCAAGATCTGTCAATCTCTTTCATTGCTGCTGCTGCTGCTAAGTCGCTTCAGTCGTGTCCAACTCTGTGCGACCCCATAGATGGCAGCCCATCAGGATCCACCGTCCCTGGGATTCTCCAGGCAAGAACACTGGAGCGGGTTGCCATTTCCTTCTCCAGTGCATGAAAGTGAAAAGTGAAAGTGAAGTCACTCAGTCATGTCCGACTCTTAGCAACCCCATGGGCTGCAGCCCACCGGGCTCCTCCGTCAAAGGGGTTTTCCTGGCAAGAGTACTGGAGTGGGGTGCCATTGCCTTCTCTGATCTCCCTCATTAGGTTGGCAAATTCCCTTGTATTCCTCGTTTGCTAAGAATTTGTTATTACAAATGGATGTTTAATTATTTTAAGTGTGTTTTCTTCATCAATTGATATAATCATGTGGTCCTCTTCAAATTGTTAAATGGTGAACTACATTGATTTTTGACTGTTGGATCAAGCTTGTATTCTCACAATAACCCCTCATTTGATCATGGTGTATTAAATTTGCTAATATTTGTTAAGGATTATCTGTGTCCTTATTCATGGAAAATATTTCTATTTTTTCTCCTCTTACTTTCTATATATAGTTTTGTTATCAGAGTGCTAACTCTTATAAGCTGGTAGGTGTTTCTTCCCTTTTATTATTTTTTTATTTTGTGAAATTGATGTCATTGTCATTCAGTTGCTAAGTCATGTCTGACTCTCTGTGACTCCACGGACTGCAGCATGCCAGGCTTCCCTGTCCTTCATTATCTCCTGGAGTTCATTCAAACTCATGTCCATTGAGTTGGTGATGCCATCCAACCATCTCATCCTCTATCACCACCTTCTCCTCTTTTTCCTAGCATCAAGGTCTTTTTCAGTGAGTTGGCTCTTCTCCTGAGGTGTTCAAAGTATTGGAGCTTCAGTACTTCAGCTTCAGCACCAGTCCTTCCAATGAGTATTCAGGGTTGATTTCCTTTAGGATGAACTGGTTGGATCTCCTAGCAGTCCAAAGGGACTCTCAAGAGTCTTCTCCAGCACCACAGTTCAAAAGCATCAATTCTTCAGTGCTCAGCCTTCTTTATGGTCCAGCTCTCACATCTTTATATGGCTACTGGAAAAGCCATAGCATGTTTCTTTTTTAATGATTGCTAGAATTTGCTAGTAAAACTATCTGGACCTGAAGAGCATTTCTTCAGAGGAGTTTAACCCTGAGTTCAAGTTTTAAAATAGTTATATGATTAATTCAGGTATCTATTTCACCTTGGGTGAGTTTTGAGCCAACGAATTTTTTCAATCATAGGAAAAATTCTCTTCAAGTAATTGTTCCATTTAATCTAAATTAGCCATTTTACTGCATTTTGTAGGATTTCTTTGTTTTTTAAAAAATAGAATAATAGAAGAAATGACAATAATAAAAGAGTACTTCTGGGTTTGCAGTTTATGTGGTACTCCAACTTTTATTTCCAGTTATATTTGTGTATTGATTTTTCTTTATCAGTCTCATTTAAGATGTGTCAATTTTACTGATCCTTTTAAAGAACAAATTATAGGGTCTTTAATTTTCTCTATTTTTATGTTTTTAATTTTATTCATGTATTCTTTTATATTTCTTTTTAACTCTTCCTCTTCCTTTAGATAACTTTGTTCTTTTTTGCTAATTTCTTTATTTGGAAGTTTAAATTATTAATTTGAGACATTTCTTTTATTCTAATATAAATATTTAATGTTATAAATATGACTGTAAGTACTGTTTTATCTACATAGTACAAATTTCAATATGTAGTATTTTCATTTTTATATGAGTCATAATACTTTAAGACCTCATATCTTTGACTCATGTATTATTTAGAAGTGTTATTTAATGTGCAGGTGTTTGAGGATATTTCTTTTGTCTTTCTTCCATTTATTCCTAATCTAATTCCATTAATGTCAGAGAACATATTTTGTATGAATTAACTCCTCTTAACTGTTTTAAGGTTTATCTTGTGATGTAATATATGGTTTATTTTGGTGAAAGCTCCATCAGCACTGATAAGAATGTGTGTCCTTCTGTTGTTGGACAGAGTATTGTATGTCTTTGTTGTTGTTTAGTCACTAAGTTGAGTCTGACTCTTGTGACTGCATGGACTGTAGCTCACCAGGCTCCTCTGTCCGTGGGATTTCCCAGGAAAGAGGCAAGAATACTGGAGTGGGTTGGTACTGCCTTCTCCAGGGGTCTTTCCCATCCAGGGACTGAACTCACCTGTCTTGCATTGACAGGCAGATTCTTTACCACTGAGCTGCAAGAGTAGTTGTATAGTATCTATTACACCCAACTGATTGATTTGGTTCTTCTAAATCCTCGCTATACTTTGTCTGATGTTTCTATCAGTTACAGAGAGATAATTGTTTAAGGATCTAACTGTAAGGGTTCATTTATTTATCTTTTCAGTTTTATCATTTTTTTGTCATGTATTTTAATGACCTACAGCTTGTGCTTATACATTTAAAATTATTACATTATTTTGGTGAACTGACCCTTTTTTCATTAAGTAGTGCTCCTTGAAAAGTGAAAGTCGCTTATCATGGCTGACTGTGACCCCATAGACTGTAGCCCGCCAGGCTTATTTGTCCATGGAATTCTCCAGCTAAGAATACTGGAGTGGGTTGCCATTTCCTTCTCTAGGGGATCTTCCCAACCCAGGAATCAAACCCAGGTCTCGTGCTTTGCAGGCAGGTTCTTTACCATCTGAGCCACCAGGGAAGCCAAGTGCTCCTTGGTAATTTTATTTGGTATGAATTTTAATATGTCTGATATTAAAATAGTTTTCTTTGACATTTGCATGATGTATCTTTTCCATTCTTTCACTTTAAGTCTAACTATATCATTACATTTGAAATAAATTTCTTATAGGAAACATAGTTTGTGTATTAGGGTGCTTCAGAGAAATAGGATGTATATATCTATAGAAAGAGATTTATTATAGGAATTAGCTCATGTGATTATGAAGGATGAAAAAAAATCCCACAATATGCAAGTTGAAGACCCAAGAGAGGTGATGATATAGTTTGTCTGCATACAAAGCTTTGAGAATCATGAAAACCAACTACTAGAAACTGAAATGCCCCTACCACTCCAATGTGTATGTCAAAGCCTTAATCCCCAATTAGATAATATGTCAAGATGGGCCTCTGGGAGTGAATCAGGTTTAGATGAGTTTATGAGGATGAGATGGTGATGTTGACTGCAGCCATGAAATTAAAAGACGCTTACTCCTTGGAAGAAAAGTTATGACCAACCTAAATAGCATATTCAAAAGCAGAGACATTACTTTGCCGACTAAGGTCCGTCTAGTCAAGGCTATGGTATTTCCAGTGGTCATGTATGGATGTGAGAGTTGGATTGTGAAGAAAGCTGAGTGCCAAAGAATTGATGCTTTAGAACTGTGGTGTTGGAGAAGACTCTTGAGAATCCCTTGGACTGCAAGAAGATCCAATAAGTCCATTCTGAAGGAGATCAGCCCTGGGATTTCTTTGGAGGGAATGATGCTGAAGCTGAAACTCCAGTACTTTGGCCACCTCATGCGAAGACTTGACTCATTGGAAAACACTGTGATGCTGGGAGGGATTGGGGGCAGGAGGAGAAGGGGACAATCGAGGATGAGATGGCTGGATGGCATCACTGACTCGATGGACCCGAGTCTGAGTGAACTCCAGGAGTTGGTGATGGACAGGGAGGCATGGCGTGCTGCGATTCATGGGATCGCAAAGAGTTGGACACAACTGAGCGACTGAACTGAACTGAACTGATGAGGATGAAGCACTTGTGATAGGATTCGTGTTCTTTCAAGAAGAAACACCAGAGCTTGCTTTCTTTCCCTCTACCAGGTGAGGACACAATAATAAGGCAGTCATTTGCAAGCCAGGGCTTCTCTGGCAGTTCAGTGGTAAAGAACTGAATGCAAGAGAGATGGGTTCAGCTCCTGGGTCAGGAAGATACCCTGGAGCAGGAAATGGCAACCCACTCCAGTATTCTTGCCTGGGAAATCCCATGGACAGAGGAGCCTGGTGGGCTACAGTCAACGGAGTTGCAAAGAACTGGATGAGACTTGGTGACTAAACAACAATATCTGTAAACCAGGAAGAAAGCTCTCAGGAGGGAGTCACGTTGGTCAGCACCTTGATCTTGGAGTCGGTAGCCTCCAGAACTGTGAGAAATATACTCTTACTGTTTAAGCCACCCAGTCTACAGTATTTTGCTGTGGCAGCCCAAGCTGACTAATTTACTGATGGCATAATTCAAGGCTGAATCTGAATGCCTGAGAACCATGAAAGCCAGTGGTATAGTTCTAGTCCAAACAGCAGACTCAGAACTCAGCAAAAGTTGATATATCACTTCAGCTCTGAAGACAAGGGACAAACCAGTGTCCCAGCTCAAATGGAGTCAGGTAGGAGTTCCTTCTCCTGGTGGAGGTCAGTCTTCTCCACATAGGTTCTATCCAGGCTTTTAGTGGAATGGAAGAGTCACACCATATTAGAAACAGAACTCTTGCTTTATTCAGTCTGATTCAGATATTAATCACATGCAGAGGCACACTCCTATATACATCAGGGATAATGCTTAATCAAATATTTGCACTTCATGGTCCAATTAAGTATTCGCATGGATTTAGGTCTACCTTTTTTGCCCCCTCTTTGTCTCTCTCTTTCCTCTTCCCTATTTCTCTGGATTATTTAACTTTCTCTCTCATTCCATTTTAATAAATTTATTATTTTTGGATCATAAATATTTTACGAGGTTTTGGTGATTGCTCTAGGAATATACTATACATACTTACCTTTTAACAGTCTAACTACAATTAATTTTTTAACCACTTTAAGTGTAGTGTGGAAAACTTAACCACTTTAAATGTTCATTTACCCTCCCTTTCTTTATGCCTGGCTTATATGCTTTATCTACATACACTGAAAACTCTTTTAGAAAAAAGTAACTTTTTCTACAGTGAAAAATACTCAAATAACTGAAAAAAATATTCTATTTATCCAGATACTTAACAGTTCTCCTTCCTTTCCTTAATTACAAATGCTTTATGTTTACTTTTGGTAAAAATTTTTTCCTTCTTCGTGAACAACTGTTTCACAATTATTATAGAGCTGATATCAGGCAATTCTTAGTTTTCATCATCTTAGAGTATATTCATAAAGAATATTTCTATTGACTAAAATCCCTAGATTGACTTCTCTTTTTAGCACTTTAAAACTTTTGTTGCACATTCTTCTGGCCACCATTGTTTGAGATGTGATATCCACAATAATTCAAATCATTGTTCTGTTATAGTTTACAGAACATAAATTGTCTCCAGCTGATTTCTAGAACTTTGTCTTTAGTTTTCAGTGGTTTGACTATACTGTCTCTGGACCAGAATTTCTCTATTTTATCCTGTTTGGGGTTTACTGAGTTTACTAAAGCCAAAGATTTCAATCTTTACATAAACCTGAGAAGTTTCCGCTGTTATTTTCTCAATTTTTTTCCTCATCACACTGTTTTTCTTCTCCTTCTGGGATGCCAATGACATGAACTGTAATATTTTGATATTGTTCAAGTCTCTGGGGTTTTGTCCATTTATTTTACAATCTATCTTTATATTTGGAGTAGATAATGACTAATAATCTATCTTCATATTTAATGATCCTTTCCTTTGTCATCCCTATTCTGCTATTGAATCCACAGAGTGAGTTTTATTATTCTCAATATTTTAATTTTTTAAATTTCTGTTTGGTTCTTATTTGATTTTTCTATGGCTTTGCTGACAATTTCTATCTTTATATTCATTCCAAGAGTGTTTGCCCTTCTTGCATCATTTTCATGATAGCTGCTATAAAGGCCCTGTCAGATAATTGCGACTTCTATGCTACTTGGGTGTTGGTGTCTGCTGATATTCTTCTCCATGGCATATGGTTCTTCCTATGCTAAGAAAGTCTGCGTTGTGTTCTAAACATTTTAAATATCATGATAGCCTATGTCTTGGTTAAATCTTTCAGTTCAGTTCAGTTCAGTTGCTCAGTCATGTCTGACTCTTTGCGACCCCATGGACTGAAGCACACCAGGCTTCCCTGTCCTTCACCAACTCCCAAAGCTTGCTCAAACTCATCCCCATTGAGTCAGTGATGTCATCCAACCATCTCACCCTCTGTCATCCCCTTCTCCTCCTGCCTTCAATCTTTCCCAGCATCAGAGTCTTTTCCAAAGAGTCAGTTCTTCACATCAGGTGGCCAAAGTATTGGAGTTTCAGCTTTAGCACCAGTCCTTCCAATGAATATTCAGGATTGATTTCCTTTAGGATTGACTGGTTTGATCTCTTTGCAGTCCAAGGGACTCTCAAGAGTCTTCTCCAAAACCACAGTTCAAAAGCATCAATTCTTCGGTGCTCA
Source organism: Ovis aries (assembly GCF_016772045.2). Classification (NCBI taxonomy): domain Eukaryota; kingdom Metazoa; phylum Chordata; class Mammalia; order Artiodactyla; family Bovidae; genus Ovis; species Ovis aries. The sequence goes on along the minus strand of NC_056058.1, from coordinate 86,548,697 downwards.
TCTTTCTTTGTAACCCCAATTCTCACATCCATACATGACTATTGCAAAAACCATAGCTTTGACTAGATGGACCTTTGTCAGCAAAGTAATGTCTTTGCTTTTTAATATGCTGAAGAATGTTGATATATTGTTTAGCAGACAATCAGCTCAGCTGGATTCAGGCCACAAGCTCTTGACTAGCCTTTTGAGGGTTGTGGTTTTAGTGTCAGTTCCATTTTCAAAGCTTTTGAAATGCTATTTATATCTGTCCTGCGTTTGCTACACCCAGTAGCTAGTCTGAGACTGGTAGTAGTCTATATCTTATTTCAGTTCTCAGACATTTTGTTATAATGTTTGGGATCAGGTCCATATATACAAAACTCAGGAGTGAGCCCAAGAGCTTATGAACAACTTGATGGGTCATTTCTCCAAATTTCTCCCTCTCTATTGATAGCCCCAGTACTTTCTGTCCAAAATACTGGGGATTTAGTTATCTTTTCTGCTATACACTTTAAATTACTACATTCTCATCCAGGGGTAAGGAAAAGGAGAACAAAGAGAGGGAAAATAAACAGGCTTGCCCAACCTCCATGGGACCACAGATTCTATGACAGGAAAGGAAAGTTATCCTCCTACAGAGGGAAAGGGCTGTAGGCTCCACACTGTGGTTACTGCTGCTGATAGGATATACCTTTCCTCTCCCTCAAGCCTGAACTTAAAGAGTTTTTTTCAGATCCTTCTCTGTGCTTATGCCTACTTAAAATTTCACGATGAGCTGAGTCCAAATCTTGGATTATTGGAGGGGAATAAAAAGGTAAATTTACTGTTAGTTTGGTTGTACATCATATTCTGGTTTTTCTTCAACTGGTCTTCTACTAACTCCTCATAGTCCTGAACACTTGCTCAATGTATTCTGCTCAAATTTTATAGCTACATTCAGTGACAGAGAGAGTATAAACTGTGTTTACCATGCCTTATCAAAAATAAAAAATAAACTTACTAATCATGTTAAAAATAATAAAATATAACAACCATAATTTGTGTAAAAAGTTGTGCCATATTGGATTTCTATTTAAGCTGTGATAGTGTTCTCTTCATTTTAAGCTAAGATCTTTTAGCATAAGACATTTATAAGAATATAAATCATACCCGGTTCCAACTCAGTCATTTGATACAAGTATTTATAGAACAGGTACTTTAAGAAAGGCAATTTACTAGGCACCACAAGGTTTAAAACTTATTTTGTGTGGTAGTAGAGGCAAACCAGTCATGCATCAATGTGGAATCCAATGTACAGAAGATTCCCCATCATCAATATGACAATTGTTTTACTTGGGAAGATCCAAATATATTTGTTATCTAATTTTAGCTTAGTGTTCTTAACTCAGCAGGCATTCATGTTTATAGTATTTAAGAAAAATTATTATTTTGACAGATTGATAAGCTATTTCTTCAAAACTCTGTGTTAGGTCTATTTCTTCATCAAATTGTTGCAAAGTATTCATATTTTACCTCTCTGATTTTTTATTCTATTTTGGTAATTATTCACTTTATCTTCCTTTTTTATGAGGACTGGATAGCTGAGTCATATTTTGCCATATTACTAAAGATATTTTCCTGACTTTTCATATTACAAATTAGTTTATTCACTTTTGGGGGGAAAAATTAGCAAATTCAACATATGAGCAGGATTTTTTAACTAAGCCTGCAAAATCAGACTGTACGTGAACAAAAGACTTAAGAAGACTTCTGATTGAAAGTGACAAAAATTTTCCTTCTTACCAGTATGTTTAAAGATTAGAACTAGAGGGGAGGATAGAGACAGTGAGGCAGGAGGACCTGGAACTCACCTACCCAGACAAACAAATCAAAAATACAATTATATGTGAGCAATTCTCACAGAAAACCAACTGGAAACCAGAGGGAGCTCTCTCATATAACCAAAGCTGCAAGAAAAATCTATATGCTACCAGGTGGGAGAGGACCAGTTGCTCTGGGAGGGATCTGTGAAGGACAGGACAGCCACACACTAGAATCTTGCTTGGGGATCCCCTCTTGCACGCTGAGAGGTCCCCTGGGACAGACAGAGGAGCCAGAGGGGCCTGGACTCTGCTTGCAAGGAGTGTGCACATCCTGGCTTGCTAGCAATCAGGGTGGAGTGAGATTGGTGCTGATGGCTGCCATATCCCTGTACTTCCCAGCCCAAAATGCTCACCAGGAATGGCTGCAGTGGTACGGCAATAATCTCAGAGGATGGACCCTGGGATAAAACTTAGTCTAGCTGTACAGAAATGGCCCTAAAGGCCTGGGGTGTAGTCCTCACCACAACTCAGAGCTCGCTATCAGCATGCACCCAGCAGGGGTGGGTCAGGCCACAGTGGACTTTATCAGTGTGCATATAAGATGGCACCACGGTGATGCACATGTTAGGTGGACACAGCTGGGGAGGAGGACACAGTGGTTCATTTCCATGCAGGAACACTCCACCCACCCCAAACCACAGCTTGGAGCTGGAAGGTAGTGAACAAGACCTGGGAGAGGCCTCCAACAGGTGACAACCCAGGTCCCAGGCTGCAGCACAACACCCTTGATTCATGTAGCCACAACAACTCTACCCCTAGCCCATTCCACACCACAGCCTGTACTAGGTCTGGGATGAACACAACAAAGAAAGGTACATGTCCTTGTGCTGTTATTGGACAGAACTGTGGAAGCTTGCATAGGCGACACATCGGTTGACCACACAGGCCTCATTTGTTTCAGCAGTCACCTCCTTTGGGACAGGGCATGCACTCGAGGGCAATAGAGCCGTACTGAACCCAACTATCGGGGCTTCTACTCCAAACACTAGGGGAGTAGACCTTGCCCCTGCCAGGGCTGTACTGACCAAAGAGGAGACCTTGCCCAACATCCAGTGCAGTCCCTGGATACTGTAACACCAATCACAGCCCCTATCCAGGGGGATGCTGGGCAGCACACTCTGAAGATAGACCTGATGGGCAATCATACTGAAAACAGCCCTCACATCAAAAAATACTGGACTCACAGAGTCTACACAGGGATACTCCCACTTAAAAAACCTCTTCAAGAGCACAGTAGATGGATGGACCTAGACATTATCATACTAAGTAAGTCAGAGAAAAACAAATATTAATACCATATGATATCACTTATATGTGAACTAAAATGTGATACAAGTGAAACAAACAAATCCATACAGAGAAAAAAACTTGTCGATGGCGAGAGGGATGGAGTGGGGGAGGGATGGATGAGGAGTTTCAGATCAGCAGATGCAAACTATTATATATAGAATGGCTAAACAACAAGGTCCTACTGTATATAGCACAGGGAACTATAGTCAATATCCTGTGACAAACCATAATGGGAATGAATATGAAAAATGCACATATATATATGTGTGTGTGTGTAACAATCATTTTGTTGTACAGCAGAAATTAACAACATTGTAAATCAAGTATACTTCAATAAGATAAAAAAAAATTTAAAGACCACAATAGATAAATGTTTCTCCTAAATTCAGAGAGACTCAGGAAATAAAATGAAAAAGCAAAGGAAATACTTGCAACTAAAGAACAAGAGAAATCCCCTGAAAGTAAAATAATGAAACAGACTTCACATGTCTATTAAACTCTGCGTTCATAAAGAAGATCATAAAATTGACACATCTCTAGCCAGGCTCACCAAGAAGAAAAAAGAGAGGACCCAAATAAAAAAGAAATGAAAGGGAAATATAACAACTGATATCACAAGAAATATAAAAAAATCATAAGAGAAAACTATGGACAGTTATATGCGAACAAACTGGAAATCTAGAAGAAAGAGACAAGTTTCTAGAAACATACAGCCTGTGAAAATTGAATCAAGAAGAAACAGATAATTTGAATTGACTGATCACTGGAAGTCAAATGGAATCAATTTATAATTTAAAAAACAAAATGAAACAATAAGAACTTCTTAAAAACAAAAGCTCAGTACCAGACAGCTTCACTACAAAATTCTACCAAACCCACAAAGAAAAACTTACACCTATTCTTCCCAAACTATTCCAAAAGACTGAAGAGGAAGGAACTCTCCCAAATTCTTTCTATGGAAGCCACCATCACTCTGACACCAAAAAAGTAAATTATGTGGCAATATCTTTGATGGATATAGATGTAAAAATTTTCAGCAAAATATTAGCAAACCAAATCCAAAAATACATAAGAAAGAAAGAAAGAAAGTGAAGTTGCTCAGTCATGTTCAACTCTTTGCGACCCCGTGGACTGTAGCCCACCAGGCTCCTCCGTCCATGGGATTCTCCAGGCAAGAATACTGAAGTGGGTTGCCATTTCCTTCTCCAGGGGATCTTCCTGACCCAGGGATCGAACCCAGGTCTCCTGCATTGCAGGCAGACACTTTAACCTCTGAACCACCAGGGAAGCACAATTAAAAAAAAAAAATACATAAAAGGCTCATATACCATGATTAAGTTAGATTCATTCCAGGGTGGCAAGGATGGCTTAAAATATGCAAATCAATCAGTGTGATACACCACAATAACAAAAGGAAAGACAAAAAAAACACACACACTCATCTCAATAGACTCAAGAAAAGCATTTGATAAAATTCAACATCCTCTCATGATAAATAACTCTCACCAAAGTGGCTATAGAGGGAACATATTTCAGCATAATAAAAGCCAACTTTGGCAAACCCACAGCCAATATACTATTCAACAGCGAAAAGCTGAAAATCTTCCCCCTAAACTCAGGAGCAAGACTAGATGCCCACTCTTACCACTACTATTCAACATACTATTGGAGGTCCTAGCCACAGAAATCAGATAAGAAAAGGAATCCAAAGTGGAAGGGAAGAGGTAAGACTATCACTGTTGCAGATGACATGATATTCTAAACAGAAAACCCTAAAGGCTTCACACAAATCTATTAGAACTAGTAAACGAATTCAGCAAGGTAGCAGGATCCAAGATTAATAAAAAGAAAATATGTTGCATTTTTATACTATCAGTGAAATATTGGAAAGAGAAAGTAAGAAAACAATTATATATATATTAATTATATATATATATATATATATAAAATATCTTGGAGCTTCCCAGGTAGCACAGTGGTAAAGGATTCACCTGCCAATGCAGGAAATACAAGGTATATGGGTCAGGAAGATGCCCTGGAAGAGGAAATGGCAACCCACTCCAGTATTTTTGCCAGGAAAATTTCATGGATGAAGGAAACTGGTGGGCTACAGTCCACAGGATCACAAAAGGGTTGGACATGACTGATCACTAAGCTCGTGCATGCATGCTGAGTCGCTTTGGTCATATCTGACTCTCTGTAACCCTATGGACTGTAGCCCACCAGGCTCCTCTATCTATGGGATTCTCCAGGCAAGAGTACTGGAGTGGATTGTCATGCCCTCCTCAGAGGATCTTCCCAACCCAGGGATCTAACCTCTGTCTCCTGCATCTCCTGCATTGCAGGTGGATTCTTCACCCACTGAGCAACCTGGGAAGCACGTAAACTCAGCCAAGAAGGTTAAAATTATAAAATACTGATAAAACAAATTGAAGGATGATACAAAGAAATGGAAAATATCCTCTGCTCTTGGACTGGAAGAATTGATATTGTTAAAATACCCATACTACTCAAAGCAATTTACAGACTTAATGTGATCTCTATCAAAATACTCATGACATTTTTTACAGAACAAGAATAAATAATCATAAAATGTATATGGGAACAACAAAGACACAGAATTACCAAGGCAATGCTGAGGAAAAAGATCAAAGGTGGAGTTATAAACTTTCCAGCCTCTGGACAGTACTACGAAGCCACAGTAATCAAAACAGCATGGTATTGGCATCAAAACCTAGATATGGATCAGTGGAACAGAGAAGCCAAAAGCAAATCCACACATCTATGGTCAATTAATCTGCTACAAAAGAAACAAGAATACACAGTGAAGAAAAGACTCTCTTCAACAAGTGGAGCTAGAAAAGCTAAACAGCTACATATAAATCAGTGAAATTGGAACACCCCCTCACACCACATATAAAAATTAACTCAAAATGGCTTAAAGACTTAAATATAAGACATGACACCATCAAACTCTTAGAAGAGAACATAAGCAAAACATTCTCAGGCATAAATAATATCAATTTTTTTAGATCAGTCTCCCAAGGCAAAAGAAACAAGAGAAAATATAACAAATAGAACCAAATCAATCTTATAAGCTTTTGCACAGCCAAGGAAACTATAAACAAGAAGAAAAGGCAGCCTATGGACTGGGAGAAAATATTTGCAAACAATGCAAGCAATAAGGGGTTAATTATCAAAATATAGAAGCTCATAGAAGTCAATCTAAAAGATAAGCTCAAAACATGAAACGCAATCAAAAAAAAATGATCGAACACCTAAATGGAAATCTCTTGAAAGAAGATAGATAGATAGATAGATAGATAGATAGATAGATAGATATGGCTAAGAGGCACTTGAAAAGATGCTTGGCATCATTAATTATTAGAGAAATGGGAATCAAAACCACAATGAATTATCTCCTCACACTGGTCAGAATGGCTATCATCAAAATGTGTTCAAATAATAAATGCTGTAAAGGGTGTGAAGAAACAGGGACCCTGACATATTTCTGGTGGGGATATAAAATGATGCAGCCACTATGGAAAACATGGATGTTCCTTTAAATACTAAAAACAGAGCTATCATATGACCCAGCAATCCCACTCCCAGCCGTGGATCTGGAAGAAATGAAACTCTAAAATAATTCAAAAAATACACACATCCCAATGTTCATAGCAGCACTACTTACAATAGCCAAGACATGGAAACAACCCAAGTGCCCATCAAAGACTATTGGTTTAAGAAAATTGGTGTGTGTATTGTACGTGTGTGTGTGTATACATATACATATACATGGTTTGTCTGTACACACACACACATACTGGAATATTACTCAGCCATAAAAAGGAATAAAATAATGACATTTGCAGCAACATGGATGGAACTAGAGAGTATCATACAAAGTGGAGTTAGAGAAAGACAGATATCGTGCGCTCTCACTTATATGCTTGCCTGCCCACTATCTCGCTCTTACCTTGCCTAGAACACATAATGCTTTATATAAGGGCAGTTTCTTCATCCTGGATGCTAGGATGAGAAGACACGACTAGCAGAGATGCAGCCAACTCTCACTAATTTCAGCTTACCATAAATAGCAGCAGCTGTCATGTCAACCTGAATAAGAAATAAATCATTGTTATAAGCTATTGATATTAGCAAGGCATTTATGGCCACAGTATTACACTGAATATATTGAAAGCTGATATTTAAGGTGGAATTTAACACTGACACTTTATTGCCATTGCCAGGGAATCCTCCTTATAAGCAAAACCAATCTGTAATACACCCCAAATGCTTTCAAAACATGTTTAGAAACTACTTACACAAATATTCTCCTGATGGCACAAAGTATACTTTTGAGAGCAAAAAACTACAAAAAGTAAATATTAATAGAAGATGGAGATTCTACATATATTTTAATTTTTGCTCAAAGCCAACACTGTAAAAACTCAAACTTGCATGTATCAAAAACTTTAGAACATGAAAGAACCTATATAATATCATCCAGCCCCTTAGTTTCATAACCAGTGTATCCATGGATCAAGGATGTTAAACAGTCTGTGGAAGAAGTAAGCTAAAAAGCTGCATTAGAGTCAGGTCTCCTAACTTACAGTGTAGTTTACTGTCTTTTACATAATAGTAACAATAATGATAATAGCTAACTCTTGTTCCACATTTACTATGGACAACATATGGACAACATTTTAAGTGTTTTATACAAATATTCATTCAATTCTATTTCATTCAGTTAATCCACTTAATCCTTACCAATGAAAAAACAATAATGAGGTAAATATTAATAGCTAATGTTAACAAATACTGATCTTAAGCTACATAACTTACCCATGATCACACAGCATTAAATGATCATTACAATTTCACAGCCTCATACTTTATCACTGGGCCAGTCTGCCTCACTCTTAGTGCTCCATCAGATGCTAAGACATCTGAACTATAACCAGAACGCTCTTTACTTTCTGAGGGCCATCATGTCATTTTTTTTTTTCTTATAAAGATCACAATGTTGTTTTAAACTGAATTAAATTATTTTGAGAGATGCATCACTTTCCAAATTACTACCTACTCCAATCAAAACCATCTACTCAGAAGACAGTTTTTTATGGGGGGAAGGGTATTTTTTTTTTTTTTTGGTTTGTTTTGTTGCTTTGACTTAAAATGTTCTCTTCAAGAATACTGGAAATTAAAGACAAATAACTTACTAAAAATCTATAATGTAATTATAATACCTGTTAGGAAAGACAAATTTATTGAAAGAGAGCTGCCACCTTCAAGCCCAGATCATCAAAGAAATGTATACAATCGATCATCAATCAGTCATCAAAATGTACAAAATCAATCAATCATAAAAGAAATGTATAAAAGTGCCCAATGGATCAAAGTGTTTCTTTTCGCATTTTCTTGGTTAAGTTAACCACAATTTATTTTTTTTATTTAACATCCAGAATGAAAAAAACAAAACACAACAGTGAGGATCAATATACAGTAACTTTTGATGTTAACTAGATATGAGTTGAGAATATTTTGTCACTGGAGAACACTCATGAAATTAGCCCAGGGCTTAAGTTTTCTTTTAATTTCAGAAGAAGCTTCCTAAGAGCAGAGGGAAAAACTTGTCTTCTTGACTGCTTCCTTTCTCCAATTCACTTTGCATGTTGATGGCCATGGTTTTGTGGAATAACAGAATTCTGTGGAATAACAGAATTCCATAACAACTTAGAAGTTAATACTTACACTTAGCTGCTGATGGAATTGTTCTCTGCGTTACCTGAATTCCTGAAGTCCTTCCTTGTCCTCCCACCTTTGAGACCAAACTACTAAGGATAACTGATGGAAACCGGCCATACTGAGCAGCAATGTAGGTACCAGCAGGAAGGGTACCCTGTGCCTCCCATCTAGTCAAAGTGCTCTCAAGTAGAGTAAAACCTTGGGGTCATCAAAGTGAAGGTATTTCCCTAGACCAGAACTGAAGCCACTATTCTCTTTTGTCTTTAGGAACACTGAAGCACAGAGATCTTGGGGCAGTTTCTCCAGGACATCCAGAAAGTACGACTGTTAGAAAAATTAGAACCTAATGCACTTTCTTATCAAGAGAGCAAATCCTCTCACTAATCATTCTTTTCACTTTGGTTTAACTTGTTTTAGCATTTCCTTTGCTTCCTCACCCACCAAACATTCCAATTCCCCATATGACCTACATGTATATATGGCAAATCTTCATGATTATTTGGTATTCAATGAAGTGAAGAATGAATAAAACGAGTTTTACTGAGTTTGCCATTACTGCTTTTTCTTCATAAAAATCTTTTTATATAGGAGTTATTTCTATCTTTGAGATTTGTCACCCGATAATGAATAGAAGTTAGTTGAATGTATGCTTATATTAGTACTAGAATTCACCCATTGAGCATTCTTTAATACAAAGAAGCATAGAATTAGAAATTATACTAAAGAAAGAAAATTCCATAAATGATAGAACTTATCCTGATGATTAATTTGGGGCCCTAGGTTTAGAAAACTGATTTTAATGTCTCTGCCTTAGAAATTGGTCTAGAAGAATATAGTTTCCTTTATTTCTTTATAAGCTAGCATCTTTCTCAATCTTATTATATATATAATATATATATATGAAAGTGCATTTTATTTTTTATTCAATTGTTACTTTAGCAGTGTCTGCAATTAAGAGCCAGCTCACTAAATGAACTGTAATTATTGCAAATTGTGGTAAGCACCAGTAATTAAAATGTTGCAGTAATGCTAGCCAGCTTTGCGAGATGCCCTTTGAGAGTAGCATAAAATGATATTATGTCTTTAACTGGTGTTTGTATTACAGATGAGAAAACCTGGAAATGCAGGCCTTCAGAATCTTTTGGCTGAGTCTTTAGAGCATAATGTAAAGTGGGGATTAGCAGTTATCCAGTGAATTCAAACTGGGAAGATAGTCAATTTGGTTAATTTGACAGTGAAAGTGGCTTTTTCTTTAAAATGTGCAATCTTTAGGGCATAAACATACATGGCTTCCCCACGAGGGGAAAATGAACAATGAACTCTAATCTCTTCTTTGTGTTTGTGGGATGCTAATAGTGAGCCTTCTGGGTACAAAAGCAAGACGGAACTCCTTCAACACCCACCCATCTTTTGAGGATCCTCACCCAGCTGCTACCCCCAGTGAACTCCCCAGCTGTGCAGTCATTTGGCAGTGGGCACTGTTATGCATAACTTAAGCTATGTGTGTGTGACTCCAATACAACTGGTGAATACAGATTGTCCACATAAAAACCCTCTAACTTATTGCAAGTGGGAAACAATGGAATCAGTGGTTTTTTGGTCAGGAGAGAGACTTAAACTTCAGTTTTAGCTGACTAAAACCATCCATCAACATATTTGCTTGCTTTTTCCCAGCCTTGCTCAAGGTAATCCATAAAGTATCTGATTATGCAAACACTGTGACTTAGAAAAATATGTGGTGATATGGGTGTAAAGAACTATATAACTTTGTAAAAACAGCGCTAAAAAATAGGTACCATGTTCCATAAGACTAAACTACAATGACTCTCCGTAAGGTCCTCAGACTATAGAGGATCGGAGGAGGGCAAAGTGTTGTCATTTATAAAATGAAGGACTGATATTTCTATAATCCTGAAAGTCATCTGGTCTCCAAAACATTCCAACTGCAAGATGCAATGAACAGGCCTTCTCTTCCTGGCTATAATACATTACTGGGTATTGGAATAATTCTCTCACCATAAACAGCTGTGAATTTAGGGGAAAAAAATAAAAAATCAACCGATCTCAGACTTTGTACAACAGACAATACAGAGGTTTTGATCCTTGAGGAAAGGTAAACACACAAATTCACCTCATCATTCTACTTGGAGGCATTTCAAACTGCAGCAGAGAGAGTTAGAGCCCAGAGAGCACTGGCAGAGAGGAGAGAGAGCAGATCCCAGGCTGCTGAGGTAGCCAGAATTTGGAAAAGAGCACATCAGAACACAGGGGCCAGGCAGCACTGACAAGGAGCCTCAGGCATCTGCACAAAGATCCCGTCCATATTTGGCCAAATAATAAGCTGCACATACAGAGTAAAACGCTTTGAGGTCTGGAAAACTATAGTTACTGAGGGGACTATGAGATGAACGGAGAACGCAGAGTGTACTCAGTCTTGGAATACCCTGGAGTTCCAACCAGCCAGAGTGGAGACACGTGTCTGAAAAACCCAGTCATTCGGTTAAAATCACAAAAGCCATGCCGGAAGAGTAGGACGGGTCTAGCCCTCAGCTCAGAGCTACTCTAGAACCATCTAACAAAGCCTAAAGCTGAGTCTCAAGCTGAGCTACCAGAAAATTAACAGCCTGCTAGAACAAATCTCAACATGTTTTAACGACAGCAAAATCTAAACTTTGAGTAATATAGTATTCCCAGGTGGCTCAGTGGTAAAGAATCAGCCTGCCAAAGCAAAAGACGCAGTTTCAGTCGCTAAGACGGGAATGATCCCTGGAGGAGGAAATGGTAACCCACTCCAGTATTCCTGCAAGGAAAATTCCATGAACAGAGGAGCCTGGGGTCACAGAGTTGGACACGACTCAGCACATATGCACGCACGCAAGCAATGTCATATTCACAATGCCCCACATTCAATCAAAATTTATTGGATATACAAAGAAGACTTTTAAAATAAGACGAAAACCAGGAAAATTAGAGTGAACAGAAACAAACCCAGATGTGATACAGATGTTAGAATTAGCACACAGTGACTTTAAAACAGTTATTATAAATATATCTGTGAATTTAAATACAAAGGTAATGTGTGAAAAGATGGAAATCTATTCCTCAGTAGAGAAATATAAACTATGAAAAGAAAAACAAATGAAAATTTTAAAACTGAAAAATAATATAATAAACATCCCAAAGGCAGCTTGACTGGACACTTCATTAAGATCAGTTAATAAAAAGTAAATTGAAGCACATAGAGAAAATCATTGACTTGTGGTACAGTATCAAACAGACTTACATTCATATGTAAGACAGGAAATAGGAAATAGCAAAAGAAATCAACAGAGGAAAAAATCTGAGCAGTAGTTACCTCTTTGTGGGAGGAACTGAATTGAGAAGAACATGCGGGAACTTTGAGAAGATGGACATGTTCCTTATTTTCATGTGTGTGGGTCACAGAGTTTTATTTGGTAAATCTTATTTAACTATAATAGTTTATACTTTTCATTATTTGTAACTTATACTTCAATTTAAGAAGGGAAAATCCAGTGGACATTGGCCAATTCATATCATAATCTCATCTGAACACCAAAATACTGACAATTACCTTATCATCCATATAATTTTACATTTAGTTCTCAGTGTGAGTTGTGACAAATTGTTAGTTTCATCTTCTCTCTCTACTTTCTAATAGTCTCTTTCAGTGATCTTTTTCTCTACCTTACTGTTAAATATTCATGTTTCTAAATTTCAGTCCATATGAATGCATGCTAAGTCGTTTCAGTCGTGTCTCTTTGTGACCCCATGGAGTGTAGCCCACTGGGCTCCTCTGTCCATGGGATTCTCCAGGCAAGAATACTGGAGTCTGGGTTGCCGTGCCCTCCTCCAGGGGAACTTTCTAGCCCAGGGATTAAACCCATGTCTCTTACATCGCCTGCATTGGCAGGTGGGTTCTTTACCACTAGCAACACCTGGGAAACCTGTGGCCCTCTTTTATTCCAACTTTATACATTCTTTCAGAACCTAGGATAGGACTGGATGTATGGATGTATTGGATGTCATATATGGATATGAGAGTTGGACTATAAAGAAAGCTGAGCACAGAAGAATTGATGCTTTTGAGCTGTGGTGTTGGAGAAGGCTCTTGAGAGTCCCTTGGACTGTAAGGAGATCCACCTAGTCCATCCTGAATATCCATCCAGTCCTGAATATTCACTGGAAAGACTGATGTTGAAGCTGAAACTCCAATACTTTTGTCACCTGATGCGAAGAGCTGACTTATTTGAAAAGACCCTGATGCTGGGAAAGATTGAAGGCAGGAGGAGAAGGGGACGGCAGAGAATAAGGTGGTTGGATGGCATCACCAACTCAATGGACATGAGTTTGAGTAAACTCCGGGATTTGGTGATGGACAGAGAGGCCTGGCGTGCTGCAGTCCATGGGGTTGCAAAAAGTCGGACACAATTGTATGACTGAACTGAACTGAACTAAGGATATGATTCTGATTAAGTACAATGCAAATATTCACTGCTTGATAGATGGATGTATGTATGGATAGAACTAAATAATGAGTATCCTCCTGTTTACATTCATTCAATTTATGTATCAGGCACTTTCTCAGGTGCTCAAGATACAGTTGTGAACAAAGCAGAAAAGAAAATATGTTTTCCAGTGTTCTCATTTTGTTTACAGTAAAGCTTTTGTTCAACTACCAAGTTCAGGCTCACATCATTTCTCAAACAGGAGCATGCTGCTGCTGCTAAGTCACTTCAGTCGTGTCTGACTCTGTGCGACCCCAGAGACGGCAGCCCACAAGGCTCCCCCATCCCTGGGATTCTCCAGGCAAGAACACTGGAGTGGGTTGCCATGTCCTTCTCCAATGCATGAAAGTGAAAAGCGAAAGTGAAGTCGCTCAGTCGTGTCCAACTCTTAGTGACCCCATGCACTGCAGCCTACCAGGCTCCTCCATCCATGGGATTTTCCAGGCAAGAGTACTGGAGTGGGGTGTCATTGCCTTCTCCGAAACAGGAGCATACTGACCTCAAATTTGTACCTTCTAAGTCACTGCCAGAGGAAAATTATTAAGATCTATATCTGATTTGTTATTTTATATAAAATATTTTTGATATTTAATGTCCTTAGGTTTGTGCTTAGCACTCAGTCACGTCCGATTCTTTGTTACTCCATGGACTGTAGCACACGAGGCTCCTCTGTCCATGGGGATTCTCCAGGCAAAAATACTGGAGTGGGGTTGCCATGCCCTCCTCCAGGGGATCTTCCCATACCCAAGATGGAACCCAGGTCTCCCACACTGCAGGTGAATTCTTTACTGTCTGAGCTACCAGTGAAGCCCAGGAATACTGGAGTGAGTAGCATCTCCCTTTCCTAGGGGATCTTCCCAACCAGGAATTGAACCCAGGTCTCCTGCATCACAGGCGGATTCTTAACCAGCTGAAATACCTGCACACTTGTTGGCATGGTTGAATGACCACATCTCTGACCTTAATAACCTACGCTCTAGTCATGTAAATGTTTTCTTTTCACTTCTCTTGCTGTGTCTTTGCATAAGGGATTCCTTCAGTCTCTAAGATCCTTCCTCTTTTCAATCTCCATCCGCAATATCTCCTTGTAGAATTCTCTTTATTCTTTCTTCTGTGCTCCTTAAGAAATCTCTTGACATTTTCTTACCCTGTTAGAGGTGAAGTTTTCTTCTCAGATTTGTTTATTAATTTGTGTCTGTAAGCTGAGTCTTGGTACAGATTATGCACCCATAGACAGTAGAATAATCAGAGGTGTAATACCAAACAGAGTGGTCTGAAAGATCCTATTCAGGAGGGAGACAAGGGAAGAGTAAGATGTACAAAAGCAGAATTGGAACTCGGTGTTCAGAAGTAAAGATTGTCAGGGATATGAGCCAGCTACAAAATTCAGAGCTACCTACCAAGCAACACACCGGATCTCATCCACACCCAGATCCTACAGGCATGTACCCTTTAGGGCCTAGGTGCAAAAAGGGCTGTAAACCACTAGCTAGATGACCCAAGTTTATACAAAGAGAGTCAATGACCAAGAACACTGGAAATGGGGAAAACTTCTGCCCTCAAATTCAAAAAATGTATGACAAATTTTGAATTCTATTTAATCCTCAGTAGACTAGACTAATAGTGTTGTCACTTAATTTGCTACATGACATAGGCTGCTGATAGGGGCTAGTTTGAGTGTAAACAAGGACACTTTCTCAAAAAGAAAAAAAGCTTGTTACATTTTTTGTTAAAAATCCCATTTGTCCTTTTAGGCAGTGGGGCCCTCAAGGCCACACTAAATTCTTTCCTGCATGGCCCATCAGAGGTACTGAAAATTCTATTTTAATAATAAGTTAACAGTTTTCAGTGAGTAGTAGTCACACAAAGCATTCTTCAGTCCTTAAACATGCACTCTTTGTTTGAGATTGTAATGGGTTTTGTTGCCATGAGAACATTTTGCCAATTAAAACTCTGTGAAGAAAATAATCTAAAGATGTTACATCCAAATAGCAAATAGATTAGCTCAAAATCAATTAATAAGCTTATATTGCATAGACAAATGATATTTTTAAAATTTGTGTGTCTGATTGTTAAATATTTAATATATTTTTATTGAATCATTGATGTACAATATTATCCAGGTTATAGGTGTACAACATAGCGATTCACTATTTTTGAAGGTTATATTCCATTAATAGTTATTACAAAATATTGGCTATATTTGCTGTGCTGTAGAATATATCCTTGTAGTGTATTTTATACATGTTAGTTTGTACCTCTTAATCCCCCACTCCTCTCTTATCCCTCCCCACTCTCCTCTCATTACTGTCAACCACTAGGTTATTCTATACACCTGTGAGTGCTTCTTTTTTGCTATAGTCACTGGTTTATTTTTTAGATTCCACATATAAGTGCAATCATACAGAATTTATCTTTCTCTCTCTGACATTTCACTTAGCATTTCTTATTTCCTCTTTCTCGGCTTATTATTTCAATTTGGTGGAGTGTCTTCTGACTCTTTCTTGAGAATGGTGCACAGGCAGAAGAGCGCAAGGCACGGAGTGGAAAGACCCTCAACTCACCTCCTCTCACAGGCACACCAAAATCACACAACTTTTGGTAGGACAACGAACGATAAAAAGAACAGACTCTATCAGAAAAGATCTTCCACAATTACAGACACAAAGAAGGAACTCCAGTGAAGTGGGAAGAAGTGGCAGATTCCTGATGCAGCCTAGTTCCATACTCTGGGGGGGGGGGGGGGGGGGGGGGGGGGGGGGCAACCCACAAACTGGAGAATAATTACATTGCACAGGTTCTCCCAAAGCACTGAGAACCCTGAGCCCCACGATGGGCTCCCCAGCACCAGAAAAATAAGCCCCCAGATCATTTGGCTTTGAAGGCCAGCAGGACTTCTTTTCAGGAGTCCCAGAAGCCTATGGGAAACAGAGACTCTACTCCTAAAGGAGACACACACAATCTCACACACTCCAGGACCCAGGGAAGGAGTAATTTGAAGGCAGCCTGGGTCACACCTAACTGCAGGTCCTGAGAGCCTGGCAGAGAGGCAGGAGGCAACTGCAGTTCACCGTGGGGACGAAGACACTGACGGCAGCCATTTTTAGAAGCTCCGTCTACCGCATGGACATTAAAGCTGGCGGGCACCATTGTAGGATCCTCCTTCCAGCTTATTAGCCCCAGGACCTAGCCCTGACTTGGTCCAGTAGCCTTTAGGCACCAGTGCTGAGACACCTTAGGCCAAGAAACTAACTAGGCAGCCCTACCCATTAGCAGGCTGCCTAAGACCCCTGGAGCCCACAGCTATCTCTAAACACTGTCTTGCCCACTCCATCCACGAGTGGGCAGGCAGCAGTTCCAGAATGCCCTGGGTCCTAGCTCTGCCCTCCAGGGAGCAGCCAACCGAGGCAAAAAAAAAACCACAACCCTGCAGCCTGTAGACTCAGCTTGCCCACCAGCAGGTCAGACCCTGCCCTGAACCAGTAGGGCCCCAGCCCTGCTGATCAGCAGGCTAATACAAGCTCCAAGAATGCCCAATCCTATACTCAACTGTTATACACAACTCAGGAGCTCCCTGCCCCAACCCAAGTACCACCAATGATCCAACATCAGCTCGAAGACCATGGGTTCTATAATCAGGCTCCAGGACCCAGCTCTGCCCATCCTGACGCTAAATCCTGGATCTGGCCTCATCCACTGGGTAGGCAGTAGCCCCTGGAGTCTTCTAGACCCTGCCTCTGCCTACCAGTGAGCCAGCACTTGCCCTAGATTCTGCAGTCAGCTGCCTCATGACCTGGTCCCACCAACCATTGCCCAGAAGCCTCTGCACAAGGCAGGGCTTGACTTCTTAATTCTTTATTTTTCATCCCATGAATGGATTATTCTAATATTATTTATAATTATTATCCAAGTATATGAGCTTTTCTCTTAGAATGGACTTTCTAGATATTTCAAAGTATTGTGCCCCTATTGCTCTGTGCAACACTGATTCAAGGAAATATTAACAGATGTACCATGTGCGGACATACATTTTAGAAGCACAGAAATTCTGATCTCTCTCTAAAAGATACACAGTGCATATCATAATATTAAGACTCCAAGAAGTCCTATGTGGGGAGAAGGTGATTTTTAACACATAGATCTCCAAAAAGTTCATCATAAAATACTTTCTTTGTAACAAGTTAAAACCTTTGAGCAGGAGCTCCGGTGGAAAACAGTTTAAGAGATTTCTTCAAAAGAATAGTAATTGTTTTCTTTAGGAAGACATGGAACCAAATACAGTAAAATTATGATAGACCTTGGAGTCAGAGGTCATAGGTTCAAACCAGTTGTATCTGGGAAAGTTCTTTAACCTCTCTGAAGATTAGAGAGACTGTTTCACAGGCATAAGGTTTTTTCATTTTTTTTTTTACGTTGTAATCCCCTCTCGTATTCTGAGGATGGACTGAGTACTAGACTATGGCTCAGCTGGGGTTGACCATCTCTTAACAAGTGGTGTGCCTCACGGGTAGCACCTGTGTTTCTGCAGAGCCAGGTGGGGTAGAGTGATACCAAGACTAGGCAGAAGATCAGTGGGGAAGTGGTTATTCCACCCACACATTCTCACATGCTGCAAAACGCAGCTGGTGATTATTCTCTCAAGAGAAGGCTACTACCATGCATACAAATGAAAGTAAGTTCTCGTGTCTTGTTTGGCACGTGCTCCTTACTTACTGACCACCCCCCTACACACCCCCCAAGGGAGCAAAGGAAGGATGATGTTTTCTCCTTTATGAAACAATCATAAAGTTCCCCAGAAGAGTTAAGGTCAATTATTTTCAAATCTAATACCTGGAGATTTCTTTAGGCTATAAGCACAGTATCCTCTAGAAGATTTTTTTCTGTATTATCCAATGCTAGTTACAAATCAAAATGTTAAATGACTATGAAAACTTCTGAATTTCATAAACTCATGAACAGATATGTGTTCTCACAAATCTTAAACAGATGAGGTTTTAACCAAACAGCCCTTTCTACCACTTTCCTCTTTGGCTCTGTTATAAGAAATGACTACTGTAGACGGACATTTTGGTGAAAGATGAGTCCTGATTAGAATGGAGCTTAGTCTGAGAATAACAGCACGCTGCACCCCTCATGCCCTTCCACTTCATTTGCCATTCCATCCACTACCAGTGACCAAGTAGGAGGCTAAGCACATACCAGGCGAGCCATTTCTTCTTTAGAAAAAATCCACTTAGTCAATTTTCCTCATAAATCCAACAGACCTTCATAAAGATTACAGCAAATTGAGGAAAATAGGTTAAAACCTGCAAAAGATTGAAAATTAAATGCTCAAAATAAAACCACATTTTCCGCTTGGCAATCTAGAGTTAATGACATGGGGTCTGGGACGTACATATTTCTAGGGAGTAGTTCTGTAGTCAAACCCCAGGTCAGACAGATTGTGGCTGGTAGGGTGCCTCCAGGTGGCATGGATGGATGCCGGGGTTGAATAAGCACACAGAAAGTTCTAGAAATAAAAAGGCAACCTGGCGACATTACTCATCCGTTTCTTTTTCTTCTTTCTCATTCCTTTGCTCTTCCCCCCTTCTTTTCTTCCCTCCCTCCATCCCCGGCCTTTGCCCCCTCTGTATAAAGAGAATATGAAGCAGTTCCAGATGGTAAGCAAGTGGCCAGACTCAAACAAGTTGCTAAACTTGCTGGCGGGAGAGAACCTGCTTGGTGGTGACACACAAGTACAGAATCCCCACAGTCCTGCTTCCTGGTGAAGCTGGAGAGAACAAACCAACAATAGAGAAATGAGTACTGTAATTTATCTTGGAGGCCATTTAGGTTGTTTATCCCAAACTACATTTTGATTCCAGTTACAGTTTAATTATGAGTATTTGTTCTCTAACAGAGACTAAACAAAGGGTAACTATTTTCTTTTATCTTTTTCTTTGTTATGAAAATTTCAGTTTCATGTTTGCCTCTCCTCTCTCCTTAAATAGAGTCTCATGCTATGTAAACGCGTTTCAGCTCAATTTCTTCCCATTCGGGATGAAGTCTCTAAAACAAACAATGAAAAGAGAGCAGAAGTTTTTAACATCTAAGAAACGTGTGACTTAATAAGGCCTATGTATTTCTTTTAGCTTTTATCGCATATATTTGACAGGTCTCTTCGGTTTTAAAGAAAATACCATCAAGTCTCTCTGGGTATCAAACTCACAACAGAAATGTTCACAGTGAAGGAAACACACGGAGTCTAGATGCCCCTCTCCAGCAATAACTGGCAAGCTGTTGCTGTTTCTTATTATGAAATAGGAAGTGATAAAGATACAGAAGGAACGTGGCTGACACTCACTCTTTGTGTACTGCACATAGCTTTTTTCCCAGGCCAGCGATGATGGATTTGCCTGGTCTCAGAGTCCATCCTCTAGTTACAAAATAAGTTCAATGTCTGGTTTTGCAACTATTCCAATATTACTTTCAATACACAATTTTTTTCAAATATGTTGCTAAGGAGAGTTTTCTTCCATCTAGAATATCCTGCACTGTTCCAGACTGCATTGAAGCTGAAGTCAAAACTCACACTGAGTAACTAATAATTGAAAAATTTTAAATATATAAACCATTGTAACAATGTTTTAAAAACTCTTATTATATAGGATGCATAATTTTAATATTTAATTCATTTTTTCTAAATATGAGTAATATATTTTAATTATTTTAATTTATTACTTGCATTATTGATCAGGGATTTTTTGTTTGTTTGTTTTCAAACATTCTTTACTTGGAGGTCAGGTCTTTGTTTTTTGACCATTCTCCTAAATGACCTTATTTCCACTCCAGCATGTGTTTTTGATTCTCTTGCTTTTTATTTTGTCATGAAAGGTTTTCATATTACAGTTCAGATCAACTATGGCTGCCACATGGTTTCAACAACACTATAAACCACAGTTGACAAAAATTTACTGAACACATAAGAAACCAGCACAGTTTTAGTTCATCAATTAGAATCTGCATTTCACTCTAAATATAACAGTAAATGTAGAATCTATTAAATTGGTTTTATTTTCAAAAATTTATCTTTGAACAGAGAAGGGTACTTTTAAATACACACATGCCCTATGTCCAGTTCTTGTTGAGCCAAATTCACATATTCCACTTGACTCCACGAGAAGGCAGTGGCAACTCACTCCAGTACTCTTGCCTGGAAAATCCCCTGGATGGAGGAGCCTGGTGGGCTGCAGTCCCTGGGGTCGCAAAGAGTCAGACACGACTGAGCGACTTCACTTTCACTTTTCACTTTCATGCACTGGAGAAGGAAATGGCAACCCACTCCAGTGTTGTTGCCTGGAGAATCCTAGGGACGAGGGAGCCTGGTGGGCTGCCGTGTATGGGGTCGCAGAGTCGGACACAACTGAAGCGACTTAGCAGCAGCAGCAGCAGCCACGAGTTAATAGGTAAGGTTGAGGGATCTAGATTTGCAAAATTCCAGATTTAAATCTCAATCTAGCTATTTACTAACTCTTAGATGTTCAAATCACTTAAAAGTCTGAAGCTCATTTTTCCAACCCTAAAATAGGGATATTTACCTCAGAAGGGGACCATGAGGATTATAAAATATAAATTTATAAACATATATATATTAGAAACTAGAAAATATAGGGAATATGATAACTGTGGTTCTTATTAATTTGACAGGGCTTCCCTGGTGGCTCAGACAGTAAAGAATCTGCCTGCAATGTGGGAGACCCATATTCTACCCCTGGGTTGGGGTGATCCCCTGGAGAAGGGACTGGCAATTCACTCCAGTATTCTTGCCTAGAGAGTTCCATGGACAGAGCATACTGTAGTTGGCAGCACAATAAAAAATTTTATTGGATTTTTTAATTCAATAAATTTGAATATTTTAAATGGCATATTACTTCAATGGATTTGCAACTTAGCAAAAGATGTTATTCTATCAACAAAGTTAATATATTACTTAGGCATTGACTTCTTGAAAACTATATTTAAAGGAAAGTTTTTCTGTTCCATAAAGACAGCTACAAGATTTTAATATTATCATTAAAAGAAGAAACATTCTCAGTTTCTCAACTTGAAACACTTAAAGTGCCATAGGGAAAACTCTGAAAGGAAGTTACTTTACAGATATTTGTGGGCTCCTGGATCTACACTGGGGACCTCATTGATACTGACTACATATTTTTTAAAAAACTGATTCTTCTATAAGGCCATGTAACTTTTAATTTGAAATATGGTTATATTTTTCCTGAATAAATTTCAGGATAAATAAAAGACAGTCTACTTTGAGATTACAGGAAAGGTGAACAGTAAATCATCTTTCTCAAAGCTTATTTTAAACATATTAATCTGCATTTATTTGGTGTATGTGCCACTCATATGGTCATGAGCTCACACACATTTAGAATTCTGCAATTTAACGTACAGCAAGGTACCCACAAGGGTGCCTTCACTGATACCAGCAGGCCTCCCACTCTAACAGTCAATAAGTGAGTTAATTTTGTTGTTCTTCAGTTGCTAAATCATGTCTGACTCTTTGTGACCCTGTGGACTATAGCCTGCCAGGCTCCTCTGTCCTCTGCTATCTCCTGGAATTTGCTCAAACTCATGTTCATTGAGTCAGTGATGCTATCTAACCATCTCATCCTCTGCTACCCTCTCCTCCTCCTGTTCTCAATCGTTCCCAGCATCTGGATCTTTTCTAATGAGTCACCTCTTTGCATCAGGTGGCCAGAGTCTTAGAACTTCAACTTTAGCATCAATCCTTCCAGTGAATATTCAGGGTTGATTTCCTTTAGATTGACTGGTTTGATCTCCTTGCTATCCAAAGGACTCTCAAGAGTCTTCTCCAACATCACAGTTTGAAGGCATCAATTTTTGGCACTCAGCCCTCTTTATGGACAAACTCTCACATCCATACAGGACTATTGGAAAAACCATAGCGTTAATTATACAGACCTTTGCTAGCAAAGCAATGTCTCTGCTTTTTAATACACTGTCTATGTTTGTTATAGCTTTCCTTCCAAGGAGCAAGTATCCTTAAATTTCATGGTTGCAGTCACCATCCACAGTGATTCTGGAGCTCAAGAAAACAAAATGTCACTGCTTCCACTTTTTCCCCATCTATTTGTCATGAAGTGATGGGACCACATGCCACGATCTTAGTTTTTTGAATTTTGAGTTTCAAGCCAACTTTTCCACTCTCCTCTTTCACCCTCTTTGGTTCCTCTTTGCTTTCTGCCTTTAGAATGGTATCATCTGCATATCTGAGGTTGCTGATATTTCTCCCGGCAATCTTGATTCCAGCTTGTGAGTCATCCAGCCCAGCATTTCACATGATGTACTCTGCATAGATGTTAAATAAGCAGGGTGACAGTATATAGCCTTGACTCACTCCTTTCCCAATTTGGAACCAGTCCATTTTTCCATGTCTGTATCTAACTGTTACTTCTTGACTCACATACAGGTTTCTCAGGAGGCAGATAAGGTGGTCTGGTATTCCCATCTGTTTAAGAATTTAAGTTTGTTGTGACCCATACAGTCAAAGGCCTTAGCACAGTCAATGAAGCAAAAGTAGATGTTTTTTTGGAACTCCCTTGCTTTCTCCATGAACCAAAAAATGTTGGCAATTTGATCTCTGGTTCCTCTATCTCTTTGAAACCCAGATTGTACATCTGGAAGCTCTTGGTTCACATACTGCTAAAAATCTAGCTTGAAGGATTTTGAGCATTACCTTGATAGTATGTGCATGAGTGCAATTATACAGTAGTTTGAATATTCTTTGGCACTGGCCTTCTTTGGGATTGGAATGAAAACTTTTTCCAATCCTGTGGCCACTGCTGAGTTTTCCAAATTTGCTGACATATTGAGTTAATACAGAAGTGAGTTAATACAGAAGGTCAAAAATCAGAGCAATCATTGGAAAGAGAATCTCAAAACGTAACTGTAATACAATTAACTCAGACTATATTTATTTGCTGGAAATAAGTTTTCTAAAAAGAGAGTTCATTATCTGGACTATGTGGTTCAAAAGTGAGTATCTGGTGACTCTAATCATGACAAACATCTACCAACTGGTAACCAGGAACTAGGCAAGGCACTGGAGAGCCAACAATGAGTAGAATACAGATTCCTGTCCCTAAGGATATCACTATTTCTTGAGACAGATTATAACAAATATTTGGAACATGTTGTTACTACAGAGAGTGTACATGGCCCATGGAGACACAGTTGGAGAGTCTGTATCCCAGACTTTCCTAAACCAGTCCGTGGGAAAATTCTTATAGGATGAGGTACAGTCAGGAAGGACATATGGACAGTGAAGGGACAAGACCATAGCTTGATAACAGAAGAATTAAGGTTGCTTCAGTTATGAGCTGCTGTTTAGTTTATTTGAGAAACAGGGATCAATATCTAAGCAGCACTGACTTAGACGTGGTGGCTAATTACTATAGCCTACTTGGCTGGGTTTGGTTAAAATGAAAAGGAAAATCCCAGGTGGAAGCCAGCTTACCCTTTGTTTTCCAAATGGTCTGCTGCTGCTCTGCCTCTGGTTTGGAAACAGATTTTTTTTGAAGCATCTCTGATTAGTATCTCTGGTTTATCCTTTTCTTCAAACTAAGAGTTACTGTGAAGAGTCCATATGTTTCTGCTGCTTCTTACTCTTTGTCTTGGTTCATTTATATAGAAACTCTCTATTTTATAAATGTAATGAATAAAAGACATTTCTTTTTTCATAAATAAGAAAGGACTGAAGGACTCTGTGTAGTTTAAAATCTATCTTAATGGGGAAGCATCTGAAACATATTTCTACCCTCCCAAAGAATGATAATGGTAGTAATTTGGCTATATGCAGAACTCATTTTATGCTGCCAAACCCTTGCAGCCTCCCCAAATTGTCAACAGGAAGTGGGAGTTACTTGATCACAAACCCTTTGGAATTCGAATTTTGAGAATACAGTGAACAGGATTTCCTAATGTCTCTTCTCAGAGTTTGGCAACTGGGATGGTGACCAGAGAATTCTTGATGCTGAGCCCTCAGGTCTGGATCATGTTTCCTGTTCATCATTGTCCTGTAGCCTGATATGGGTCATTTTCAAGTCCCGATACAAGGAACATCTGTTTGAAACTCTTTTTAGCATTAAAGGGAATTTTTTACTGACTGCGGGAGTGGACTTTATTGATAATGTTAATCTTTGTCATTCTTTGGATCATGCTAATTTTTAATATTTTCTTCATGTACTCAGAGAGTTGCTTTTGATTCAAAACAATAACTGAATTCAAAACAATAAAATAGTATTGACAATACATCTCAGCAAACAGCCTACTGTAACTGAACAACTAAGTAGGTACATAGAGCTTCCCAGGTGGCACTAGTGGTAGAGAACCTGCCTGCCAATGCAGGAGATGCAAGAGACGCAGGTTAGATCCCTGGGTC
Organism: Ovis aries; assembly: GCF_016772045.2. Classification (NCBI taxonomy): domain Eukaryota; kingdom Metazoa; phylum Chordata; class Mammalia; order Artiodactyla; family Bovidae; genus Ovis; species Ovis aries. The sequence goes on along the minus strand of NC_056058.1, from coordinate 86,523,846 downwards.
AGGAAGATCCCCTGGAGAAGGGAATGGCAACCCACTCCAGTATTCTTGCCTGGAGAATTCCATGGACAGAGGAGCCTGGCGGGCTACAGTCCATAGAATCACAGAGTTAGACATGACCGAGTGACTGAACACATACAAGTAGGTACATAAAACTGTATCAGTTTGAATCTTCTGGAAGAAGATATGAAAATAGGATAAGAAGTGCAAGTTATTTATTGGGAGACATGACTGCAAAAGATAAAGGGGAGAGTAAGTAGGAAGGCAGAGAAGACTTCCACCCTGTAACGGAGGTATGGCACCTGTGAAACAAGAGGGGGAAGAAAGAGGCTTGAATTAAAAGAGCCCCAGATGCCTGTGCAGCTCTTCCAAAGTCTTAGCTAGGTCAAAGGGTATCCCCAGAGCAAAAATCAACTATGAGTAGGGGGCTGCATTGGGCAAGCAAGGCTGAAGTCTAGTTTCCCTACAGTGTTCTGTTAGTGAATGATAAAAGTTCAGCTAGAGCATGGCCTCGGGAAGAATGCTGAGGCAGCTACACACTGATAGGTAATTTCTCACAGCAGCGTGTCTTTGAAGGGAGATCTTGAGCAGTGTACATCCTTGACTACCACGCTGGTCTTTCATAATATTTTGTTATCATGGAATTCTTACCAGGAAAAAAAAAGATGGGGAGAGTTAGAAAACCATCACACTATAACTAATTACAGTGGTACAGTGGTAGTTTTTTTTTTTTTTTTAATAATTTTGACAAAACAATTACTTAAAGTTAACTAAAGGAAATGAATTTCAAACACCCACTAAAAGAAAGTCCTACTGAAAGAATGAATTAATATCGATATTTTTTATTTTTAATTTTTATTTTATATCAGAGTATAGTTGATTGACAGTGTTATATTAGTTTCCTGTGTACAGCAAAGTGATTCAGTTATACATAGACAAGTATCTACTCTTTTTCAAAATCTTTGCCCATTTAGGTTATTACAGAATATTGAACAGAGTTCCCTGTGTGATACAGTACCTCCTTGTGGGTTATCTAGTTTAAATACAGAGGTGTGTTTTTGACCTTAAAATATCCTAGAGTCATTTAATTTTTGTAACACTAATATGAAGTTTGCAAAGATATCTAAAGGGATATTTTGTTTGAAAAAAAAATTTAGGATTTTTTTTTACTACAAATCCTTTTACTAAATCCTTTTTTTACTAAAAATTTTAGTATTTCTTCATTGTACTAGAAAGGAGAATAATCTTGCCCTTTGAGGCAACATGGATAGACTTTGGCATGATGCTTAAGTGTAATACTCAGAGAAAGACCAATACTGCATGATCTCACTTATCTATGGAATATAAAAACAAACAAACTCAAAGATACAGAAAACATATTAATCATTGACAAGAAGCAGAGGTTGAGGAATGGGCAGAATGGGTGAAGATCGTTAAAAGGATAAACTTCCAAGTAAAAAATAAATAATTCACAGGAATGTACTGCAAAGCATGGTGACTACAGTTAATTATAATGTATATGTGAAAGTTATATGGACAGTAGATTTTAAAAGTTCTTATCACAAGAAAAAAAGACTGTAGCTGTGGGGTAATGGATGTTAACAAGACTTATTTTGCTGATCATTTTATAAAATCTAAAAATATCAATCATCATGTTGTACACCTGGAGCTAATATAATGTACTGTGTCAATTATATCTTAATAAATTATTGACCAGGGATGTATTAATATATCTTTTGTTACTCAAACATTATTGACCAGAGATGTTTCAATATTCACTTGCATAGCAAATTGCCTGATGCAAAGAGCCGACTTTCCAGAAAAGACTGATTCTTGGAAAGACTGAAAGCTAAAGGAGGAAGGGGAGGCACAAGATGAGATGGTTAGATAGCATCACTGACTCAATGGATATGAATTCGAGCAAACTCTGGGAGATAGTGAAAGGCAGAGGAAACTGGCATTCTACAGTCCATGGGGTCGCAAAGAGTCAGACATGATTTAGCAACTGAACAACAGTCAGTGGCCACAGGCATTAGTTTCTGCAAAAAATCCCCCAAAGAAAGAATACAAGTATCATAGTCGTGAAAAATGTTTGAATAATATTTAGTATCTTGTGTCAGTAGTATGAGAATTATATAAAGGGAAATTAGACATGGAGTTTTATATAAGCTATCCTACTTGGAGTCTTCAACTGTACCAAGTGGTACCAGAACATCTTGACAGATGGGGAAAATAAAGAGAAACACATGATCCATCATATACAGTATACAAAGTATGTCATAAAACATGTTTTAGAAGAAAAGTTAGAGATGGGAGAATATATCCAAGACTACTATTAAGAGCAATAAAATATTGAAAACCAGTTCTAAAAAATCATTCCTTGCCCATGTATACACCAATATTTTGACAATATTTACCCCCAAGGTGTTAGAATTATATTTCTGTTTGCTTGGGTTATGTATTTGCAAGTCTTCTATAAGAAAACATGTATTATTCTTGTCATTTTGAGCAACTATATCTATAAATTTTTAGAGTTAAGTGTAATTACTAGCAGACAGTCACACACGCACACACACACAATCATCAATGCTTGCAATACAACATCTGCAAGTCAATAAGATAAAGATGTAACACACACCTTCTGTGCAACATCTAATTGCATTATATAGTCAAAATTAACAAGTTGAAATATATGTCTGTGTACCTAGTTTTGGTTTGATGAAGCTTCCATCTAAAACTGTAAAGATCCTCAAAAACTTTGCAATTATGATCCAGAACAAAAATATCTAGCTCCACTCAATTCCAATAAATGGATTTGGCTTTCCTGTGGGGTCATATTGTCTTTTCCATCAACTTTTCTTAAATCTCCATTACATTTGCTTTGCTTGTACTTATTTTTGACTTGAACCTTGGACCATTTATCCAATATATATAAAGAAATAAGGTGGAAAATCTAGTAAAAGGACCTAGAGGATCTATCATTACAATAGAAATTGCAGCAATCTTTTTAACTGATAGTGGGTAGAAGATTACACATTTGTATAGGATATTGTTCCAGAGAAGATATTATTATAAAGGACAAAAAGTAAAATACTATGCTTTTATGACTGAATATAACTGTTAATCTGTCTGGGCCCATCACTTCATGGGAAATAGATGGGGAAACAGTGGAAACAGTGTCTGACTTTATTTTGGGGGGCTCCAAAATCACTGCAGATGGTGACTGCAGCCATGAAATTAAAAGACGCTTACTCCTTGGAAGGAAAGTTATGACCAACCTAGATAGCATATTCAAAAGCAGAGACATTACTTTGCCAACAAAGGTCCGTCTAGTCAAGGCTATGGTTTTTCCAGTAGTCATGTATAGATGTGAGAGTTGGACTGTGAAGAAAGCTGAGCACTGAAGAATTGATGCTTTTGAACTGTGGTGTTGGAGAAAGAAGACTCTTGAGAGTCCCTAGGACTGCAAGGATACCCAACCAGTCCATTCTAAAGGAGATCAGTCCTGGGTGTTGAAACTCCAGTACTTTGGCTACCTCATGCGAAGAGTTGACTCATTGGAAAAGACTCTGATGCTGGGAGGGATTGGGGGCAGGAAGAAAAGGGGATGACAGAGGATGAGATAGCTGGATGGTATCACCGACTCGATGGATGTGAGTTTGAGTGAACTCCAGGAGTTGGTGATGGACAGGGAGGCCTGGCGTGCTGCAGTTCATGGTGTCGCAAAGAGTTGGACACAACTGAGCGACTGAGCTGAACTGAACTGATAACTGTTAATAGAGAAAGAAGAGTGATCTATGAAACAAAACATGGTTGAGAGTTGGGGTATATATTTAACGTCTCTTTTAGATACTCTTGAAAGTGAAAGTGAAAGGGCAAGTCGCTCAGTCATGTCCGACTCTTTGAGACTGTATAGTCCATGGAATTCTCCAGGCCAGAATACTGGAGTGGGTAGCCTTTCCCTTCTCCAGGGGATCTTCCCAACCCAGGATCGAACCCAAGTCTCCTGCATTGCAGGCAGGTTCTCTTAGCTTAATATTATTTCAGGGAACAAGTTAGAGTTAGTTTAAGAATATATAAGGGTCAAGTCTGGTGATTGTAACACTGATCACACTTTGGAGGCAACTAAAATTTGTAGATGCTTTGGAATTTGAGAATCAATTTGAGTGGCTGGTGTGGAGTAAGGGACTTGTGTCTGTGTTGAGATCATCAAGGAATTGGAGTACATAGGTCAACAGAGTCTCAGCATAGGTGAAAGTGATTTATTCCAGAAAATAAAGCTTAACAGAATTTATGTTACCGATAAGAAAAGGAACATACCTACTAGAAAATGCACCCATAGACCACTAGCTTGTACCCTTGCCAGTTACCACTGATTTAGGAACAGATGGCATCATGGGTAGAGTCTTCTCTTTAGCACAGAGAGTCTTCTATTTAAGAGGTAATATTTTCCCCAAATTTGAGGAGACATGAACTCTTTGAGAGCCAAAAGTAAAAGAAAGTGTAGAAATGTAATAGTATTTATAAGGTCCACTTACCTCGTCTCTTCCTATAACACAGATATTTGTAAATAATGCAAATACACCCAAGGCAGTACATAAAAGAGCAATTAAATCGAAATATTCTATATGGATAACCACCTCAAAGTAGATCATTAAAGTGATATTTCCTTAAAGTGGGCTGCTGCTGCTAAGTCGCTTTAGTCATGTCCGACTCTGTGTGACCCCATAGATGGATGGCAGCCCACTAGGCTCCCCCATCCCTGGGATTCTCCAGGCAAGAACACTGGAGTGGGTTACCATTTCCTTCTCCAGTGCATGAAAGTGACTAGCCTAAACCAAAACAGTCATATAGAAATATGTGTTTTATAAAAATAAAAAATGTAAATTTCCCATGAAATGTGAAATATCTTGAATTCTCTATTCCAATACAACCTTTCACACTGAAAATAACTGCTGTAATCATATCAGTTTTGAAGCTAAATTAAGAACAAATATCAGGAATAGTAAGTGCTTCAGTGTGTCCACTGAAATTTTCATTTCATAGAAAGACAAAAATGTTACATTTGGGATTAGAAAATCTTGGTATGTGTCTTATCTAAGGAATGGTTTCCATACAATTTTTAGGTCAGTCAATGGGCCAGACTGTTTAATTCCTCTCCATGCTACCTGAGGCTATTACTCCTTCATCCACAGGAGAAATTCTGAACTTTAGAGGCTCATATCATAGAGTTATATCCCCTTTTTCTTCCTCCAACTTCTCTCTCTGATTTTACCAACTTCTCAGACTTTTCATGTATTTAATATTTCACCCTCTCTACTTCTGCACTTGTCTTTCTCACCACTCCTGTCATAATCTGAATAAATTCTGGGTTCATCTAGACATGGGCACCAACGTACCAGTTTTTCTTTTTTGTTAACCTCCTCAAGTTGAAATCTCTTCATCACCTAGCAGTTCAGCCATCAATTACCAGAGCCACATCATCTTCCGAACTGATGTACTTCAGAAATACTCAGTTTTTATCTGTCACTTTCTCAGGACGGTCTCTGGGATTCAGAAATAAAGAAAGCTTATGAAGAAATCAGATTCATATATGTCTTAACAATCTTAAAAGCTATGAGAAAGAATAAATTACTTACAAAGAAATGACAATTAAACTGACAGCATCAATAGACACCAGAAACAAATGGAATAGTGTTTTCAAAGTGCTAGGGGAAAATGATTGTCAAATTAAACTTCCATGATCAGAATTAATGAGTGAAGGTGAAATAATGATACTTTTAGACACGCAGAGTTATTCTGCTCGTAACTCTCGCTAAATGAACTACCATATTACACTAGATTTAAGATGTCATCAATTTTATGATGTACCAGTAAAAGAAAAATGCTGTTAATTAAACTATGATATGCCCTCAATAGTAAAGTGCATCCTAATTACAGAGATGTTAAAAAGATTTAAAAAAAAAAACACCTGTATCAGAGAATAAATTAAATAAAGATGAATAGAGGAAATACTTCATCAAGATGGAATGAACGCTGAAAGTAGAAATATGATTTAAGAAATAATACTGAGCAAAGAAACTGGCAAGCATATTTGTAAATACAAGTAAACCCTGACAATGGCTAATAATAATAATAGTAACTCTGTGACTTAAAAACAAGACTGAACTAAAATGCCAGACAACAGTAACATGGAAGAGAGGGAAAAGACCATGTTAATGATTATCTACAATCCCTATATAATTTGGGGAAAGGTTAGCAATACTCTCGGGCATTGTTAAATATGTTAAACATTTTAATGGTTACCTTTAAGAAAACAGAAAAAATGCTTAAAACAGAAAAAATGCTTAACATTCAAATAGGTAAAGTAAAAATGTAGAGATTTTCATTCATATAACAGGATGCAACACTGCATTTAGAATAAATACTTTAGACTTATATCTGTAAATATACATAAATTTAAGAAAAATAATAAATGAAAAAAGCAAGGTATAGTGTAACACTGGTAGGATAAATCTAAAATTATTTAAATTATATGTATATATAACCTGTATGTGCATGTCTGTGTGTTATACATGTGGTATGTGTGTGTTAAACATAGGAAAACATTGACTGGAAAGATATTCACCAAATCTATGATTGTGATGGCCTTTGAAGAGGGAGGGAGAAGAAAAACACTGGGGTTGGGAACAGAGAGGACTGAACTTTGTCTGTAATGTCCTATTTCTATTATTTTAGAGAATTTTGATGAGAACTTCATAGAATAGTGGTATTAAGTTTCAGTTACTGAGACCAGAATTTGCTACCTTTTTTCTATAATCTTCATATTTTGAACTTCTAAACATAACAGCAATTTTTTAAAAATCATCATCTTCCTCTTCCTGTGTATTTACCCAAGCTAGGAAAATAGATAACAGCTCTTTGTCCATCCAATCAATCTCAATGCCTCCTATTCTAGCCCTTTGGTATCTCTTGATGTCATTTGATTTTCTTCTCTGCCTTCAGCCTTGCTTCTCTTCCCATCCACAAGCTATTTTCCAAACTGCAGCAGGAATGACCTTTTAAACGGAAAAATACCTGGCATGGAACTCCCCTACTTAAACTTTTTCAACACGCTTCAGACTCCTTAGCAAAACATGTAAGGCCTTAAGTAATCCATCTTTGAACACTTCTTGAAGATCGTGTCTCTTCCCTCCGTACTCCAGACTCCGGCCAACCTCAGTGAGAGTTGACTCTTAGGAAGGTGAAGCTTCCTAAGCCTACTGTCCAGCCCCACTCTTACCCTCTTGTCATCTGCCTCCTGGACCAGCACCCCAACCGATCATGAAAGACTAGATTAGGCTCAGATGTCACCTCCCAGAAAAGCATCCTTGTCCCACTCAAGGCTGTCTTCACTGCATTTTGTATGAGCCCCCACTTCTTGTAACTGCCCATCAAAATAAAACCATTATTTTCTAACTTCTCTGACTCTGAACTTCTTGAGGGAAGCAACTCCATAATCACTGTAACTAGCAACACAGCTACTATTTACTGATGGCTGAATGTTACTAAGGCCCTGGCACTGTGCTGGATGACTTGCCCGTATGTCCAACGGAAGAAAATTTGCTTTCCATGTCAGCAATTAATGCTCAGAGGGTAGGTGTGCAGTCTGAATGTACGCCACTCTCTTTGAGCACCACGGCTACTAAGGATGGAGCTCAGCTTCAACTTCAGATGTTTCAACTCAAGAGAGTTCATCATTAACCACCATCTCCTACCACTGGTTCCCAAATCCACCTCATATACAGCAGGGGCTCATTGAACATATTTTAAAAGAAGGAGATAGAGGGTGAAGGAAAGAGAGAAAGGCCAAGGGGGAGAAGGAAGCATGCTAGGAGCAGGGAGGGTGGAAGGAAAGAAAACTGAGTTACGATGTAATCGCAGTACACTAGTATGAAACTATCGTCACCATATTACTGCAATTATGAGAGACTGGGAGTGCATTTCCTTAATCAAGTAAGTGGAACAAGATTATGATAAGTGTCAATGTATAAGTGTGTAAAGAGTTGGGGACTGTATCATTCTTACATTTTTTTGGAAAGAATATACCGAGAGCCAACTAAGATATCCGCCATCTCTAATGAATTAGTTTGATGAATGTAGTTTCTTCTGGTATGAAGGAATCTGGCTAGATAGTCTGTAGTTTCACCTGCCAGGAATACTAAGGTTTCCTAAAAGGTTTCAGTCTTATAAAAATGAAAGGAAAAAAAAAAAAAAGAAGGGACTAGAGTAGGTTGATAATTTATATAAGATTATGAAGATCCAAATATAAATCCCTAGTGGTTTACCATTTTGGAAATAACAATTGCATTGAAATATAAGTCAATGAATTTGCCTGGAACATTATATATATATAACTTACTGGGATGTTGTGATTATTCTTATATGTGGGTTCTGACTATTTGCTGAGTCAAGAGAGAAAACATATCTTTGTAAAGTATTTTTAAGATTAGATAATCAGTGAAAAACCCAAAGCACACATTGGCTTTTTTGTTCAATGGACTATTTGATGTTGGTAACTGACTTTTAAAGAATAATATGAGGTTCTCTCCTTGAAAGCAGTCCAACAGTGGGCTGTTGGGAATGAAGAAGAAGATAGCTCTCATCTTAACCCTCTCCTTTCAAATCTTCAGCATAGCAAGGATTTCTCATTCCTTGATCTGGGTTTTAAATGTGGTTGGCATGGTATCTAGACAAAAGAATAAGTAAGGAAAACTCTACGAGGCAATTAGAAACAATAAATCCTGAGATTTTTGTTCCCTCTATTACATATTTGGGGACCATAGTATTTCTGAGTGGTGATAAAAACTCAAACTTGGATGCTTTCCATTTATATCCTACTGACCATTTATGGACTTCCATAGGAGAGAAGGAGCTGATAAAATGAACACGCTATCTAAATATATATTGATATAATAATTGTAAATGCCAACACACAAGCAAATTTCCATTTTTTACCCTATATAGGTGTAATTGCTTGACAAATAATTCAGTTCATTATTTTCAGATGCAAAAAGAAGTATCAGTTAGTAAACAGAGTAAGAATTTTGTTTTAATGGCAGACAGTCTGATAAAATTCTGCTTCATAAGGATAACACCTGAAATGTAGTTATGTTGTACATCGGTAAATGAAACAAGTATCCTATTTGGGGTCCACCCTCTGGTTTCACTCAGGCCAACACTACTTAGTGTTCAAGCGATTTATAGCAATATAGGAACAAGAAAAAAACTGTGGATCACATTATTAAAATTTTAATCTTTTAAAAGTACTTTTCAATCTCTTCTTTTAACAAAAAGAGAAAAGAGTTAAGGTTCAGAACCTTTGGCAAACAATAGTAGCTGGTTAGAATTAAATAATATTATTTGGCTTTGATAGTATTTACTTTTATCTTTCTCCTATTTATTTCAGAGATTCTAGTTTCTCATTTAGAGTAGTTACATATATTTTCTTATAAATAAGTGCACTTAAGTAAAAAAGGCAACTCAATTTAAAGAAAGATATTGGGGATCATCATGCAAGCTCTATTTTGGATAAGGCAGAAGTCACAAGAATGATAGAAGGATGCCTGAAATCTGGCACAATAATGTTGTGGTAAGCAGTGACACGGCACTGATTGACAGACTAAATTCCTTCTATATCAGGAAACGGAAGTGAGAATTATCCTCCAATGATACCCTGAACATTTGAGTCTCATTATCCTGCGTAGTTTAGTGCAGGGGTGCGTGAGTGTGAGAGTGTGAGTGTGTGTGTGTGTGTGTGTGTGTGTGTGTGTGTGTGTGTGCTGCTAATGTTGGGCAATTTCCTCGGTTTGATGGCTGCTTTGCCTTCCATTCACTGAGAAGTAGAAAGTTTGTGCTATTACACTACCAGGAAGATGAGCATAAACACCTTCAGAGTACGTGTGCGAAACCCATGGACTCAGATGGAAACCCATGGATTCAGATTAAGTGCCTAAAGGGAAAATTTGCAATGGTGGTAAGAATCCCTTCTTTCCCATTTGAAAAAAAGAGATCTGGTACACAGTTTGTTCTTTCATTGTTTGCTAGTTCCATTTAAAGGGTCCACATGTTTTTTGGAATCTGAAACTCAGAGTAAGGTCAAACGGCATGCTGTAATTAGGGTCCTCATCTTTAGGAATAGAAAAGGATGTGTGTAAGTCTTGAAACCCATTATGAACGATGAGGGAACCACAAGACCATTAAGCTGGTTGTTACTGTAACCTTTGGACTGAACAATTCATAACAGCCCCAGTTCAGAACCGTAGCAAAATTCAGAATTATTCAAGCTCTCTACATAACAGGAACTTAGCTTTCTCCAATGATAAACAGACACACATGAAGGAAAATTCCACTGACCTTCTCTTCACCTCTGCCTCGGAGGCCTAATTGCCTTAAGAAATAGTGTCAAAACAGAATGCATACCTTCAGTCTCTGCAGTTTGGAGGAACAGGGAGGTGAATATTTTGCTTTTAAGTAAAATGGAATTGAATAAAAGTTAAGCTATTGCATAATGATGAGCTAAATATTGTAAAGGCTTAAAAGGATGAATTAATAACATCTTTCTATATGCAGAAAAATGAAATAATAAAAGTCTTCAGACAACAAATATAGCTTCTTGGTTTATTATGTCTCTGGTCAAGATCATCACTTTAGTAGTAGTGAGATATACTGGGGTGTGTGTGTGTGTGTGTTTGTGTGTGTATAGAGAAAGATAGTTTTAGCTTGTAGGAACATTGGAAAACAAACTCTTATTTTACTCTAAGAACTCCAGCAACATCTAATAAAAAGTTAAATAGCAGGTACCATCTAACCCAGTGATCTCACTTTTAATAATTTACATCTAATCAAACGTTGAACAATATATGTACAGGGTATTCATTAGAGCATTGTCATAACAATGGCAACAACAACAACAAAAATCTGGGAACAATTAGATATCTATCAATGACAGAGTGGATAAACAACCTATGGTATAGCCATTTCTCAAATCCTATACAACTGTAAATACCAGCAAACAAAATAAATAACAGGTAAATATATATGTAAGCACAAAGAAAATTTTCCATGGTATTCTATATCAATAATTATGAATGTGTTTTAAAATAAGCAAACAAAATATATTTATGCATACATATTCATACATATATATCTATGTCTTTGTTTCTATGTACTGCTTATATTTTATAAATATTAAATCATCTGAAATGTTATCCACCAAACAATTAGCATCAGTGAGGGGCTACTCCCATGACTTCATGGAAAGTGCTGTCTATGGGACAGTGACAGCAGGGCAAAGGAATATGAGAGAGTAGTGTGTAGTTCTTAGGAAATACTTGTGTGAACTCCTAGACAGAACTAGGTAAGACTCTTGACAGAGGTTGGAAATCCTATATCGGCAAAGGAGGGGCAAACATCCATGATTTGTGAGTTACTTAAATGTGTCTGTTAGGAAATCAACCCTGAATATACACTGGAAGGACTGATGCTCAAATTTAAGTTCCAATACTTAGGCCACTTGATGCAAAGAGCCAACTCATTGGAAAAGATCCTGTTGCTGGGAAAGATTGAGGGAGGAGAAGAGGGTGACAAAGGATGAGAATGGTTGGATGGCATCACGAACTCAGTGGACCTGAGATTGAGCAAACTCCAGAGACAATGAAGGGCAGGGAAGGCCAGGTATGCTGCAGTCCATAGGGTGCAGAGTTAGATATGATTTAGCGACTAAACAACAATTGTATAAATCCTAGGAACTGTTGAGTTACAATTCTGTTTTTGTTTTCTTTTTTTCAATTTTTCCTCTAGTTGTTTGAAAACAAGTAAGGAAAAAACTAGATGAAAATGTCTGTGCAAGAGTTAAGTTTGAGGAGGCACATTCACCCAGTGGACACTCTAATGATAATACTAATGCTAATAACAGGTATTTGCAGAGGGCTTTAAGATTTAAAAACTGTGTTCACACAACAGTGTTTTGTTCATAGGCAGTCCTGAAATTAAATAATGCATCTACTTTGCTATGGTTACACCATGTTAGATACATTCATTACAAATGGAAAATATATAGAAAGAAAAGAAAAATTCATTCAATAACTTTGATTTTGTCATCAGTTGAAATGAATTAGTCAACATACTTCATTGTGGGTTAAGGTTAAGTTCAGGAAGAAACATTATAGGCATACATTAAGATTTAAAACAAGAAAACCAGATAAATGTGACACTGTGACTTTGTCACGAATGTGATTCTGATAATTAAAAAGCATGGTCACACCAAAGTCCTCGGATGGAAACCACAACAGATTTTTTTTCTTTCAAATAGCTATAAACCTGAATTATACTGTTTTAAAGAATAAAAGTGTCATTCCAAATGTAAATCAAGATTTTTTTCCTCATAGTTTTAATTCTACATTATAGAGAACGTGGCCTCCATTCTGAGAAAGTGGTAAATGAAGACCCAGCAAAGTCTTTGAATTAATTTTCATGTTTGAATCAGATATTTGAAGACATGAGACCTAATAAAGGAGGAAGTAGAAGGAAAGAGGAAGAGGAAAATAGGTGGGAGGTTGTTTTCAAGAATATCAAAGAACCATTTCAGTGTCTATTGTAAATGTTTATTTAAAATTGAAAGTGGTATAGAGAGGTACAGAGAGGAAGTTTATAAAGAATTCAGGGGAAAGAAATGCTTCAACCCATGAGTTTCCTTAGTCTACCAAATAGAAGTTATTTTCTTCTTTCTTTGCATACAATGTTATTTTAGAAATTCCATATCCTTTTTTTAAAAACAAGAGTTAAAAGCAACATAATTTAGAAACTACTGACTTCTTAAATTTCTTTTAATCCATAGAAATTCTCTTTACGTGAAAAGACTCTCTATATCTAGTGTCCATTCAATACCTGTTTCTTAAGGAAAGGAGCAGTAATAACAAAAAAATAAAACTGATTGTCAATTTTATTAGAATGCTCCAGCAAAATGAGCTTCATCCCTATATAGGTTAACATCAAATGAGCTGACAATTCAAGTAAATGCTAGAAACAAAACTAAGTAGTTATTCTACCAATGAACCAGAATTGAAGAAATAATTAGTAGAAATTTCACTCAAACCAGTTGATTCTATAGTTTTATTTAAATGACCTGGTAATAAACTTGGTTCACCCTAAAATTTTTACCCTAGGCAAAATTAGAAAGTAAAAAGGTTAAAAAGAAATCTTCAGAGGCAAAAACAGTTCAAACTGGCCAAATCTTAAAAGGAATTTCTGGAGGGTGTTTAAATTATTTTGCAGATTAGTAGTAAAACAGTATAGTAAATATTATTACAAATACCTCTTCAGTGTTTAGAAATATTTTTTAAAATAATTTCCTTGTAAAGGAAGTTTGATCAAGATCTCTTAATTTTTATGATTAAATAATATCTTACCAATGTGGCTTTTTTTTCCAAATATAAACACAGACACTTGCATTGGTTTTTAATGGATTCATTGACAGCTTGCTACATAATCCAAAACTCAGCTACAATGCCTTCTAAGTATTTGTACCAAGGGAATTATTTTTGCTTCAATTCTCATTCAACATCTTTAATGTGTGTGTGTGTGTGTGTGTGTGTGTGTGTGTGTGTGTGTGTGTGTGTGTTAGGTCACTCAGTCATATCTGACTCTTTGAGACTCCGTGGACTGTAGCCTGCCAAGCTCCTCAGACCATGGAATTCTCCAGGCAAGAATATTGGAGTGGGCTGCCATTTCCTTCTCCTGGGGATCTTCCCAACCCAGGAGTCAAAGTCAGGTCTCCAGGACTGCAGGCAGATTCTTTACTACCTGAGCCACCTGGGAAACCCCAACATCTTCAATATCTGCTATGTAAATACAGAGTAATCTAAAACCTTTTTTCTTCTTTTGCTTTTTGTTTTGTTTTGTTTTGTTTTTAGTTTCATATACGTAAGGATTCAAATAGGTAAATTTGGTGTCTGGTTTGTAAAGTGAATATACACATTAACAACAAAAGATCAGAAAGAGAAATTAAGGAAACAATTCCATTTGTCACTGCATCAAAAAGAATAAGATACCTAGGAATAAACCTACTTATGGAGCTTCCTGGGTGCATCAGCAGTAAAGAATCGCCTGCGATGCAGAAGACACAGGAGATGCCGCAGGTTTGATCCCTGGGTCAGGAAGATTCCATGGAGAAGGGAATAGTAACCCACTCCAGTATTCTTGCCTGAAGAATCCCATGGACAGAGGAGCCTGGCAGGCTACAGTTCATAGGGTTGCACAGAATTTGACACCACTGAAGCCACTGCACACACACAAACCTACTTAAGGAGGCAAAAGACCTATACCCAGAAAACTATAAGATCCTGGTCAAATAAATCAAGGATTATCAGAAACAGATGGAGAGACATATCATGTTCTTGGATTAGAAGAACCAATACTGTCAAAATGACTATACTACCAAAAGTAATCTACAGATTCAATATAATCCCTGCCAATTTACCAAGAGCTCTTTTTCATAGAATTAGAACAAAAATTTTAGTTTGTATGGAAACAAAAAAGACCTTGAATAGCCAAAGTAATCTTTTTTTTTTTTAATTTTTAGTTTTTTATTTTTTAAATTTTAAAATCTTTAATTCTTACATGCATTCCCAAACATGAACCCCCCTCCCACCTCCCTCCCCAGAACATCTTTCTGGGTCATCCCCATGCACCAGCCCCAAGCATGCTGCATCCTGCGTCAGACATAGACTGGCGATTCAATTCACATGATAGTATACATGTTAGAATGTCATTCTCCCAAATCATCCCACCCTCTCCCTCTCCCTCTGAGTCCAAAGGTCCGTTATACACAGCTGTGTCTCTTTCCCTGTCTTGCATACAGGGTCGTCATTGCCATCTTCCTAAATTCCATATATATGTGTTAGTATACTGTATTGGTGTTTTTCTTTCTGGCTTACTTCACTCTGTATAATCGGCTCCAGTTTCATCCATCTCATCAGAACTGATTCAAATGAATTCTTTTTAACGGCTGAGTAATACTCCATTGTGTATATGTACCACAGCTTTCTTATCCATTCATCTGCTGATGGACATCTAGGTTGTTTCCATGTCCTGGCTATTATAAACAGTGCTGCGATGAACATTGGGGTACATGTGTCTCTTTCAATTCTGGTTTCCTCGGTGTGTATGCCCAGAAGTGGGATTGCTGGGTCATAAGGTAGTTCTATTTGCAATTTTTTAAGGAATCTCCACACTGTTCTCCATAGTGGCTGTACTAGTTTGCATTCCCACCAACAGTGTAGGAGGGTTCCCTTTTCTCCACACCCTCTCCAGCATTTATTGCTTGCAGATTTTTGGATCGCAGCCATTCTGACTGGTGTGAAGTGGTACCTCATTGTGGTTTTGATTTGCATTTCTCTAATAATGAGTGATGTTGAGCATCTTTTCATGTGTTTGTTAGCCATCCGTATGTCTTCTTTGGAGAAATGTCTACTTAGTTCTTTGGCCCATTTTTTGATTGGGTCGTTTATTTTAACAAGTGGTGCTGGGAAAACTGGTCAACCACTTGTAAAAGAATGAAACTAGATCACTTTCTAACACCGCACACAAAAATAAACTCAAAATGGATTAAAGATCTAAATGTAAGATCAGAAACTATAAAACTCCTAGAGGAGAACATAGGCAAAACACTCTCAGACATAAATCACAGCAGGATCCTCTATGATCCACCTCCCAGAATGCTGGAAATAAAAGCAAAAATAAACAAATGGGATCTAATTAAAATTAAAAGCTTCTGCACAACAAAGGAAAATATAAGCAAGGTGAAAAGACAGCCATCTGAATGGGAGAAAATAATAGCAAATGAAGCAACTGACAAACAACTAATCTCAAAAATATACAAGCAACTTCTGCAGCTCAACTCCAGAAAAATAAACGACCCAATCAAAGTAATCTTGAGAAAGAAAAATTAAGCTGTGGGAATCAGGCTCCCTGACTTCAGATTATACTACAAAGCTACAGTAATTAAAAAAAAAATAGTATGGTACTAGCACAAAGCAGAAATATAGATCAATGAACAGTACAGAAAGTCCAAAGATAAACTCATGCTTCTATTGTCACCTAATGTATGACAAAGGAGACCAGATATACAATATAAAATAGACAGTCTCTACAATAAGTGGTGCTGGGAAAACTGAACAGCTACATGTAAAAAAAAAAAAAATGAAATTAGAACATTCCCTAACAGCCTACATACAACTAAACTTGAAATGGATTAATGGCCTAAATGTAAGATAGGATACTATAAAACTCTTAGAGAAAAAGATAGGCAGAACTCTCTGACATAAATGACAACAAGATATTTTTTAATCCACCTCCTAGAATAATGAAAATAAAAAGAAACAAATGGGACCTAATTATACTTAAAAGCTTTTGCACAACAAAGGAAACTGTAAAGAAAGTGAAAATACAAGGTTCAGAATGGGAGCAAATATTTGCCAACGCCACTACCAGCAAGGGGTTAATCTCCAAAATATACAATCAGCTTATGCAGCTCAATATCAATAAAACAAAGAACCCAATCAAAAAATGGGTGGAAGATCCGAATAGACATTTCTCCAAAGAAGACATAAGGATGGACAAGAGGCACATGGGTTGTTGAGAAAAGGGAGCCCTTTTACATCATTGGTGGGAATGTAAATTTGCACAGCCACTAAGAAGAACAGTATGGAGGTTCCCTTTCAAACAGAAAATAGAGCTGCCATATACTCCAGCAATCACACTCCTGGGAATATAACTGGAGAAAATAATAATTTGAAAAGACACATATACCCTGATGTTCACTGCAGCACTATGTACAATAGCCAAGACATGGAAGAAATGTCCACTGATGGAGGAATGGGTAAAGATGTACATACATACAATGGAATATTATTCAGCCATAAAAAAGAACAAAATAATGCCTTTGCAGAGACATGAATGGACCTAGAGATTGTGATCCTGAGTTAAGTAAGTCAGATGATAAAGACAAATATCATATGACATCACTTACATGTGGAATCTAAAAAAATAAAAAAAAATTGGTACAAATGAATCTATTTACAAAACAGAAAAAGAGTCACAGATGTAGAAAAGAAACCTATGATTACCAAGAGGGAACAGTGTGAGGAGGGACAAATTGGGAGACTAGAATTGACATATACACACCACTATATATAAAAATAGTTAATA
Organism: Ovis aries; assembly: GCF_016772045.2. NCBI lineage: Eukaryota > Metazoa > Chordata > Mammalia > Artiodactyla > Bovidae > Ovis > Ovis aries. The sequence continues at coordinate 86,506,602 of NC_056058.1, read as the reverse complement.
AGACCCTGCTGAATAACACAGAGAACTCTACTCAGTACTCTGAAATGGTTTTTTGGAACAAAATCTAAAAAAGAGTGGATATATATTTTTTTATATATGTATATGACTCACTTTGCTGTATAACAGAAACTAACAAAACATTGTAAATCAACCATACTCCAATAAAAATTAATTTAAAAAATAAAGTGAATAACATCTTATCTGGGGTTCCTGGAAATTGAAACTGTCTCATATATCTCTTTAATACCACTAGTTGATGGAGATAGTGTTTAATAGATTTGTCTAAATAGGAAAAATGCCTGCAAGGCTTAAAAATATCACCACATTTTTCTCTCTTTACTATGTCAACTAATTATTTTGAGCAAGTCCTCAAAGAGCCCCTCTTACCTTTTATAAATATTCTAGGTGCAAGGAAATCATATGCAAGGGAGGGATATAAGACATAGCCTATGCTCTTAAGAGACACAGACTAGACTGATGAAAGTGAAAGTCGCTCAGTCCAGTCTGACACTCTGCAACCCCATACAGTCCATGGAATTCTCCAAGCCAGAATACTGGAGTGGGTAGTCTTTCCCTGCTCCAAGGGATCTTCCCAACCCAGGGCTTGAACCCAGGTCTCCCACATTGCACGTGGATTCTTTACCAGCTGAGCTATCAGGGAAGCCCCTAGACTGATACAGAGCATATAATGTACTATGGAGTGATGACATGGAATATAGCTCAAATAAGTGGTATGACAGGGACAAGAACACAAAATGATTGGTGCCCTAAGGAGGACCATTTAATGCTGATGTGAGATGCAGAAAATTATCCTGGGAGAGGCATTTTTTTTACAAAAATGAAATCTAAACTGAACCTTGAAGATGAAGTTGAAGAAAGCCAAGTGGACATATTAAAGATGCTTTTCAAGGGTTAGAGGTGTGGGACTGTAGGATACATTCAGAGAATGACTAATCATTTTATTCTCTTGGTGGGGATATATTATATTTAGAAGCTGCTGCTGGTAAGAATAAATAGATAACAAAGGTCAGAATAAGAAGCCATCTCTGCTGAGCTATGAACATTTTATTTTACCCTGAAGGTTATGGAGAGCCTTTAAATGGGGGTGACATGTCTAATGTGCGTTTAGGGTACAACACTATGACAGAGGAGTATAGAATATGGCACATAAGTATGTGATGAGCAGAAGAAAACTTAGCCGGGGATTTCTTGGCAGTAATTTAGATGTGGAGTAGACTACTGACGTTGAGAGAAGAACAGGAAATAGATATGAGATACTTAAGTAGGCTATGCACCAAGACTTAATAATGAATTAGAGATTGAGAGAAAGCTAGACGAAGAGGGGGTGTGTGTTACAAGAAGGTTTCTTGCTTAGGAGACTGGATTCCAGGGCTATTGCTTTGCGTTACATAAAATCACTGCTTTTTTTCCCTTGAAAGTTATCCCTTCATCCATCTGTTCCTTTGATATCACACTCCCCTTACCCTCCTAAGTGAAGAGCTGGACAGATGAAGTGCCATGAGCTCCTCTACTTGATGCCAGCTAACTACACATTTTCCACTAATACTTCACTGGTTATTACCCTGAGGAACTTTTCATTTACCTGTCACTGTTAAATGCACCAAAGAGGTTCTCGTGATAGAAAAGACAACCAGTGACAAACTGCATTATACGGACCCATACCAGTGGAAAGATAAGACATAATAATTGATAGAACATTGAGATATTAAAATATGCTGTACAGATTCTTCTGGAAATTCTACCAAAGGAGATATCCAGATAACAGATTGAACTTTTCTTCACCCAGAAAACTATAAATTTAGGACACATGTTGAGTATGAATAAGACACATATCTCTGATATATTTGATGAACATTGACTATTTCATACATATTTCAGTTCTCTGAGAATGTGTACCAATAATGAAAAGAATATTATTCCTGATGCAAATATGAAAGGACAATATTTTCTCAATAGAATTTCACCTTATTTTTTTATTAAATTATGTTACCTAACAGTATCTTAGAGGATAAACTGTATTGTGCAATCATTTTATATTAACTTAGCTCAGTTGGTTAGGATCTGGGTATTGTAGTGGAGGTTACTAATTTCTTGTATTACTTATCCTGCTGGTCTTTCCTTTGGTTACAGACCCTCCCTGAATGGTTACCCAGCTATGTTCATTGCCCAGCATCCCGTCCAGTTATTTGTATCTTATAACTAAGTTGTTTCTAGTGGGATATGAGGAGACACATGTACAACGTTCAGATCTTGTCCTTAATTTATCTTAGTCACCTCTTTTTCTCTTCCCATTGGTTGGCAAAAGGCAAGAGAAGGAAATTTTCTTGGACCCAGAGACAGAAGCCACACGACAAAGAAAGTGGTGGTGTGAACCCATCAGTGTGAATTCTGGACTATCACACTGAGGCTTCCCACACTGAGCATTTTCTCCTGCAGCGTTATATAAGAGAAAGTAATTTACAGCTACCAAGGGTATTTTTTTGGCTCTGTTATAGAAGCTTAATCTATATCTAGATACAACTAGTGATAATGACAACGGTTTTGAGCCCCAGTGTAACACAGTCAGTGGTCTTCACACAGGAGCAACTATCTCCAACACACGCCATGGAAGAAACATGCTTTACAAAGGAACTGGGCTGGGTTGGAGACAGAGAGATGAGGATCATGCAGATAGATCATAGAAAAATAATTATCAGGGCTGGAAAATAATGAACAACATGAACTGTCCTTGTTCCCACCCTGCATTCCCAAACTTTCCCAAACTAAGTCCAAGCTCAACATTTAGGAAACTTGAATATGTGGGAGATGGACCACCAGAACAGCATTCTACCTGGAAACTGAGACTGGTTTAGGACTCTTAACTACAGTAATAATAACCCATAGGGTTATGACTGCTGAACCACTGTGTGCATCTGTATTTTAAAAAAACAAAAAAACAAAAAAACAAAAAACACCGAATTGACCTGACTTCCTTGCACTGAGTAAAACTTACAAACAAGGACACAGCTGGTCAGGGATGTGGTCATTTGGACTTTCCATTACAAAAAAGAAAAAAAAAAAATCCTCGCTCATTTTCACTTCTTGCCTCCCACAAACTACATTTGGATTTTACACCTTAGACTATGACATCTTACTTCTAAAAACTAAAATGTAAAGGTTTGGGCGGTATTATTCATCAGCTTGTTTAAAAATGCATTTGAATTCATATTTATAGCATCATGCAAATATAAATATCATGAGGCAAGAATAAACACTGTGCCTTAAAGTGTTTCATTCCAAGAGTCTGTGGAAACCTTTAGAAGTGGGTAGTAAAAAAATCACACTGCCTCATTTTATTTATGATCTACCCTTGAGAAGTGGGCAGACCAGAAAATTTGTACATTTCTTCAGAAGTCAGCTTCATCTGGAAATAGGACACGGTGTGAAACTGAGAGCAAAGTCTCAAAGTAATGAGGCTGACAGTGGAATATGAATTAGTGTAACGTAGATTATATTTTTCCCTTGGTTCACAGAGACTTCAGAGCTACCAAAAAACTCATCAGAGAATATCCTCCAAAAATACAGTTGATCTTGAATTCATGATATTTCAAAATTAATTACCATGATTTCAATATGGTATGTGGGTTACAAACACCCATATTAGTCTTTTAATAACAAATTATAGACCCAGTAGAGGTTAACTGAGATCCTAATAATTTAGACCCTGATGTATTCAACATTTCTGCAAAACTTAAATGGAAATGTGTGCCTTAAGAACATAACATTGACCTTAACAAAGAGACTGTAGTTGAATATAATTGAACAGAGCATGCAAAGTAAATTATACGACTTAAAAAGCAGAATGAGTTAATACATCTAAGTAATTTATCACTGGTTTTACTGGGATCAAAAAAAGTCTGAGAAAGAATATGACTATTTTCAGAGTGGAAGAAAGAAGTACTTGTTAACTCTTTAGAGACTTGCCTCTTGGAGACATCTATCAATTTCAAATAAATATACTTATCAGCATAAAGAAAATATTCTTGTACCACTTAATAAGATTTATTTGAAAGGAATTTCTTTAGCTTTTCCATCTTTTTTTTTTTTTCATTATTCCATACTGGAATGACTCTTTAAAAATTGTTGAGTGATTTACTTAAAATCTAGAATTTTACCAAAGTTAGAATTTTAAAATTTACTTTCCCATCCCCCCTTTTTTTCTGCAATACAAATGAGATGGTAGAATAGGAAGGGAAATACGGATCAACATTTTGAGAAAATATCTTTTGAAACTGTTGTCAGAACAAACATCCTTATTAAAGGGACACAAATGAAATTACAGGGGAAGGGTTATAGGACAAAACAAAGAAAGTAGTGGTAGATGAAGTTACACTGTTCCAAATGACTACTTAGTTCTGAGAAAGTGGTTTGGTTTGGTGCAAATGGAGTTTGCTTCTGCTAATGCTGCTGCTAAGTCACTTCAGTCATGTCCGACTCTGTGTGACCCCATAGATGGCAGCCCACCAGGCTCCCCCGTCCCTGGGATTCTCCAGGCAAGAACACTGGAGTGGGTTTCCATTTCCTTCTCCAATGCATGAAAGTGAAAAGTGAAAGTGAAGTCGCTCAGTCGTGTCCAACTCTTAGTGACCCCATGGACTGCAGCCCACCAGGCTCCTCCGTTCATGGGATTTTCCAGGCAAGAGTACTGGAGTGGGTTGCCATTGCCTTCTAAAATGGAGTTTAATGGATGATAAATAAACCTATTTAGCTAGAAGAACAAATAGCAAAATAAATTAATAATTCAGAGACTAAGTGATTAAAAACTCCTTCTTCCTTGATAGTATATTTTTTCCCAAAGAATCTAAGAATATTTATAATGATCATATTTACTTGGAAACCCTTCATCTGGATGGTAGGAACTCAGCCTGAATTAAGTATATGTCATTTATGTCTCATAATTTTAGCCAAGTTAGTATTTTCATATATTTCATATATCTCATTCTTTGTTGGCATAAAACAAAAAACAGAAAAGGAATAAATAAAATATAATGTATATTTATCATAAGCTAATATAGGAAAATTTTCTGCTATTTGGAATTTTTAAGAAACCTGCAGATACATCAGTATCAAATTCAAGAATAACATAGTCTTGAAACTTACTAAAGGACACATAATTCATTTGGTCTTGTAAGCTAGGGATGAAAACAGCTAGGAAAGGCCCCCATGTTCTCTTAGTAAAATAAATGTTTTAACATAGCTCCAGAATCTTCCCTACGTGATAAATTAGCACAATGTATAATATGGATAAAAACTGAGACCTAAGTATTTTAATTTAACTACAAATAACTAAGGGCTGCAGACATGCTTACTGTCACACTATATATTTAAACCACATACTACAGTTCCTATATGACCAACTAACAACGGACTTGTCAACTCATATATTCTGTTAAGTTGGCCAAAAGTGAATTCTTCTTCCTTCCAGAAACAACTTCTACTCTTGTCCTCATTTTATTACTATTATCACCTCTCTCCTATTTTTCTAGATTAGAAGTACCCAAGTCATATTTGATTCCAAATTCTTTTTCACTTACCCAGTAATATACAAGAGTTTATCCTTTTTTTTTTTTTTTTTTTTTGCACACTCTGCAAAATCTGTTTCCTCCTTTCCATTCCAACTTTCATTGCTTAAGTTTCAGTTCGGTTCAATTTAGTCACTCAGTTGTGTCCAACTCTTTGCGACCCCATGAACTGCAGCACACCAGTCCTCCCTGTCCATCACCAACTCCCAGAGTCCACCCAAACTCATGTCCATTGAGTCAGTAATGCCATCCAACCATCTCATCCTCTGTCATCCCCTTCTCTTGCCATCAATCTTTCCCAGCATCAGGGTCTTTTGAAATGAGTCAGCTCTTCGCATCAGGTGACCAAAGTATTGGAGTTTCAGCTTCAGCATCAGTCCTTCCAACAAACACTCAGGATTGATCTCCTTTAGGATGGACTGGTTGGATCTCCTTGCAGTCCAAGGGACTCTCAAGAGTCTTCTCTAATACCACAGTTCAAAAGCATCAATTCTTCAGCACTCAGCTTTCTTTATAGTCCAACTCTCACATCCATAGCATCTTAAAATTTCACCCTTGAACTCTCACCTATTTTCCAAACTTCTGTCTTTGCCTGTAACACCTTTTTCTTTAAAGACATTTCTGTACTTTATTGCCAAATTAATTTTCCTTGAATATCATTTTCATCATAGCAGTTGCATGTTTGATAACTTGGGAGACCTTCAACCCCTGAACCTCATTTGTCCTAACTGTGTGACACTGGATGTGTAGTATTCCTCTCTGATCTCTGTTTCAAGAGTGAAGCAGAGCTTTCTGATCCTCCCGCTGTCTACAGAAGAAGTTCTTAAACTTGGTTGTACAGAAAAGTCACCTGCTATATTGTTATTTTCCATTTGTTATACATTCTTCATCCTCTCTACCATGTTCTGGCCCCGGGAGAATAACCCCACACAGTGGACCACCTAGATTCCCTTGCCCACTGGGTTTAGCCAATGGGAGGCCCTGATAGAAGACAAGTAGACAGAGGAGAGAGATCAGAGTATTTTTTCCTAAGTCTTTTTCTTTTGGGGAATCACTTCTCTAGCAATAGCTTTGTCCTTACAGTTCCGGCTTAGAAGCTAAATGGATTCCAGATGTTACTAATTTCTGGCCACCTTCTCCTTTTGCCATATTAATCTTGCTGACACTTTTATAAGTTATCCCTTCAATAAAGCCTTTTCCTTTGAATTGTTTGTTTTTTTTTTTTTTTTGGAACCCTAATCAATGTAGGTGAAGAGATTTTCTTTTTTTTTAATACAATGCTCAGACTTTACTCCAGGCCAGTAAAATCAGAAGCCTTGTATGTGGGTCTAGGTAGAAGTCTTTATAAAAGCTCTTCCTTGCAGGTTATAAAGAAAGTGAAAGTCACTCAGTCATGTCTGACTCTTTGCATCTGTGGAATTCTCCAGGCCAGAATACTGGAGTGGGTAGCCTCTCCTTTCTCCAGGGGATCTTCCCAACCGAAGGATCGATCTCAGGTCTACCACACTGCAGATGGATTATTTACCAGCTGAGCCACCAGGAAAAGTTCAAGGCTATGGATAATTTTATACCAACTAATCTTTTCAGCCAAGCAAATATTACAGGAAAATAAAACTCTCCCACAATATAATGTGGCTAGGTGATAATATTGCCAATAGGCTAATTTAAAGAAACATCAGCAAAAATCATAAACAAATACAACACACATTGGATCAGCTGCTTACATGCTGAAAAGAAATGTTTTCCAAATGGAGCAATAACCGGAGTCAGGAGGAATAACTGCAACAAAAACTAGAAAGAGGTGACTAGAGTTAATGAAATATATTAAGTAGGGGAGATCTTTCAAGGTATCATATTCTTATGTATCTCAAACGCTTGAAATGCAAAGTCTCAAAACATTATTTTCACAATATTTTAGTCAACTGTGTATCTCTTTTCATTTGCTCAGTTATTAATAAGTCTCACATATGACCTGTATATTCTTTCACTTGCCTTGATTAGCATTGGTTCACATGCTAACAAGCAGAGAAATGGACCAATGAGTTTGTAGTCAGGGTGAAAATTAAAGATACCACTTTTCTTCAATTACACAGGAACTGGTGATGTTTGGGCTGAACACGTGGTAGTTAGTGCCTTTGGTTATTTACAGATCTAGGATTCTGGGATGCTTTTAAGTCATGATTGTCTGACAGATAACTTCTTCCCTTGTGTCAGTCATAAAGGCCTGTTTCAACTCCTCTGATCTCAGCTGGGTGGCCACTGTTAACTGCTGTTGGGAAGCGGTTTCAAATCAGCAGGTCAACCCAGTCTTTTGAAGATAGAGACATTTATTCAATAGTTAGAGTTCCAACCACAAGCAACCAGAGCAGCATAAATTTGATGTCTGGAGCTGGTCATTAAAACAGGATTTTACTGGATGTGGTCTTTAGTTGAGTCAGTAGCATCACAGATAAAATGAAATGATAAATGTGCATTCGTGGCAGTTGTGTAATTTATTTACCCCAGATCTATATACGGAATAGCTGCTTGAGGATCCAATGTTTTATTGCAATTTGTTCTGGCACCATTGTCTCTGTGTTTGGTTTAGGGCGGAGCAGAGAATATGATGGTGATGACAGCTATGAGTAATTTACCTGGAGTCCAGCAACTAATATCACCATCGGTTTTTATTGTTCACAGACATAACAGATCTTGGATGAAGAATGCAGTGACTTTAATTTCAGTGCCTAAAAGAAGAGGCAAATGAATGCCAGTTTTAGTTATAGTATTTTGCCAGAAGAACTAAATTATTTCACTAGTGAGATATTTTGGGGGGAGGTCAGTTCTTCCATAAAGAAGAATAAGGTGCTAATGTTTGATTACCTGAAATCTTTAACCTTTAGCCAGTTTGACCAAGTGTAAAAATGTAAAACACTTCTCAGGAAAAGAATTATTTATTTTCTGTTTCTGTTAAAAATATTTTTTTGAAGTATAGTTGATTTATAAATTTGTGTTAATTTCTGCTATACAGCAAAGTGACTCAGTTATATATATATATACATATATATGAAAAAATGTTTCATTTATAGAGAATTTTCCTCCAACATGAAACTTGTAGCTTCATATTTATCAGGATGTATTACGTTGCCATTAGTAGCCAACGGTGAATCAGGTGGTGACTTTGAGCTGTCTAAAATACTCTATAAAGCCTTTCATCCCTCTGGCTGTAGTCAGATGTGAAAAAGCTGTTCTCTCTTCAGTTCCAAGGCCCAAACTATTTAGTGTTTAAGCAAGGTTGTGTCCTGTAGAAGATATTTCTTCATGCTAGACTTACTGTTCATTACACAGGAAGATTATAAAACCATGTAAATGAGCAGTGAAAGGGGAAAAAAAGCCTTTCTCAGTCAGTCAGAATGTGTGTTTATACTATAATCAAGACACTTGAGCCGCTTTAGAATGATACAAAATCTCAGCAGGTATTGTGGGTCTTGGAAAGGATTGCATGACTATGTCATTAGAAAACCATATTTTTTTTTTTTTTCAGTCTTTGAATTCTTTAACAACAACCAAAAAAAAAAAAAAAAAGACTTTGGCAGAGAGAAGAATAGTATGTCTTCTAAACACTAAAAAATTCTCTCAGAGGCCTTTCCAAGATGTTTTGGATGGCTCTCTGCCTCTCACTCTCTGGCAGCCCGCTCCTCCATCAGTGTTTGCAGAAGGTCAATAAAGCCCGTGCAGGCGGGCACCGTGGAGTGCGTGTGTGAGAAAGTCTGCTGTTGTTGCGGTAAATGCAGTGTCCGCAGATTCATTAGGAATGCATTTGTTCCTGGAAGTGCTAGCTATTCCGGTAACTGGCTGCCGCCAATGTTTTTAACCATATTCTCCACTTTTATGCAGACGTTACAGGGCACAAAACCAGTCTTCTGTTCTCCCTGCCTGCATCAATTTGTAGTTTGTTACTTGATCGGCGCGTTTTACCTTTCGTCTGGTGTAAAGGGCAGTCTGGGACACTGGAGTTATGTCTGGGGCCTTCTTATTAGACTTTATGATGAAAAGGGGCTCTCGAGGGCAAGGAAAACTCTGAATCTACTTATTTGGCTCTGCAGAAAATAACGGGCGTAAAGAACAGCTGAAACATTGTAGTCGGTGTGAAAATGGGAGGAAAATAACTTCTACCTTCCAGATTTTCTCATACATAACAATAAGAAAAGGTTATATTTTGTGACTTCACTAACATGTTAATAATTTTTTTTTTATGAAAAATTCTTTGGAGAACAGACTTGTGATTGTCAAGGGGGGAGAGGGAGTGAGGAAGGGAGTGGATAGGGAGTTTGGGATTTGCAAATACAAACTATATTATATATTTGTGTATCTGAATCACTTTGCTGTACACCAGAAACAGACACAACATTATAAATCAATTATACTTCCATGAAATAAAATGTTGATAAAAGAATTCTTTCTTTCTCTCTGTGAGAAAATGAAAAAAACAAAACACCTCCATTCTTTCTAAGCAATGCTTTTGCAAGCTAGCCCTTCTGAATGCCATTCTCACATTGCATGGAATCTATAAGGAGAAATCAGAAAAGGCAAAATGTGGCATAAACACCAAGACCAACACTGCCACTCTTAACCTGATCTGCCCACCAAGATGAAAGGAGAAAACACGAAATAAAAATGTTTTCTGCTTCTCACCAGACAGCTCTGGTCTGGTTTTCTTGAAGTAATGTCCCTGTAAGGGGGTGACAACATTGAACTTCCTGTGATAACAGTATCTGACACAACATGGCCGCAGCTGACTTGTAACCAGCGTGTTAGAACGCGAGAGAAGTGTGAGGCCCTTCCATCACGAATGAAACACATCTGTCCAGGAAATACACTTCGCTGTGCCAAAATGCTTTTAGTGTATCTGGCCCCTGAGTGCCCTCTCAAGCTACAATTCCCTGTCAGCAAGTACCTTGTAATTCCTTTCCTTTTATGTTGATGAAAGTCTTGATCTATTATGCCAATAATGCATACTTTCCACAGTCTCCCAGAAACTGTTACTCAGCCCTGGGCATGGGAGATTGCGCTCTGCTACTCAAACAACCAGCCTCAGAGAACAGCATCAGCCCTTGCAGAAAAGCAGTAGCAAGACGGTCAGACTTTCTAGCACAGCTCAAGTTCCACTTCAGGAAAGAAAAGGCCAATGGTGAGATGAGATGCTGGAGAAGATAAGGCCTCATGTTCAGAGGGAGCCAAGAAGAGTAAGTCAAGAAAGGATTTAATTTGCTTCATTCTCCAACCCAGTGGGTTCTGACTGTATCCAGGGAGTTCAGGTTAGGGTGAGTCAGAGCTGGAAATCCCCCCTGGGGTTTCACGTCCATTAGCGGTAGCAACAGCCTCAAAATGAAGCCTGGATAACCCCTACCCCCATTCTTCAGAAAAATCATAGGAGCCCAGGTTGTCTTTCTGTTCTAACTTACTCAGGCATTCAGAAGTCATCGCGCTCACAATTCCTTCGGAAGAGCAAACTGAATTCTTCAGTTCAGGAGTTTGGGGCTTACTTAGCACAATCAGAAAAGACTCATGGGCAAGGACCCAGGTGAGAGGAGTTCTAAGCTGCACTGATGTTTTACCCAGACCTAGCAACCCACTCCAGTGTTCTTGCCTGGAGAATCCCAGGGACAGGGGAGCCTGGTGGCTGCCGTCTATGGGGTCTCACAGAGTTGGACGTGACTGAAGCGGCTCAGCAGCAGCAGCAGCAGCGTCAGAGAGGTGAGGAAACCGATTCAGAGAGGTCGAGTGACTTGCTGCAGGCTAGAGGACTAGTAGGTGGCAGAGCAGTGACTCAAGCCAGGCAGCCTGGCTCCGAGTCCAAGTCCCTAATCACTGCACTCTCACATTCCAGGATCATTAAACACGAACAGAAACAGTGCTGGGCAAATGACCACTGAGGTCACAGTACACACTGGTGATAAAAGCAAGAAGACAATCCATCCACTTCTGAACCCCTGACCACTTGTGGTTAGGCCTCTGAAAGAGCCAAAAGAGAGCTGAGAAACATCCGTCAGCTCTTCCCCAGCCCAGGCTACCCTGGACAAAAGCCAGCCCTTTGAATGTGGCTTTTTTTAGGTTAATTATTTAATCTTTTGTTCCTGAAGTGTTCAATGAAAACAAAACAAAGTCTCACACTCCAAATTCCCTCACTTAATATCTCAGATCCTACATTTTATATCCAGAACTCAAAAGGAAGATGGCATTTTTGAAAGCAACACTACAGTCTCATCAGCGTTTTTCTTTTCTGATAAGATGACACAGGGGAAAAAACCTGCTTTATTATAGAAGTCTTCAACAGTTGCAAAAGTTTCAAGAATAGTCCTCAGTGGATGTTTCTCAATGAATAAAACAGGATTTGCAACAGACCTTTTAGCCTCCATACCCCAGGTATGGTGAGAGGAGGATAATAAATCCCATGGCAGAGGTATAATTTAGACTTCCAGCTCCATATTCATATGATTCTTTAATATTTATTGACAAGCACTATTTGTTGGAGGCCCACGTCAGCCAAACATTTAGAATCATTTCCCTCAGTAGAAACTTTGGTCTGTAAAAATAACTTGGCAAATAAATTGTAAGTGATGTTCTTAAGTGATCGGCATACCATCTAAGGCAGTGTTGAAGTTGGGTATGCTATTTTAAAGAAGGAGCACACAAAAGTTTCCAATACAATTTATTATGTGACAAAGTCGTAGGTGGAAAAAAAAATCCTTAATATTCTTCTCCAGGTAGATATAACTGATAGAAAAGCACTCCATTTAAAACATGTCATTGCAAGAGTGACTTAATTATCCTTTTTGGCTTCTGAATCATGTGTTCAAGCTTTGTAACCTTCCCATTAAAAAAAAAAAAAAAAAAAAACCAGAAAACAAAAAACCTGCCACTTACACAGTAGTTCAGACGCTGTTTTCAATAGGAAAAGAAAAGGAAGCCAACTGAAGAATTAAGTTAGCCATAAAGTAAGATGTGGCCCATTTTCTCTTTGATGTGACTCTAATAATTTTATCTATTTAATTCAAATATGTTTAAATATATATGTAATGAAACATCCAGTTACATAAGCTGTAGTCATACAGATGGACTCCCAACCAGGGTACCACTTCAGGCATTGTGGGCTGAATAAGACAGAGTCCCAGACCTTTAGTCCCAGAAATTTACAGCTTCAAGGGAAGAATAAGACAAGTATAAGAATACCTCCTATAAAAGGAGCTGTTGATAATTAACAGTTGATACTGACAACAATACAACAATCAAAAATGTCAACAATATATTTGAAGAATTCAAAAGAACTTAACTACTTCAAGACATCAGAATGTTTCAGGGAGAGAATGCATCTGAGAGGGGCTTTGATTGATGGATGGGTAGCTCAAAATAGGCTTAGAAAGAGGTCTTAGAAAGTAGAAAAATGGGCCAAGGCTTGTACATGAGAAATAAGCAATCCAAAAGTCAAAAATTGATGTCAAACATGGTATCAATAGGAAAAACAGTTCAGTTCAGTTCAGTCACTCAGTCGTGTCCGACTCTTTGCGACCCCATGAATCGCAGCACGCCAGGCCTCCCTGTCCATCACCAACTCCAGGACTCACGTCCATCGAGTCAGTGATGCCATCCAGCCATCTCATCCTCTGTCAATCCCTTCTCCTCCTGCCCCCAATCCCTCCCAGCATCACAGTCTTTTCCAATGAGTTAACTCTTTGCATGAGGTGGCCAAAGTACTGAGTTTCAGCTTTAGCATCATTCCTTCCAAAGAAATCCCAGGGTTGATCTCCTTCAGAATGGACTGGTTGGATCTCCTTGCAGTCCAAGGGATTCTCAAGAGTCTTCTCCAACACCACAGTTCAAAAGCATCAATTCTTTGGCGCTCAGCTTTCTTCACAGTCCAACTCTCACATCCAAACATGACCACTGGAAAAACCATAGCCTTGACTAGACAGACATTTGTTGGCAAAGTAATGTCTCTGCTTTTGAATATGCTATCTAGGCTGGTCATAACTTTTCTTCCAAGGAGTAAGTGTCTTTTAACTTCATGGCTGCAATCACCATCTGCAGTGATTTTGGAGCCCCAAAAAATAAAGTCTGACTCTGTTTCCACTGTTTCCCCATATTTCCCATGAAGTGATGGGACTGGATGCCATGATCTTCGTTTTCTGAATGTTGAGCTTTAAGCCAACTTTTTCACTCTCCACTTTCACTTTCATCAAGAGGCTTTTTAGTTCCTCTTCACTTTCTGCCATAAGGGTGGTGTCATCTGCATATCAGAGAGAGACAAATTGAACAGAGGTATAGTGCCTTTGAAGCACTATAAGATGAGAAAAGTGGATTTAAACATCAAAATGAAGAGTTAGACTGGATTTCACCTCTTATCTTAAAAAAAATCTCTTGAGGAGGGTCATTGGAGTTACCCTTTTTGCAAGTATGTCTGGCAGTGATTTGCAAGATGGATAAACTAGAAGAAAGACTAGACAGACAGACAACAAAGCCTAATCAGAAGCACATACACATGTGTTAAACTAGGGTAACATGATGAGCCCTCAGGGTCTAGAAAGGCAACAGGAGGAATGTGACGAGAGAGGATCTATGGAACTGTTGAGGAGGAACTTATAGAACCTGTCATCTGATTAGATTTTCAACCTGAGTTAAGGACTATGAATTCTTAAAAGGTTTTTAAGCCTTGAAGAGTAGAAGGAATATCCCAGGGAGAAATAGTGATGCAAAAAGAGATGATCCTAATATTAAGCATCCATTTATTAGAGGCTGCAGGCAGTTTAGCCTGTGTAAGGCTGTTAAAAGACCTCTCAAACCCTACTCCCACCTCAGCTTAGTCACCAAAGTAGACTCACAACTTGAAATCCCCAGAGCAGATGCATTTTCCATGATCAGGACTATTACTAAAAATATCCTCCAGGTCTTTTGTTCCAGATGAAAGTGCTACTTGGGTAACTTTGAGCTTTCAAGTTGAAGGTGCTACTATTGTTTCTTACATGTGTTCCACTTTGGGAGTGTTACTTCCTGTGGTATGAGTGTTCCCCTGATAAAAAGAGCACCTTATGCAGTCCCTCACCGAGACTGGGGGGAAAAGTCTTACAGACAAGACTGACAAGGCCCGTGGCTTTCCAAGCTAAGCTCAGTGAGAGTGGGCGTTTTCTTGTGCTGCTCTCCCTTTTTCTAAAACTCTCAATAGAGCAGACCCCTACAGTCACTTACAGCTGTCACTTCTGAGTGATTGACAGCTGGGCTATTCAGTCTGGACTCTGATTCCAGTTGAGTGCAACGCCAGTGGTAGTGATCTGGTATCCCACAGACTTGGACTCTAATTATATTTTAGATTCTGGTCACAAACTCTTTTAACCCAGGATGGGTTAATTTCTACTTTAGAAACCTAGGCTTCATCTATCCTGTTACATAGAAGGTTGTCTAGTTGTGTGAACTTAAATTTTTGGCAACGACCAAAACGGACATTCAGAAGTAAAGCTACATCCGAGTCTCTCATCCCTCTTGTCATCATCGTTACATTTCCAAACTCATCACACTGGTAATAGGTTTGATGATTCAGATGATTGGTTCACAAATATTCTTGGATACCTGTTGTGTTCCAAGCCAGATCTGAGGCTCACCAGAAATACGAAGAAAAGTTTTATCTTCAAGTTGTTTATTGCCTAGGCAGAGAAACAAACAACAACAACAAAGACACTTTTTTGAGAATTCTTTTGTCCAAAACTTTGAGAAGCTATCTTATCCACCAAGTGTTCAATGAAGTCTTAAGACATATAGGTTACCTTATAATATAAACTCATGGATGAACTTTCTAAATATTATTTATCTGAGTATTTTTGATAGCCTTTAGCCAGACTTCTAAGGTTTCATGTATTTGCTGTCAGAAATCCTCATAAAACTGAAAGCCTGCTTCCTGGACAGTTGTTTCTGGAGTTCTCATGTTCCCATTTATATACAGGGGACTAAGTGGTAACCAGAGAAGACAATGGCACCCTACTCCAGTACTCTTGCCTGGAAAATCCCATGGATGGGGAGGAGCCTGGTAGGCTGCAGTCCATGGGGTCGCTAAGAGTCGGACACGACTTCACTTTCACTTTCACTTTTCACTTTCATGGATTGGAGAAGGAAATGGCAACCCATTCCAATGTTCTTGCCTGGAGAATCCCAGGGACAGGGGAGCCTGGTGGGCTGCCGTCTAGGGGTTGCACAGAGTCGGATGCAACTGAAGCGACTTAGCAGCAGCAGGTGGTAACAGAAGTAAAGTTGATCAGATATCATGTGCCTAAAGAAGATATCCTGCTTTGGGGCATGGACTGAATTAATAGGGTGGTCACAGTCTCTTATTATTTGATTATAAGACTAGTAGAGAATGCCTTCTTTAGGAGAAAATTTTAAAAATTCCTGTTCACAATTGAAACTGTTAAGACAAGGATGCAAAATGACTCAGGCAAAGGAATGGTCCCTATGTCCTCTGTGAGATCAAAAATAAAAAGAACCTAGACCTATGGACAGAGGAGCCTGGTAAGCTGCAGTCCATGGGGTCACTAAGAGTCGGACATGACTAAGTGACTTCACTTTCGCTTTTCGCTTTCATGCATTGGAGAAGGACATGGCAACCCACTCCAGTGTTCTTGCCTGGAGAATCCCAGGGATGGGGGAGCCTGGTGGGCTGCCGTCTATGGGGTCGCACAGAGTCGGACACGACTGAAGCGACTTAGCAGCAGCAGCAGACCTCTGTCTTAACAAACAATCTGCCTTCTAGACCTTGTTCCTCTGGGATTTTTGTCCACATCTAGGAACTCTGAAGTTATTGCACTCATTTTATCATTAATTATTTACCTATAATTATTAACATCTAATTAATGGGTTTAGCTTAGGTAATTATAAAGTACTAATTTTTTCCTGACTGTTTTACAAGGAATTAG
Organism: Ovis aries; assembly: GCF_016772045.2. NCBI lineage: Eukaryota > Metazoa > Chordata > Mammalia > Artiodactyla > Bovidae > Ovis > Ovis aries. Next base: position 86,490,083 of record NC_056058.1, on the reverse strand, counting down.
AGCTGAGGCTATTACATATTCTGGGAGTACAATCAGGAAGTTACTTTATTGTTCTCCAACCACTGCCTTTTAATATACCACGACAGACCTACTTTCTGAGCTCTTTGATAACATCTTGGGCATAACCTAGATTTCCATTACTTTCAATTATAGGAACACCCCCATTATGGTGATAGATAGATAGATTGATTGATTTGGGACTTTTAAAAGTCTGCCTCTACTAAATAAAGACATCAATGTCATATGCAATTCATGATTCTTTTCTTCGGTCCCTTAAGCACTGGATTTCCAGCAAAGATAATGAAGGTCAGGGCTCTGAACTTTCAGGGGCCTCATACAAAACTGTAAATATGTATTCGAACTCAGTAAAGATGGTTCCCTGAATTATATAAGACCCTACAAAACCTAGATTCCCCTATCCTGGCAGTATATGCCTCAAGGACACGTAGGAAGAAGTGGGGGGGCCAGTCTATTCTTTCACTGTCCTCTTCCCCCTCACTTGATGCTATCCCTCATCCCTCTGGTGATAGCGCAGAAGAAGAGGCTTACAAGAAAGAAGCACTTCATACCACTGGTTTCCTCCTGGCTGCAGATTAGCTCTCTGGGATAAGCATATAACAGGGGTTCTTGGGGCAGACTTACCTGACTTAGGCAATGCTCTCTCTGCATGACCTCAGAAGACTTCTATAAACCACCTCTCCTCTAGTTCCTGAGTGCTGAAGTCCCTACTACAGCTTCTTTTGCACAAATGTTAAGCCAGCCTCCTGGCTGGGGTACTTTTAGATAGCTCAGGTCAGATCACCTGTTGTGACATCCATGTGGCTCACAAAAATCCTTCACAGTCTTGCCTAACGGCAATGGTATAGGGTGTGAGACTGCCGCCCTCCCTTTCCCTCTCATCTCTCCAATTGCCTCTTTATCTGTTCAGGCAGTATCAAGGGGCAGATCAGAGAGTCAACTGCATATACAAATATCCAACCGATAAATGAAATGTCAGTCTCTGTAAAAAGCAACATCCCCATCCCCAACCTCTAAGAGTGATTTCTTTGGGGCCTCTTTCACTTGGCTGAGTGAGGAGATGGTGTGCAGTTTTTCCCTGGCTGCAGTCATCTGCTTTCTCACAAACTCTACTATTTCAACCACTTTCCTTGAATTTTTAGGCTTATCATTATAAAGCCTGGTTGGAGTCATGGAGGTGAATATGAAGGACAAATCTGACTATTTCTGAGGGAGTCTTGAGCTTCCCAGGTGGCTCAATTGTAAAGAGTCGGCCTGCCAAGTAGGAGACACAGGTTCCATCCCTGGGTCAGGAAGATCCCCTGGAGAAGGAAATGGAAACCCACTCCAATATTCTTGCCTGGAAAATTCCATGGGCAGAGGAGCCTGGCAGGCTACAGTCCATGGGGTTGCAAAGAGTCAGACCAGACCGAGTGACTAAAAAGCAGCAGCAGCAGAGGGAGCACTGACTACTTGTTTTATTCTTTAGACTACAGTGTTATTTATCATTTATCAGCCTTGAAGCTTTAACTAAAATGAGATAACAGGAACAGTCCCACTTAAGAACTCATTATAGAAGTTTATCTTATATACAAATTTTATTAAAAAGTATGTTGTTTAGTCATTAAGTCATGTCTGACTCTTTGTGATAGCATGGGCTATAGTATGCCAGGCTTCCCTGTCCTTCATTATCTTCCAAAGTTTGCTCAAACTCATGTCCGTTGAGTCAGTGATGCCATCCAACCATCTCATCCTCTGTCACCCTCTTCTTCTATTACCTTCAATCCTTCCCAGCATCAGGGTCTTTTCCAATGAGTTGGTTCTTCACATAAAGCAGCCAAAGTATTGGAGCTTCAGCTTCAGCATCAGTCCTTCCAATGAATATTCAGGGTTCATTTCCTTTAGGGTTGACTGGTTTGATCTCCTTCTTGTCCAAGGGACTCTCAAGAGTCTTCTCCAATTTGAGTCTTCACCACAATTTGAAAGCATTAATTCTTCAGTGCTCAGCCTTCTTTCTGGTCCAACTCACACCCATATAGGACTACTCCAAAAACCATAGCTTCAACTATACATAGAGACCTGTTGTTGGCAAAGTGATGTCTCTGCTTTTGAATACACTGTCTAGGTTTATCATAGCTTTCCTTCAAAGGAGCAAGTATCTTTTAATTTCATGGCTGCTATCACAGTCATCAGTGACTTTGGAGCCCAAGAAAATAAAATCTGTCACTGCTTCTACATTTTCCCCTTCTATTTGCCATGAAGTGATGGAACTGGATGCCATGATCTTATTTTTTTAATGCTGAGTTTTAAGCCAGCTTTTTCACTCTTGTTTTTCACTCTCATCAAGAAGCTCTTTAGTTCCTCTTCCCTTTCTGCCATTAGAGTGGTAGTATCTACATATTTGAGGTTGTTGATATTTCTCCTGGCAATCCTGATTCCAGTGTGTGATTCATCCAGCCCAGCATTTTGTATAATGTACTCTGCATATACATTAAATAAGCAGGATGACAATAAACAGCTTTGTTGTACTCCTTTCCCAATTTTTAACAGATCAGTTGTTCCGTTTCTGGTTCTGCTGCCTCCTGACCTGCATACAGGTTTTGTAGGAGGCAAGTAAGGTGGTCTGGTATTCTCATCTCTTTAAGAATTTTCCACAGTTTGTTGTGATCCACACAGTCAAAGGTTTTAGGGTAGTCAATGAAGCAGAAGTAGATGTTTTTCTGGAATTCTCTTTCTTTCTCCATGACCTAATGAATATTGGCAATTTGATCTCTGGTTCCTCTACCTTTTCTAAATCAGCTTACACATCTGTAAATTCTCAGTTCGTGTACTGCTAAAGCCCAGCTTGAAGGATTTTGAGCATAACCTTGCTAGCATAAAAAATGAGTGCAATAATCCAACAGTCTGAACATTCTTTGGCACTGGATTTCTTTGGGATTGTAATGAAAACTGACATTTTCCAATCCTGTGGCCACTGCTGAGCTTTTCAAATTTGCTGACATATTGAGTGTAGCACTCTAACAGCATCATCTTTTAGGATTCTGAATAGCTCAGCTGAAGTTCCATCACCTTCACTAGCTCTGTCTGTAGTAATGCTTTCTAAGGGCCACCTGACTTTATACTCCATGATGTCTACCTCTAGATGAGTGACCACATCATCTTGGTTATCCAGGTCATTAAGACCTTTTTTGAATAGTTCTTCTGTGTATTCTTGCCACGTCCTCTTGGTCTCTTCTGCCTCTGTTATTGTGTCCATCCTTGCATGAAATATTCCCTTGATATCTCCAATTTTCTTGAAGAGATCTCTAGTTTTCCCATGCCCGTTTTCCTCTACTTCTTTGCACTACTCATTGAAGAAGGACTTCTTTTCTTTCCTTGCTATTCTTTGAAACTCTGCATTCAGTTGGGTATATCTTTCCCTTTCTCCCTTGCTTTTCACTTCTCTTCTTTCCTCAGCTATTTGTAAGACCTCATCAGACAACCACTTTGCCTTCCTGCATTTCTTTTTCTTTGGGATGGTTTTGGTCACTGCCTTCTGTACAATGTTGCAAGCCTTATTCTATAGTTCTTCAGGCACTATGTCTATCAGGTCTAATCCCTTGAGTCTATTCTCACCAGCACTGTACAATCATTAGGGATTTCAGTTAGGTCATACCTGTATGGCCCAGTGGTTTTCCCTACTTTCTTCAATTTAAGCCTAAATTTTGCAATAAGGAGCTGATGATCTGAGCCACAGTCAGTTCCAGGTTTTGTTTTTGCTGACAGTATAGAGCTTCTCCATCTTTGGCTGCAAAGAATATAATCAATCTGATTTCGGTATTGACCATTTGGTGATGTCCATATGTTTTTTTTTTTTTAAGGTTTATATTTAAAAGTGTATAAACCTTAAAAAAAAAAACATATGGCAGAATGGGGCTCAGCTGGCAGCATGCATGAGGACACACTCAGCCACAGACTGATTAACCTTCCATTGACACCAGTGCCTTCACCGAACCCAACACTCTAAGTAACATACACTTTCTGTCCACATGGCTCATCCCATCTCCTGCCATCTCTTTCTGGTGTCATCTCCTGCCACCAGATTACAAAAGTCTAGAATATGGGACTCTGTGAAACATTCTGCTTTGCTGCCTGAAATGATGTTAACGATGCCAGTTACTAAAATGAGAAATACAGAAAAAGGAGTAAGTTGTGGGTGAAAGTGGAGAAGTGTTATTTGTGGGATTTATAATGATCATGACCAACACATTCTCATATAGAAAGACATACAAAGTAGAACGGTTCATCTGGTCATTGATAAAAATAGTTTATGGAACATTTCTGGGTACCAGGTTCTTTGCTAGATATTACTCTCATATGATTCCTCAAGAGCAATCTAAAACATTATCTGTGGTTAACACACACACATACACACACACAACTTTCAACATACAACAAACATCATACTTCATGTATCTTCGGTTGCAGGCACAAAGAGCAGAGTGGGACAAGTCAGTAGGCACAGTGCATCACATTTGGAGACTCCACAAAGCACAGCATTAAGAAATGTGAATGATACCGTGAATCCAAATATACCAAGACAACTCATTCTTACGATAATTGAGATGACAGATTCATCTGAATTTCATCTATCACCAAATAATTTTCCAAGAAATTTTGTTGACAATCTATTCAGTAAATTAGACATCCACATTTGAAGTACAGTACTTTGGCTCATTAAATATTTGCTCATCCAAAGAAAGAATGAGTCAATGAATGAATGATGTTTTCCCCCAACTTATTCAATATCCAACACAAACTTGAGGTTTTATTGGTAAAAGAGGCAGAGAGGGACCTTACTGTAAGTTAAATACACTTCCTATTTCCTGGCATGGTACCACTATTCAAAGATTACACATCTATTTCAGCTAATTCTCAGCTTCTCTGAGGTGTGTGACTCTATGTGGCAACCAACCCTATCTCCTCTCAATATGGACTAGTAACATTCCTGGAAAGACGTTCCAGAGCAAAGAAATCTGTTGCAACTAACTCTTAAGGAATGAGTCTCTCTCAAACATGATGGAATCTACCTAAAACTATCTGTATTTTCTATTTTACTATTATATGGTTTGTTTCATCTCAGATAAATCAACATTCAGTTCCGTTCAGTTGCTCAGTCGTGTCCAACTCTTTGCAACCCCAGGGACTGCAGCACACCAGGCCTCCCTGTCCATCACCAACTCCCAGAGTTCACTGAAACTCATGTCCATTGAGTCAGTGGTGCCATCCAACCATTTCATCTTCTGTCATCCCCTTCTCCTCCCATGTTCAGTCTTTCCTAGCATTACGGTCTTTTCCAAAGAGTCAGTTCTTCACATCAGGTGGCCAAAGTATTGGAGTTTCAGCTTCAGCATCAGTCCTTCCAATGAATATTCAGGACTGATTTATCTTAGTTGAAAAAATCCAAAGGTTAGAATAGCTGTAACTTGCTCTGGAAGTTAGCTCTAGGCTTGAACTTAGTTTCTAAGTTTCATTTAGGAATTAAGGGTCTTAAAAAGTATAATAAAATTAAGCAATATTTGTACTAACTGTCTTGGAAAATGTAATGATGCAGGACAAAGGCAAAATTTTCATCAGACTGAAATTTTTCATACTGTGACATGTTCTAGATATGTTTGTAGCTTGTCATTGTTTTTCTGGCATATTAGAGAATTGCAGTTCTTTTAAATGGGTATCTTGAAAACATATCTCTAGTACTACATATGTAATGATGCCATGATGCTTTACATTTTAAAATGAGTTTTACAATTATATTATCATCAATATATAATACAATGAGGAAAACAATAAGACAATGAGTAGATTTCCCCTGAGGACCATGCAACCTGTTCTTCAGGAAGAATTAGAGGTAAAACTCTTTAACTTCTTACAGACTTTCTTTCCTCCTCATGAACTGATGAATTGGTCTAAAATGAGTCAAATTAGTACCACAGAGCTGCTATGACAGTGACTTTCCAGAGGCACCATTCAAGCCCTGCTGCCTGAATTGACCATATGAAGCTCTAGCTTCTTTTTTCCCTTTCATGAAGACTTGTTAAATTCTACCACTTCCCAGAGCTGCAAAATGGGGTCCCACTGCTCCAAACTCTGGCCATTTGTACATATTCTCGTGTGTATGCTCAGTCGTGTCCAACTCTTTGCAACCCCATGGGCTGTAGCCCACCAGGCTCCTCTGTCCTTGGGATTTTCTAAGCAAGAGTACTGGAGTGGGTTGCCAGTTGCTTCTCTAGCATCTTCCCAATCCAGGAACTGAACAGGAACTCAGTTGGATTCTCTACCAGCTGAGCCACCAGGGAAGCCCTTTGTATATATGGCAATGTCTTTAATTTCAGAAACAGCTTGCTTAGTGCGGATTTCCTGTAAAATTCTACTAGTAGCCAGAAATAAAAAATGACCACTTTTTTTTTTGCCCTTTCACTTCACTAGGCCTGCACTCAAGCCAGTGCTCACTTAATTCAAATATAAAAATAAAACCCACGGAATATTCAAGGTGAAAGTCAGGTATTTTAGATTTTTTTTTCTTTTTTTACTTCAAACTGCTGAATGTATTAATTCTCCATTTCACTTGGTACTTGTTAAGCTTGGGGGGGTGGCGCGTGGCTAGTATCTCAAGAGGGTTTTATACTGATAAGGGTAAGAAGAATATATTGACAAGAAAAGATGTGATGGGATTCAGTGAATTCAGTGATACCACCAGAGACTTAAGATACTTTTTAAAAAGCAAAAGCTACAGGCTAATATATATATATATATATATATATATATATAGTAAATACAGAAGAGTGATATAAATTGTGTCATCAATAACACATCTTAGATTGGCTTTAAAGGTTTTCCATATCTGAAGGCATTTTCTAGGGAACGATGCATCCAGTTACATTCTGAAATTCACCAGCCACGTTAAGCTCACTTTCTAATGGCATGAACAGGATCTCCCTCCTCAGGACAAGTACGATTTTGAAACCAAGAAACTTTAGTTTGCCCTTCAAGAAGCGTGATTTATAGGAGCTGGTGTGAGGGGAAAGAAAAGGAACCCTACATTACCCAAAAAGGAGACGAAAACCTTGCCCGAGGCAGCATTGTGACATTGCCAATGTGAGAGGGTTGTGAAATCCTGAGTGTATGTTTTTGTGGTGATGCCTGAAAGGACTGGTTACTGTACTGATGTCTCGCTATCATGCATCTCTATTTCCGGATCTACTTCCTTATAATTGCTAATGAAAACAGAGCTGGCAGTAGAGCAGGCTAAGGGCAGGGTATAGGTCTCTGCTTCAGTTCTTCTGTTGTTTTCAATGATAGATGGCTTCCTCTGAAAGCTTTGGAACAGTTCTCTTCCACTTTTTAAAAAATATATATATTTATTTATTTTAATTGGACGCCAATTACTTTACAATAAAAGAAATTCCGTCTTTTCCTAATTAAAGAAAAATGCTCTATTGGTTAAGGTTATTTAACCCTTTCTCCAAGCTATCAAATCCTAGGCATCCATGAAAATCAGTCTCTGACTACTAACATTAATTTTGCAAATGATCAAGACTAATTCACAGTTAACTCAGGAAAATCAGGACAAGCCTAATAGTAACCAAGCTCCAAATAGGACTTTAAAACAAAAATAGAACATGTGACTCAGAATACAGTACTAGTTCTTCATCTTACAGATGTTCCCAACCATCAGAGTCAGTGTGGGCTATGACACTGGTAAGTGTGGGCTAGACGGGTAAAAATTTGGAGAGAATGAAATGCTTTTTTTTTTTTTCCCCAGACTTTCTTCCTTTCATCTCACATTACTTCATGTTTTAAGAATGTATGGAAAATTTTGTCTACTCATTCCTTATTTGCCTTAATAAATAGCAAGCTTTCAGTGAGCTTTATTTTAGTAACAGAGTGGCCTCCCTCATCTAATAGCATTTAAGTTTACAAAACACCTTGGGAAACAAGTATCTGGCTTCAGTCACTTGCTAATTGTCACCTCATGAAACAAAACTCACCAATGATATTTGTCATGACACACCATGCATAGGGCCAACGAGACAGAAAAGACAGCATCTCCGACCACGGAAGGGACACAACCGAAACGCTGCCATGATATTTATATCCCACCTACTCAGAGGACTAATTGAGAAACTCCATATGGACTCCAGTTTGCCACTAGCCCACAGAATTGAAATCTCTTAACTGGCTTAAATTAAGAATTTGGGGATAAGTATAAAACTTTGAAGATATTTATTTGCATATTTCCAGGCAGTTTATTTTCATATAGTTCTTCTCATCCTACCTAATCCTCTTTTAGTTGACACATTAGGCAAAGGAAATGCATTCTTAGAAAGCTTATAGATGAGATGACCAGGTATAATTAGGAAAAAAAAATTGTTTTTAATGCTATCAAATAGCTATAAAGGGCATTAATGATAGAAAGGGTGTCTGTATCCAGTTAAAAACAAGAAAAAGAAACTAGCTTACAGGGAGGTGGATTGGTTGATTTGAATTATCTTAGAGGACTGAAACCCCTTCCTCTTACTTCTCAACATTGCCCAAATGGCAGGTGGTACAAGTCCAGTTCCCCAGTAAGTTCCTGTAAACAAAACTACTTATTTATAGACAAGCTTCTCAGTACTGTTTTCAGGAGGTCAGTCAGACTGCAACTCAGAACCACCTATCAACTACAAAAAAATACACACGTATAAAACCACTTCTGTCTTCAGAAATGTGCTTTACAACTGGGACCCTTGTACAGGTAATCAGACACTCTGTATTTGAAAGACCCTCAGATTCATGATTGAGAAATGACATAGAGAGACAGAAGGAAGCCCATGACCCTCTAACTTTGGAACAAAAAGAAAACTGGGCTGACATCATGGAAATTTGCCAGCAGACCTAAGCAAAATTTGATGTGTCTACTTCTCCTTTCTATTCTTTTTTTCTTTCTGCTAGGCACTGATGGGAATCAGCCTTGATGAAGGAATCACTGAGCCTCAGTGTATATGTATGTATTATAAAGTAGAGAACTGAGATTATTGAACTATTGAAGGCTTTCAAAAATTTTTGCATTATTTACTTATATGAGTCAAACTAAAAGTAATTCCAATGACAATACCTTTTAGATATAAGTATTTCAGAATATTTTCATTTATTCTCATAATTCTCCTTCTGATACATACAGATATACACTATGCTGCTGCTGCTGCTGTAGCTAAGTTGCTTCAGTTGTGTCCAACTCTTCGGAACCCCATGGACTGCAGCCTACCAGGCTCCTCCATCCATGGGATTTTCCAGGCAAGAGCACTGGAGTGGGTTGCCATTGCCTTCTCTAATACATATATATATAGATAGATATAGATATAGATTAATTCAGCATAAATTTCAGAAGGTAAATTCTTCAACTGTTTTAATACAGACGTGTTACATAAAGAAAAAATTAGCAAGAAGGATAGCTACTTAGAAAGATGAACAATATGGCATTTTTAAATTTAATGGCTATATGAAATCACCTCATACATTCACCAGTTTCTCTATCAGCTGTCAAAGTCCAGGTATCTTGTTTGTTGTAAAGTGGATACAATTGCAAAGATACATAAATATAATCTTACTCTTCAGGAACTAAATTTCACCAAAGAAATAAAAAGCAAGCCCCATTAAAGCCCAGATATATTTGCTCATTGTTGGCACACAATAGGTACTTACTACATACAATTACTGAGAGTGTATAAAACATAAAATCAGATAATTTCAATATAATGCAGGAGATAAATTCCAAACATGATTAAATGTTATGGGACTTCAGAAGAAGCAGGAATCACTTTTCACTCAACGATCAGTAAAAAGTTCACAGCATTGTATAAATTGGTAAGAATTAAAATTAGGGAAGAATTCAAACGGGGAATCATTTGGCAGGCAGAAATAAGAGAGGATGTCTCAGGCAGAGAAAACAAAAAGAACAAGACTATCTGGGCATGGGGCAGAATGCAACAGGCACGTGAGCAGTATACAGGAGACCAATTCAGGGTGACTAGGTGGGGAAGTAATGGAAGAGAATGGATTGGAGACATATGACAAAGGCCTTGGTTGCTATATTGAGGACCTCAGAACTTACTCTGGACCAGCAGACTCTGGGTCCACTGGAGTGACAAATTTTTTTTTTTGAGAATTCTCCACAGTACAAATAATTATGCATTGCAATTTTATGAATTAAACACATTGTAGTATCTACTTATCTATGCATGTATATGTGCATATATATATGTATTTATATACATATTACAAGTATAAAATTTAAAGTATTCTATACCTACTGAACTTTTTAACAACACATTATAAATAGAATTAAATGACTTTAGGTATATATTTGCTGAAAATACATCAGTGTCTCCTGCTAAAGTGTAATACTAATGAGAGCTGACAATTTGTCATTCTCATCCTCTCTATACTGCAAAGGCTTAGTGCAGTATTTGGGACAGAGTAGATGCTCATTAATTATTAGTTTGATGGAGGAATAAACTGAGCAGGTGATCAAATTTATTTTGAGATGAGAAAATATTAATCAAGAATTACCAAACATCCTTCACATTTCCCACTAGAGACTAACCACCTATCTGCCATTTTCTTATAAAGATAAACCTTCAGTTTTAAATTTTTCAATGATACACCCCATATTTAAAGGAAAAGCAGAAAAACAAGGAAGCTTCCCTAGTGGCTCAGTGGTAAAGAATCTGCCCACCAATGCAGGAGATGTGAGTTCAATCCCTGGGTTAGGAAGATACCCTGGAGAAGGAAACGGCAACCCACTCCAGTATTCTTGCTTGGGAAATCCCATGGACATAGAAGTCTGGCAGGCCATAGTCTGTGGGTCACAAAAAGAATTGGATATGACTTAGTGACTAAACAACAACAAAGACAACAAGTCTGCTCCATCTTGAAGTATAACACTAAAACTTTTAAAATTTTATGTAGAGTACATCATGCAAAATACTGGGCAGGATGAAGCACAAGCTGGAACCAAGATTGCCGGGAGAAATATCAATAACCTTAGATATGCACATGATACCACCCTTACGGCAAAAAGCGAAGAAAAACTAAGGAGCCTCTTGATGAAGGTAAAAGAGGAGAGTGGAAAGGCTGGCTTAAAACTCAACATTCAAAAAACCAAGATCATGGAATCCGGTCCCATCACTTCATGGCAAATAGGTGGGGAAACAATGGAAACAGTAACAGACTTTATTTTCTTGGACTCCAAAATCACTGCAAATGGTGACTGCAGCCATAATTAACAACACTTGCTCCTTGGAAGAAAAGCTATGACACAACTAGACAGTGTCTTAAAAGGCAGAGACATTACTTTGGCAACAAAGGTCTATCTTAGTCAAAGCTATGGTTTTTCCGGTAGTCAGGCATGGATGTGAGAGTTGAACCATAAAGAAGACTGAATGCTAAGAATTGATGCTTTTGAACTGTGGTGCTGGAGAATACTCTTGAGAATCCCTTGAACTGCAAGGAGATCAAATCTTAAAGGAAATCAACCCCAGATATTCATTAGAAGAACTGATGGAAAAGCCGAAGCTCCAATACTTTGGCCACCTGATGCAAAGAACCGACTCGTTAGAAAAGACCCTGATTCTGGGAAAGACTGAAGGCAGAAGGAGAAGGTTGGATGGCATCACTGACTCAATGGACAAGAATCTGAGCAAGTTCCAGGAGATAGTGAAGGACAGGAAAGCCTGGCTTGCTGCTGTCCGTGGGGTTGCAAAGAGTGGGACACGACTGAGTGACCGAACAAAAACAAATACTTCTAAAACTGAAGAAACAGTTTCAAACTAAAGAAACAGCTAACCTACTATAGGTATTCCCATACCCCCTCAAAGAAGCTAAATTAACAAAGGAATATAGAATTCAATTTATAATTTCTTCACAAAAAAACAAGTTGCTCAAAATGGGTCCCTGGAACCCAGGTGTTCCAGTGGGATCTGTACTGGTTTTTATAGTATGAAATTCAAAAAGGGAAGTCAAAGTTGGAGGACTACACCCTGTTATTTCAACCAAACGTCTCCAATTTTCTTGGTTAATACAAGTACTTTTTCATTTAATACAAGTACTTTTTATAAGGTATTGTTTGAAAAAAAGGGGCTTTGGCATTCAAAATAATACTTTTAAAAACATTGACTTAAATATGTTTAAATTCTTTAGAAATCCAATAGATCCAATTAATAACTGCAAAATCTTGAGTCTTAGGAGTTTTGTCTATAATTATATATATTTTATATACATGATTACATCTAATAGGCTTGTTTTTATTATAGCACACCTACTCTTTCCTCTATGGTATTGTGGCTTTATCCAGAGTAAAATAAATCAATAAAACTCTCATTGAAGAGTAGTTTTACCCTTAGAAGTTTTCTGTTTGCCCTCCCGGGTCTATCTCCTCCCTTCTATCTTCTACCTATCACCTGGACTTCCTTGTTAGTTGGCTTCTGATTGGGGGTCAACCAGTGGAAGGCAGTGGAGGGAGATCAGATTGTGGGAAGATAAAGAGGTCATGATTTCTTTTTCAATCCCTATCTTCTTTATCACTGCACCTATGGAAGTAGCTACATCTCCCCCACCATGGCTCCCAGGGGCAGACCCTTCTCCACAGTTCCAGCTGTCACTGGGCTCTAGAAACACTGTTCCCTTGCCTTCTTCTCCCAAGAGTAGCAAGTTTCAACTGTTGCTAGTTCCACTGTCTGTGTCAGCCTTTGGTTGATCTCTAACCTCTCTCATACCTCTTTAACTAATTCCTTGTCACTGTATTTGAACCATCTGGCAAGTTATAATTCCTATGAGGACCCTGACTGATCCAAAAGCTAAACCTTTCAAAATAGCAAGATCTAAAACACAGAAAGTAAAAATGCTATTCAGTCAGTTCAGTTTAGTCACTCAGTCATGCCCAACTCTTTGACCCTATGGACTGCAGCACACAAGCCTCCCTGTCCACCACCAACTCCCAGAACTTACTCAAACTCATGTCCATTGAGTCAGTGATGCCATCCAACCATCTCATCCTCTGTCATCCCCTTCTCCTCCAGCCTTCAATCTTTCCCAGCATCAGGGTCTTTTCCAGTTCTTCACATCCGGTGGCCAAAGTATTGGAGTTTCAGCTTCAACATCAGTCCTTCCAATGAATATTCAGGATTGATTTCCTTTAGGATGGACTGGTTGGATCTCCTTGCTGTCCAAGGGACTCTCAAGAGTCTTCTCCAACACCACAGTTCAAAAGCATCAATTCTTCGGCGCTCAGCTTTCTTTATAGTCCAACTCTCACATCCATACATGACTACTGGGAAAACCATAGCTTTGACTAGATGGACCTTTGTTGGCAAAGTAATGTCTCTGCTTCTTAATATGCTGTCTAGGTTGGTCATAGCTTTTATTCCAAGGAGCAAGTGTCTTTTAATTTCATGACTGAAGTCACCATCTGCAGTGATTTTGGAGCCCCCCCAAAAAACTAAAGTCTGTCACTGTTTCCCCATCTATTTCCCATGAAGTGATGGGACCAGATGCCATGATCTTAGTTTTCTGAATATTGACTTTTAAGCCAACTTTTTCACTCTCCTCTTTTACTTTCATTAAGAGGCTCTTTAGTTCTCCTTTGTTTTCTGCCACTTATGGTGTCATCTGCATATCTGAGGTTATTGATATTTCTCCTGGCAATCTTGATTTCAGCTTGTGCTTCATCCAGTCCAACATTTCTCATAAAATGGCTTAATATTGACTCTTCTTTGTTTACCATGTTTCCAGTATAACATGTCATACAATTTCTTTTTGCCAGAAACAACGGCTGTCCTATGAGCAAATAAGGAAATGACAACCCACTCCAGTATTCTTGCCCAGAGAATCCCATGGACTTATTAGCCTAATAGACTACAGTCCATGGGGTGCAATGAGTCAGACGTGACTGAAGTGACTTAGCATGCACACACGCTTCTTTGCTTACCATGTTTCCACTATACCATGTCATAAAATTTCTTTTTGTTGAAAACAATGGTTACTCTATGAGTGAACATGAACTACAGGAAAAAGTGAACTTAATGTCATGTTAGTGAATGTCCAGAAAATTTATTACTTTGTTGAAAATGGAGGTTCAGAACTCCTCAATTTCTGCCTGCATGCAAGCCAATAACCGACAAGGCCACATAACTCACTTCACAAAGCCAGGGAAGATTCAGGAAATGTCCTGAAAAAATTCAAAGAGTAACATTTATGCATGTGCAAATATGTATATTTTCTACACAAAAGCAGAGTACTTTATTGTCAGAGACCTAAGAGATGAGTCAACAGCTAGTAGCAAAATATTTTCATCCAGGTATAACTGTCAGTTCCTGTCTGTATTTCAGTGAAAAGTATAGTTGGGAAGCACCTTGATAACCATAACCAGCATTTAACTCTAAAAAGTGTTTTCTCTAGAAACCCTGAGAAAAAAAGAGATGACATGAATGCGAAGAAACTTTAACAAGACTAAATAAATAAAGAACATTACTGTGTATTTTGAACATGTTCTTGAAAAGAGATCATAGAAAAGTTTCCATAGAGCTTTTTTGAAAACATTGGTTATTTTTATATAGCTGTAAAAAAAAAAAATTTAACATGCCTCTTTACAAAGGAATAAAGAGAAAATTCTTGTGAGGAGTTTTTAAGAAAATCCTGTTTTGAGAGAAATGTTCAAACAATCACCCTATTACTTTAGGCATCTTAAAGGAATATCTATCAAAAGAAAATAAATAGTAAAAACAAAGGTGATACTCAAATCTGTTCTGGAAGTTAAATAATTATAGCATACCCATCTCTTCAAATCTGAGGTCTTATCCAGATCTACCATTAGTGAATGTAGAGGACATCTTCTGAGGCCAAAGAGTGGAAGAAAATCAGATTATTGGGTTCTGTCTGCCTTGAATTTACAGAACCTATAGCACAGAATACAAAACAAAACAAAAGGAACCCGCCAGACAGTTTAGGGCAAGTTTTGTCTCTGTCGAGTAGAATCACAGTACTGAAATAACAGAACGACTGTGGTTTCTTCAGTGATGCACGTGAAAGATGGCTGTGATTACAAGAAATTTATGAGAAATAGCAGTGTTCTGCCCACAGTCTACCCACACCAAAGAGACAGAGCTGGGGTCAGAGGTGAACTTGCCTCTCTCCAGTCTGTATGGCAGAAACACCAAGACCACTGTGACTCTGTGACTCTACTCAAGATGTGAGACTGCTTAACCACAGGCATCACCAAATTCAGACAAGCAGCAGTGGGTGCTCAAATGACATTATAAGTCTCACATGCAATCTTTGGCACTGAGAATATTGATTAATAGGAGGAGAGCTCCCACACAGAAAAGAAAATATTTCATCAACCAGAAGTATATACAGAAGCAAATCTCATGAGATATTAAAACCATGGTGCTAGTTTTCAGTTTGATACAGCTATGTTCTTCTAAGCCTACAGTGGTATTTTTTTTCTTTTCACATATATGATAAATTCGTTAAGGGCACCCTTTCATGTTTCTTCCTAATTATGACATGACCCCTGCCTAGGTACTTTTAATCTGGCTTCCATTATTAGCAGTCAATGGGGAAAAGATCTTCAGAAAACTCTAAATTTTCTTAGCAATTTTCAACATGATTTACCGCCACTTCCATCTTACAATTATGATTTCCTCCATGGGGACTGCTGACACGGGATAGCCTTGGTTTTCCATCTCCTAACCATGCTTTCTCTGACAAATCTCCCTTCCTCATTGACCCAATGGCAACATGCCTACAGAACAGGTGTTTTAATCAGGGAGTCAACTGTATGTTTTGGGTTTTGACACTTGAGAGGAAGCTCATCATCAACCAATTCCTTAAAATATCATTCAGGTGGTTCTTAGGTTTTCTAAGTTTAGGCAAAATAAAATGCTATTTATCATCTTTTTACTTAAGAGGAGTTTTGGCAAAGCGTGTCTGCGTGTGTGCGTGTGTACACACGCATGTTCACACATGAAAACAGTCACCAGCAGACTCGTAGCCACGCTAATCAGTTTTCCAATTCATAATACATCTGTGATGCACAAGTCACTGTAAAAATCTTTATTAAGCACCAACATGAGAATCTGTTAAATATGATAGAAATAATGTTTATTCCCTAAGAGTTTTCTGCTTCTTTCCTAAGAAACAGTTACGGAACAATGCAAAGTTAGTAAAAGATCATGATTATTAGAAGAGAGTTAATTTAGAGCAGCAAACAAATCACCATGAATAAGAAACCTTCTTTCTTAGCCCATAAGTTTTTCTTGTAAGATTTGATGGTATAGTTTTCATGGGAGACTTAGTTGTTGGTTCAAATGTTTACCCCCTACCCCCATAGAGGGAACACAAAACATTGTCCTAAATTACTTTATCTACCAAGTTATATCTATCATCAATTACGAACTTCTTTACATGCTGTAAAAGTTATGTATGTTGATTCCTCTTTGTTCTTCACCTGGTAAGCTCTTGAGGGGGCTCTCCTATTTTTCTGGGCCTCTTTTGAGTTCTAATTCCTGAATGATTCCACTGAGTATATGCTATTATATGAAATGCTATCATTAAGAAGGACCAACTTATCATGAAGACATGAGACTCCGAAAGGTCTAAGATTTGCTCAGCTTAGACAGAGAGAGAGAGGAGACTTAAACACTGCCTCCTGAGTGAAACCAGATGTATAGCATCTCTTAGCCATCATGCAGTATTAAGCTAAATACAGGTTTATGCTAACTCAGATATTTTTTCTTATATAGATAAATGATGACCACAATCAATGTTTCCTTTATCAAAGACAGCACTGAATTGGGAAAAAACTTACATCTATTTTTTCCTAATGGATTGGGAAAATACAACTTTAACAATAGAACTCATTAATACAGCTCGAGGAAAACTTTCTGGAAAGGAGGTTGCAAACTTCTGTGTTAGATTAGAGAGTCATAAAGCTGTAAAACATAAGGGATGGAATATGGCTTATGCATTATTTATTCTAACCCTTTAATTTTTCAGATGTGATAAATGAGGCTTAGATAATTTGGGTGAATTTCCATGTTATATAACTAGATAGAACCAGAACTCAAGAACATGGGTATTTTGATTCCCCATTGAACACAATTTTCCTTATTCAGCAGTCTCTTCCACTGTCTACTTAAACATGAGTTTTTTTAAAGGCATCCAAAAAGTATGAAAGGATTTTTCAGGTTTTATGATAAAAATGTTGAAGTTCTGGATTGTCACTAAAAGACAGTTGATTTACTCATCCATTTTTTGGCCCTCAGCCAGCTATCTCAATTTTACCGAAAGAAAATAAAAACTGTTGCTCAGTAATGATCTTTAAAATTCAATGGTTTGGAAAACATTATAATTTCACTAAAAATTACTTACACAAACTCTTTTAATAGCCTTCAAAATCAACATCTGAATAAATAATTCATTGAGCTATTATATGACCTACAAGCTAACAGGTAAATATTTGGTATGCAAAAGGCAATAATTTAAGTTGGAATTATAAATGTATTTTAGAAAATCTGATTTTTTGAAATTTTGGTATCCATTAATTTTCACCATATTTGTGTATTTCAAATACCCCAGAGTTTAATGGTAGTATTCACAAACTTATTTACTTGCAGTTCTGCCTTTCCTTGAGGCATTTCTAAGTGCCCAAAACTATTAATAAGGATGAATAAATAGACACAAATGAGCTTCTTTTCAGTCATTTACAATTTAGTCTACTATGTGCTAATCCTGTGTCCTCCGTTAATCAGCCCCAAAACACAAGTCTTCCATTGTGCTCAGCAGAGATGAGGCATATGTGGTGGAATTCAGTCAAAATATTAATTTAGACATTTGGGAACCATCACCTCCTTGAGAAAACTATCAGGTAAAATACATTCATTTTCAGCCAAGCTAAATTCCCATGTCCATGAATTGCACAATCCTGTTAAAGTCAGTAAGTGTCAAAGTCTTGAGCTATGGACTAGACAACATTGCCCAATAACCACAATTAGGGTTTCCAGCATCTGCTGTTCCTCTTTTACAAATCTGAATTCTTCTTCCTATGCTATCTCTTATATACATTATTCATGCTGATGTTGAAATATTGACAATTTATGAGGAGAGTTCAGGAGCTTTGTGTAGCACTGGAAATCACTGCCCAAATAACAGAAGGAAAATTTACCCCAGGAAATTATCTCATAAACGTTCTTACAACCGCACTTTATTATGGCGTGTTTTTTAAAAAACATATATAGAATGGTATTTTGTTAAGTCTTTGGTTTATCCCAAACTCTAAAACTAGACTTTAAACCCTCAGTTTCAAGTTCCTTCACTGACTTGCCCTGATTTTACTTCTCTTTTTTCCTCCATTCCATATTTGTCCTTTAATCAGTAAGTCTACCAATATTGCAATCATCTCTCTTACTCTTGGCCTTCATCTTCCTTACACTTGAAATATTTTACCAGTATTCAGAATCACCTTCTCCCCCTAATTCATACAACTCTCAACATACAACAATTTAAGACAACTGATATTTAAATGCAATGATTATTTCCATTAATTCACTCTATAGTCTTCAGGAAATGTAATTCATTTTCCCCTTTGCTCTTTATAACACCAAGACAAAACAAAAGAGATGAAAGCTCACACAACATGTAAATCAGCTATAAAAATAGATATTAGACTTTGGGCCTTTCGCCTGAAAGAAATAAAAGAAGACCTAGTAAGAATCAAAAAGTGGAACTGAAACAAAAATGTTAATATATTTCTCTTTATTAAAAACCTTTGTTTGGTTTTTATGGAAATGTGAGTTTTTATGAAACTCTAAGTATTATTGTTTTGTACAAAACTATGTCTTTCCTGATTCAGAAATCAATCAAATCAAATTTTTGGATTACCAAGAAGAAAATTAGATGTGAGGAAGAATAATCTTGCAGGGCAAATTGAAATTTGGAGCAAAACACACTTTTGAAAGCTAAGAAAAGATGATATAATTATTGTTTGTAGTTTGCATTCAATTAAAATTTACAAATATGCAAAACTCTTTATAGAGGAGATAGGAAGTTCAAGTACAGAGTATCATTTTTTGGTTGAGTACTCTGTGTACAACTTCCATTACTCTTAATAAATAACCACTGTGGGTAATCCAAGATCTATGACTGAACCAAAAGATTATCCATAATGCATTTGCTTGAGGTTTGTAATAAATGAACTTTTGGCTTGGGGAAGAAGTTGACTTGTTGATTCACTGATTTATTACTAAAGCTAACTCCCAGGGAATCTCTAAAAATATTTTTAACATTAAGTTAAGCAAAGTTTAGAAGGCATTCTAATGTTTTCATCCATTCCTTCTTTGTAGACCACATTTGTTTTCTGTGTAATCCTCTCCCCCTCCTAACAACAGCTGTAGCATTGTTTAGCATCCATTAGTCTAATGCTATTCTTAACTAAAATTACTAAATTGCCTGGAAGAGAAGCACTAGAGGGGGCCAAAGAGTAACTTGGTGTGGGGCGTTCCATTGGCCTGCCCAACATCTTATGCATTCAGTACTTACTAAAATAGATATACTTAAAGGATCAGTCAGATGATCAACTAACGCAAAAGCTCACTGATGATCTACTACGCATAAGGCATTATAGTAGGCAATTTTTCAAGAATACAAAGAAATATGTTACTGACAGTATTTAATACTGCTACTTTGACTACCCTCAAGCAATAGTCAAGGGTTCATGAAGTGCAGCAATTTGTAATTCTGCTGAGGCATGAAATTGAATTACATGTGGCAAGAGGTGGGTCTCTAGCAGGAATCCTTTAGCTGGAGTGTGCTTAGATGACTGGCTCATATATCTTCTCACAGTGGCTTAGATATTCTCTACTTGTGGTCAAGTTACGATGTACTATTTCTCATGACACGATTAAAAAAAAAAACAACTATTTTCTTCGTGAATACTTTTCCTTAAAATAAAATCAGCTAGTTCTGGTGATGAAAGTAAAGTGGAAGGAAAACTACCCAACAAAGTGATAGTTCTAAACCAGAAAATAGGAGCTTTACAGAGACAATTACATGCCAAACTGATGCTAATGAATTTGGGACTGTGGTATCCCTCATGAATATTAAGGGCCTGCCATATAAAATAAAGTTTTTATCTTCAAGGATCATTTAGAAAAATATAAAATTCTTTGTCAAGTTACCTTTTTACAACCTAGATTGTCTTCATATTATTCCAGACATGAATGCCATTTTAATTACACCTTAAAATCAGGACATCCATGTTATTTATATCTTTCTAAAAATTGTGCACACAATCACTACAGTATCTACTTTCCTACCATACAAGATTTAAAATGCTGACTAAAAAATGAAAGCTGGTTTTTTGTTGTTTTTTGGGGGTGGGGGGGTAGGTTTTTTTTCCTTAGTTGTGGTTGCTCAGTCGCATTTGACTCTTTGCAGGTTTCTCTGTCGGTGGAATTTTCCGGGCAAGAATACTGGAGTGGGTTGCCATTTCCTACTCCAAGGGATCTTCTCCGCCCAGGGATTGAACCCCGTGTCTACTGCGTCTCCTGCACTGGCAGACAGATTCTTTACCACTGAGCCACCTGTGAAGGCCTTCTTAGTTGTAGGTACTAGCTAATACAGCTTGGGTTAAAATAAGGCTAAGAATCAGAAATATCTACTCCAATTAATTGTGGCAACAGATCAAATAGACCTGGACTAAAACGACTCCATAGAAAAGTGGGATTTGACATATCAATATTTTCTCCTGTTGCCTGAAACAGTTTTTTTTTCTAGGTAGAATAAGGCTGGAAACATTTTTTGAAGCCCAGAACATGGTGCCTATATACGTGATGTCGCCCAATCGGAAGTATATGGCTTGTCTTGGCCACCTGTCCCTTCCCAAGATGAAGGCCCATCGTTTCTGCTTATGGCAGCTGTTGTTTTCCATCCTCATTTCTTCCTGCTGCTGGTTGTATATCCAGCTATCTAGGGTCTCCTAACCTCCCACTGCTACTGTTTGTGGTACTTGCCCTTACTATTTTCACTTTATGTAGGCTGTTTCTGTCCTTTCCCAAACTTGTAAAATAGTGCTCCAAATAAGGATTGAAAATCCAATGCTTGGCTTCTTGAATATAATGTTCCTCCTTTCCCTGGACAAGTACTCAGAGAATGGGGGTGGGAAATGGGGATAAAGGAAGTAGGAAAGAAACAAGTCATTTATCTTAAAGTTTGCAAAGTACTTTTTGAAAATGAGAATTCTTTGTATTTTTAAAATCCTCTCCACCCATTAGCCTCAACACTACATTGCTGCTATACTTACACCTCGCTCGTTATGTATTTACTTTTTATATAACTAAGCAGCACCCTGTCATAAATGAAATATTCATGCAAAAAAAAAACCTGCTCAAAATGCATTTATAAAAAGAACATATAAAAACTACCATCTGCTCCCACTCCTAGCAAGCCCTTAGATACCCAAGTGTAAGCCCTCTGATTCCACAAAGAGGTACGGCAATGTGTCCGTGATGTATTCCTGAAAGTCAAAGCTTCAGACTTTGTATTAAGATGGATCTATGAGCTCCAGCCATTGAAATGCTTAGATCAACATTGATGGGCTTAGATATTGCACATAATGAATGCCCATGCTAGCATATTGTAATGGGTAGTCATACCGGTCATGTCGTGCTGAAATGAGCTGAAACTCTTCTGGGAAGTTGTGAAAGCATTTTGTAGTCTATTGATACCATAGTACTTTAGAGTACGCCTTCCTTTAAAGAAAATTGTCCTGGCATTTCAGGGCTCCAGGCTGAAGCATGGATGCTTGGATGCTTGACTGTTTCAGTTCAGCTAAGAAAGCTAGGAACACTTGTGATCTACTTAGGGCATTCGACCGCTCGTACCTGAAGTATCACCATTGCTACCCATAAGATCCTATGATTTTTTTTTAGTAGTTTCATTTCTTCCAAATGGTAATTCGAACCTTTTTAAGTACTGTGAATACTTTAAAGAAATTCTTCCCTTGCTGCACCCTTCCCTTCCACCACATCCCACTTTCCTCAGTGGTCAATGCTGTTCACTCTGAACTCTGTGTATGGAATTTTCATGTTTGTTTGTTTGTTTTTTTCCCTGAGTTGACTGGAATTAGCCTGCAAGTAATCACAAGGAAAAATAACAGAAGAATGTTTTGTCCATAAGAACGATACCCAGAGGCAACCAGTCTATAAGTTAGCAGTTCCGGAATCCTCAGGAAACTAGCCTCCTTTTTCATGCTCCTCCATCACTCTCAGTCTTTTGACTTATGGCTGAAGATGG
This sequence comes from Ovis aries, assembly GCF_016772045.2. Lineage (NCBI taxonomy): Eukaryota > Metazoa > Chordata > Mammalia > Artiodactyla > Bovidae > Ovis > Ovis aries. Next base: position 86,467,721 of record NC_056058.1, on the reverse strand, counting down.
CTTCAGTTCCAGTCATTCCATTGCATTCCAGACAGCATGAAGAAAAAAGTTTTGCTCCTTCCTTATTAATAAGACTTCCTGGAAGTACCATACACTTCAAATATACTTTTTCAACTACGACTTAGTCACACTGCCAAATCATGCTGCAAATTACTCTAGGAAACATAGTCTTTTTAGCTTGACACATTGCCACCCATAATGTATTCAGAGTTCTTACACGAAAGAGGAGGGGGAGAATAGATGTTGGGATGGGTAACTCACCACCTCTGCTTCTCTTCCTACGATCATTGCATAACTCCTATTACATATCATTTGTTCAGGTTTAGATTCCTAATTGTCTTAATAATCCAGATGTTCAACATTCAATAACCAAATTATAGATAAAGTGAAGATAAAAATAAAGCTCTGGGGTATATCAGTAAAGACCCTGGCTCATTATTACACTTCATTTTTGTGTGAAGGCAGTTCTGAGACTGCCTTCAAATGACTGACAATACTTAATTACTTACAGGACCATAGAATTAGCCCTATAAGTTTATGGCCAAGAATTTTGATGCTTTCCCCATCAACAGGAAGTCCATATATTCTATGGACCAAACCAGAATATTTTTGAGTGTGAAAGGGGAGGTCATAATAATTACACTGGAACATCAAGGGTAAATTAGGATGGTTTGGAGCAAAGTGGGGTGTACTTTCAGCCAGATCACCCTCTATACTGGATCCGTTCACATGCCAGATCTCATATAAGTATCAGTTTACTAATAATTAACCAGTCATTTCTCACTGGAAATATGTTAGTATATGAATAAAACATGGCAGAATTGGACTATTAGACACACCATGTGTCTGAATTATACAGAGAAGTGGTGAAGAAACTAAAGGTCCAAATAAGCTATCAGTTCAGTTCAGTTCAGTCGCTCAGTCGTGTCTGACTCTTTGCGACCCCATGAATCGCAGCACGCCAGGCCTCCCTGTCCATCACCATCTCCCGGAGTTCACTCAAACTCATGTCCTTCAAGTCGGTGATGCCATCCAACCATCTCATCCTCTGTCATCCCCTTCTCCTCCTGCCCTCAATCTCTCCCAGCATCAGAGTCTTTGCCAATGAGTCAACTCTTCGCACGAGGTGGCCAAAGTATTGGAGTTTCAGTTTTAGCATCAGTCCTTCCAAAGAACACCCAGGACTAATCTCCTTTAGAATGGACTGGTTGGATCTCCTTGCAGTCCAAGGGACTCAAGAGTCTTCTCCAACACCACAGTTCAAAAGCATCAGTTCTTTGGTGCTCAGCTTTCTTCACAGTCCAACTCTCACATCCATACATGACCACAGGAAAAACCATAGCCTTGACTAGAAGGACCTTTGCTGGCAAAGTAATGTCTCTGCTTTTGAATATGCTATCTAGGTTGGTCATAACTTTTCTTCCAAGGAGTAAGCGTCTTTAAATTTCATGGCTGCAATCACCAGCTGCAGTGATTTTGGAGCCCCCCAAAATAAACTCTGACACTGTTTCCACTGTTTCCCCATCTATTTGCCATGAAGTGATAGGACCAGATGCCATGATTTTCATTTTCTGGATGTTGAGCTTTAAGCCAACTTTTTCATTTTCCTCTTTCACGTTCATCAAGAGGCTTTTTAGTTCCTCTTCACTTTCTGCCATAAGGGTGGTGTCATCTGCATATCTGAGGTTATTGATATTTCTCCTGGCAATCTTGATTCCAGTTTGTGCTTCTTCCAGCCCAGCATTTCTCATGATGTACTCTGCATATGTTAAATAAGCAGGGTGATAATATACAGCCTTGACGTACTCCTTTTCCTATTTGGAACCAGTCTGTTGTTCCATGTCCAGTTCTAAAGTAACATTAATGAATTATTTCCAGCTAGTTATCCTACTGCAAAGCCAAAATTGCTCCAGGAGATATGCATGAGAGAGAGACATCTACTCCTAATGCTCGGAATCTAGTTAAAAGGGACTCTTCTCAAGAACCTCTCTGAGTTTGTAGTATTTTTATCCATCATTCTGAATAGTTTGTCACTTTAATCAGTAACCTGTGACAGTTGACAGCTGCCAGTTGGGAGGATTGGCTCTGGCTAAAGGCCAACCATAGAGAAGACGGCGAGTGTGAGAGCTCAGTCTTACTGACTATTCCCACGTTTGTCATGGGCCACTAACATGCTATTATTTTTGAAAATCACCTCTATGACAGAACCTAACACCAAATTCTACCTTTTTCCTCATTCCCATATGTTTCTATACATTTTTTTTCCTATCTGAAAAATACTACTATCTATTTAATTGCGCCTAACTGGTCTGGAAGCTTCCAAAGAATGCTTCTCCTACTCAACTAAGGAGAAACAAAGGCACTAGTAGAATTGGGAGTTAGAAATAATTATTAGAAACATTACTAAACGTTCACATTATACTTTCTTGGTTGTTTCTGGAGTTTTCTTTCCCTGATTTTACAATAAACCATGTATTATGCTAGTTCCAAAAGCATGGATTTTTAAGTCAGGCTTCCTAAGTTAAAATCCCCACTCTGTCATTCCCTATGTAACTCTAAGCCTGTCAACTCTCAGCCCAATGAGTTTACTATTAGGAAGTACCTCATTGTTCCTGGAATATTTATTGAGTTAATATGTTTAAAGTGCTTACAGCAGTGCCTGGCATACAGTTAAGAGCTTTTTAAGGGTTTACTATTTACGACCCAAAGAGGGACACAGGATGTAAAACTTGTCTCTGTGTATAGATCCAATCAAACACAGTGAGTCCAAAATCAACTTATCTTCTACAAAACCGTGTGCCTTTTCATGGCATCCCAATCTTTGTTAAGTCTATCACTTTCTTCTACACACTCAGCCTCTAAATCTTAAACTTCACGTTTTCTTCCCTCTGTCTTCTCCCTCACTTCTGAAAGCATTCCAGGCTTTTCCCAACATAAATTGCCTCCTTTCTCTGCTCGCTGCCATTGGCCTAACTTACACTCTCTCAACTGCTTGCCCGAATAATTCCAAACTTCCCTAACTTGTCTTTGTAGCTTCAGGTTACTCCCTCCAACTCCACTTTTATACAGTTTACAGAACATTTGTGTTAAAATCCTACTATAGATCCTCAGACTTCCCTGGTGGCTCAGATGGTAAAGCATCTGCATACAACGCGGGAGACCTGGGTTCAATCCCTGGGTCGGGAAGATCTCCTGGAGAAGGAAATGGCAACCCACTCCAGTACTCTTGCCTGGAAAATCCCGTGGATGGAGGAGCCTGGTGGGCTACATGGATGGAGGAGCCTGGTGGGGTTGCAAAGAGTCAGATATGACTGAGCAACTTCACTTTCACTTTTTCACTTTTCATGGATCCTCCTTGCCCAAAACAACCTCTAAGTTCCCTATCATGACATTTAACAATTTTGTGATAAGTTTCCAACCTATCTTTCCAGTCTCATCTTTCTCTATCCTCATATCCCTGATAAACTAGATAACTAACTGTGCATTTAGGCATCTTAATATCTTTCCCATACTCTTCCAACTACATAAAATGTTCCTGTACTCTTTACTTTCTGGATATCAAAATCTACCAATTTTAAGGGCCCAGCAGAGATGCAAATTTCTACATAAAATTATGTTTGCATTATAAGTGCTCTTTCCCTCCTTGGATATTCTGTGACTTGTACACTTGTAAGAATTCATCACACTGCCCTTTAGATGAGAGTTTCTTATTAAGGCCTCCTCGAGGTCTTAATCTACATTCCATCTTGACTCTTCCAGTCAAGTCCTTCCTCCTACACACTGGGAATTCCTGGGCCACTCTGTATGACTATGAAATTTTTGCATGGTTACATGTTCATGAACACTAACTTTGAGGAGCGGACCTATGAAAAATAAGGATACTCCTTCCTCTGTCTGATTAGGCCATATGACACAGTCTGTGTCACCAAAAAGGGGGAGCCTTTTCCTAACCCATCTACCCAGTCTGCCACAAAAGGACTGCCTCCTTCCATTCCCTCTGATAAGCCATGCACCTCTGGAAGGAACATATTTTCCTAAATCATGCTCAGTTATAGTTTTGAATAGCAGTGACTCTGGATACTCATAATAAGTTCTTAAAGAAACTGATCAAGATTGTCACAGACTTATGACAGAAGATACGAATAAGGCTATGGCAGAATACTCACACCTCAAAGATCATGGCTTTTCCATAATAGACACCCTCCTTCACCAAGTAGAAAACACGGCATAGTGATGATTAACAAGACAGTTACATGATCATGCACGTGAGCAACTGTATGTCATGGCTGTAAAATGAATGAATGAATTAGGACAATACAGACGATAGGAGCAACAAGACTCCAGTTTCCATAACTGCTCAAATATAAATGAAGGTTATCTCTTGCTCACACAATATTCCAAAGAGAATGTCCCTGGTGGCAAGCAGCTCTATTCCACCAGGGTGATTCAGAGATGAATTTGCAAGGTGGATAAGAGAGAGCATTTTGTACAGTGGCACAGCAGCAGGAGAAATCATAGCAGCTTTTAGACAAATGCAGATAGTTTTGTCTGGCCAGGGCATTGGAAGCATGAGCAAGTGAGGCTATCTAAGGCTAGCTAGATAGGCAGGGCCCAGCATGGGAATCTATTTAGAAGTCCTTTTTGTGGGGGCTCCAATCACTGCAGTTGGTGACTGCAGCCATGAAATTAAAAGATGCTTACTCCATGGAAGGAAAGTTATGAACAACCTAGACAGCATATTGAAAAGCAGAGACATTACTTTACCAACAAAGATCCGTCTAGTCAAAGCTATGGTTTTTCCAGTGGTCATGTATGGATGTGAGAGTTGGACTATAAAGAAAGCTGAGCACCTAAGAACTGATACTTTTGAACTGTGGTGTTGGAGAAGACTCTTGAGAATCCCTTGGACTGCAAGGAGGTCCAACCAGTGCATTCTGAAAGAGATCAACCCTGGGTGTTCATTGGAAGGACTGATGCTAAAGCTGAAACTTCAACACTTTGGCCGGCTGATGCAAAGAGCTGACTCATTTGAAAAGACCCTGATGCTGGGAAAGATTGAAGGCGGGAGGAAAAGGGGACGACAGAGGATGAGATGGTTGGATGGCATCACTGACTCAATGGGCATCAGTTTGGTGAACTCCGGGAGTTGGTGATGGACAGGGAGGCCTGCTCTGCTGCAGTCTATGGGGTTGCCGGACTCAGACATGACTGAGTGACTGAACTGAACTGAGCTGAACTGATACACAATCGAACTTTGTCTTTCAAGTGGTGGGCAGTCACCAAAGTTTGTTCCTTGGTTTACTGTCGTCATTATTGTTTTTTTTATTTTAAATCAGGATCGTTAATGCCTTTTGTCAGGAATGTCAGGAAATTAGCACTTGCAGCAGCATGTGAGCTGATTTGGATTGCTGTGAACAGAAAGGCAGGATCACCAACAAGGCCAATAGGACACCCCAGAAAAACTATGAGAGCTGAGGGTCAGGCAGTGGCAGTGGAGATGCAGGGCAAGGGAGAGCAAAAGAGCGGTTTCGGAAGCAGGTCAGAGGAGGCTTGGTGATTATCCAAATTCAGGGGATTCGAAAGAAAAAGTTCAGGATGCTCCAGCTTTCTGGCTGAATTGAAGGCTGCGTCTGTGTCTATAGAAACCAAAAGTAACCCATTTCTACTATAACACTGAATTCATTTGTGCTAGACAATAAGATTTTTTTTTTTTTTTTTTTTTTTGCTCTGGTCACTAGTGAAAATAAGTGCCCTTTCTACTATTAATCCTCTGGAGACCATGAGGCTAAGACTCTTCAAGATGGAATCTCAGAATCTATCATATTGTCAAAATTAAGTCTCCAGGATCCCTCCTGGTTATGAAGGAACCTTAACTGTCAAGGACTGTAAGTTTTCAACAATGGTAGACTGACCTAAACATCACCCAAAACAAAAACAAAAACACCTCCTGGAGCCTACCAATGGAATTCACTTTGCCTAATCTGAAGCTGCTATTCAGTATTCATTGTCTTATTTTGTTTTACAAAGAACTGGAATTTGTCAGTTTGCAGTCCTCAATAAAAATCAGCATGTATTAGAAGATTCCTTGCTCTGTATAGCATTATGAAGATAGCAGCACTCACAGAGGCTTGTGCTTGCTGCTTTATTTTCCCAGCAATGTGGAAAAGGCATGCTGGCCGCTTGAATTCATTTCCCAGGATTAAAGAAAACTGGAAATGGCTTGACTCTTCACTGAGTCTTCACTGCCATATGAGGCTGGCTGAAGATGGCACTCTACGCTGAATTGGCACAGCTCTGCAGCATTGGAATGGTATTTCTTGACAGGGTTGGATGGCATATGTAGTTTTGTGTATTGTTCTGGTGCTTCTTAAATCAAGCTGCCCAATTTAAGCCAAACAAATGTTCTATTCTCTGCTGCCCCTCAAATCACGCAGATCCTTTGCTTGGTCATATATCATACCCTCTGACTGTGCTCTGCAAATTTCCCGTAACGCTGACAAAAAATTTTCATTATAATAGACATTAATAAAAAAATACTTTCAAGTATGCTTTAAATGAGTCAATAATATGTTATTTCTATAGTTGTTAACTGTTTATAAATTTTTAGTGAGTAAATGAGTGGAAGTCTATAAACATGTATAAAATAAGTGGCTATAATTGAAAACAAAAATGGTTTTAAATCAGTTTCTAGATTATAACTTGAAGGCAATTTACCTGCATTAAATTATAGCCACCATTTAACCAAAGAAGGTCACTGTGATCTTTGTACAGAAGAAGAGACAAGTGGAAAGAACACTGAGTGCCGGGCATTTCCTCCAACAGTAGGCAAGGTCTCAAACTACTGCAGGTATGTCCTTTGTAGGAGTCAGACTTGACAAATTTTAGGACGATTATATCCATAATCATATCCACGATTTGTCTTATGACTTTATTCTTCTATTTGAACTCATCAAGGTGCCGCATGACTCTCACTACTGATCTAGATCATTTCTCAGCTTGGCTGCCAATCACTCAAGCGCAAGTCCACTCTGGTCCTGCTTTATTTCTCCTGTTTTCCTAGACCTCAGCCCCCCAGATCTATCAGGCAAATGTTTGCCATAACTAAGCTCATGACTCATAGTTCCCAGCACGTGGTGCCACAAGGGAAATAGCTGCATCTTGACAGTGACATACTTTGTGTAAGTCACTGGCATCTTGCAAATCATATCAGTTGGGTGGCATCTAAGGATACCTGAAGTCATGCGGGAAGACAAGTGTGCACATATGTTCAATCATACAGTCGTGTTTGACTCTGCCTGTGACCCCATGGACTGTACCCACCAGGCTCCTCTGTCCATGGAATTGTCCAGCCAAGAATACTGGAGTGGGTTGCCATTTCCTACTCCAGGGAATCTTCCCGATCCAGGATTAAACCCACGTCCCTTGCATCTCCTGCACTGACAGGCAGATTCTTTACCACTAGCACCACCCAGAAGCCCTTAGGAAGGCAAGGAATGGTCTGAAATTACCTGGGCCTATGATACATTTTAACTGATATTCTAGATATCTGTAAAGTTTCAAAGTGGGCAACAGTAAACTTCTGATCAAGGAGTTAAAACTTGACAAAATGGCTGAACTGGTGTTATGTTCTGTTTCCCCTCCAAATTCATATGTTGAAACATCCTAACCCCCAGTGGAATGGAAGGGCATTAGAAGGTGGGGCCTTTGGGAAGTGATTAGGTCATGGGATGTAGCCCCGTGAATGGGATTAGTGCCCTTGGAAAAGAAACCCCAGAGAGCTCTCTCACCCCTTCTGCCATGAGAGGACACAGTGAGAAGATGGCCATCTATGAATCAGGAAGAAAACCCTCATGAGACACTGAATCTGCTGAATCTGCCAGTGCCTTAAGCATGTTTGGACTGTGCAGCCTCCAGAACTGTGAGTAATGAATGTTCATTACTTAAGCCGCTCGGTATATGCTGTTTTTGTTATAGCAGTCCAAACGGACTAAGACGGTATTAAAACAGGGCACCCCTATGGAATACTCTAGCTGGGTTTGCATAGTCCACTTACCTTTCCTCAAAAATCTGTGAGGTTACTATTATAAAACCTACACCCCAGACTCCCAGGCCTTTTCCTACTTTGTATACTTTATATTTCCTGCTGAGAGCTCATCCCAGCTACATCATCCCACCACTGCATATAGAGTACTTCTCCTATGGCAACTAATCAGCAGATGTCTACCCTGTATGGGGACATAATATGCCTGTGGGCTTTACACTGACAAAGCTCTCTCTTCTCTTATCATAATGCTTGCTGTTTTTGGCCTTCAGTGGTTTGCTTCAGGTAATTCTTGATGTCACTTTCCTTTTCCAGATTTCTCTTTGAACCCTGACCTATGGACTATTTGGAAAATATCAGCTTCCTTTTATCCTGATCTAATAAGATCACTCTCCCTAGCCTCTTAGATCACCAAGAGAAGTAGGTGGGGGAAGAAAACATTCTGTTTGTTTATCATTTATCAAGCCCTAGGTCTGGTCCCTTTGGAAACAGATGAAAATTCTTCAGTCGCTGGGATCAGTCTGTTTTGCCTCAGATAAACCTTCCTGGTTCTGAGAAATATGCCTTTTATTCATTTTTTTTTTGAACATTTAGTTTTCTTTACTGTGGTCAGTGTTGTTTAGCTTCATGTTTTTTTCTCCTTATTCCTCTCTTTGCTTTTATTTCTCGTCTGTAGCTCTGCTGCTAGCCCCTGCCAAGTCTCTTTATCATCTGTCTCTACAGCCAGCTTAACTTTCTGAGCCAATGGTGTCAAAGCAGAATGCATATGGGTACTGTCAATCTCACATGCTGCAACTTGGAATTAATCTCTTATGCCTACGAGATATTTAATCCATGAGCAGAGTAAAACGTAGGTGGCCCTACGGTCTCTAAATTAAAATGCTCTCCCCTAAATCTCTATTTCCCCTCCTGCTATTTTTAACTCAATGGAAAGCCACAAGGTCTGCCTACAGGCAAGACATGTCCTTGATTTTTTCCAAGCCTCTTGCCTACTTTTCTTCTAAGCTTTGCTATTGGTGGTGGTGGTGTCGTTCAGTTGCTAAGTCATATCTGACCCTTTGAAACCTCATGAACACCCAGCTCCTCTGTCCTTCACTATCTCCTGTAGTTGGCTCAAATTTGTGCCCATTGAGTGCGTGATGCTATATAACCATCTCATCCTTTATCACCCCATTCTCCTCCTGCCTTCAGTCTTTCCCAGTATCAGGATCTTTTCTAATGACTAAGCTCTTCACATCCCTGGTGGCTCAGATCGTTAAGCGTCTGTCTACAATGAGGGAGACCCAGGTTCGATCCCTGGGTCGGGAAGATCCCCTGGAGAAGGAAATGGCAATCCACTCCAGTACTATTGCCTGGAAAATCCCATGGACAGAGGAGCCTGGTGGCTACAGTCCATGGGGTCGCAAAGAGTCAGACACAAAGCTCTTCACATCAGCTGGCCAAAGTATTGGAGCTTCAGGTTCAGCATCAGTATTTACACTGAACATTCAGGGCTGATTTCCTTTAGGATTGACTGAGTTAGTCTCTCTGAAGTTCAAGAGATTTTTAAGGGTCTTCTCCAGCACCGCAGTTAGAAAGTATCATTTCTTTGGTGCTCAACATTCTTTATGGTTCAACTCTCACATCCATACATGATTATAGGAAAAACCATAGCTTTGACTATATGGACTTTTGTTGGCAAAGTGATGTCTCCGCTTTTTAATGTGCTGTCTAGGTTTTTGGTTTTTTTGTTTTGTTTTGTTTTGTTTTGTTTTTTCTCCAAGGAACAAATGTCTTTTAATTTCATGACTGCAGTCACTGTCTGCAGTGAATTTGGAACCCAAGAAAGTAAAATCTGTCATCACTTCCAATTTTTCCCCTTCTATTTGCCATGTCATGGGATGCCAGGATCTTAGTTTTTTGAATGTTGACCTTTAAGCCAGCTTTTTTACTCTCCTCTTTCACCCTCATTAGGATGCTCTTTAGGTCTTCTTCACTTTCAGCCATTAAAATGGTATCATCTGCATATCTGAGGTTGTTGATATTTCTCCCAGCAATCTTGATTCCTGTGTGTGATCTATCCAGCCTCTCATTCACATGATGTACTCTGCACAGAACTTAAATAAGCAAGGTGACAATATATAGCCTTAACATTCCCGTTTCCCAGTTTTGAACCAATCCATTGTTCCATGTCCAGGACTAACTGTTGCTTTCTTACCTGCATATAGGTTTCTCAGGAGACAGGTAAGGTGGTCTGGCATTCTCATCTCTTTAAGAATTTTCCTCAGTTTTTTGTGATCCACACAGTGAAAGGCTTTAGCATGGTCAATGAAGCAGATGTTTTTCTGGAACTCCCTTGCTGTCTCCATGATCCAACGAATGTTGGCAATTAGATCTCTGGTTCACCTACCTTTTTTAAATTCAGCTGTACATCTGGAAGTTCTCAGTTCACATAACGCTGACATCTAGCTTGAAGGATTTCAAGCATAACCTTACTAGCATGTGAAGTGAGTGCAACTCTACCGTAGTTTGAACATTCTTTGACACTGGCCTTTGGAACTAAAATGAAAACTGACCTTTTCCAATTCTGTGGCCACTGCTGAGTTTTCCAAATTTGTTCACATACTGAGGGCAGCACTTTAACAGCATCATCTTTTAGGATTCTGAGTGGCTCAGCTGGAATTCTGCCACCTTCACTAGCTTTGTTCATAGTAATGCTTCCTAAGGCCCACTTGCCTTCACACTCCAGGATGTCTGGCTCTAGGTGAGTGACCACATCATCATGGTTATCTGGGTCATGAAGACCTTTTTTGTATAGTTCTTCTGTGTTTTCTTGCCACCTCTTTTGCTTCTGGTTAGGTCCTTACTATTTCTGTCCTTAATTGTACCCATCCTTACATGAAATATTTCCTTGATATCTCCAATTTTCTTGAAGAGATCTCTAGTCTTTTCCACACTATTGTTTTCCTCTATTTCTTTGCCTTGCTCAATGAAGAAGGCCTTCTCCTCTCTCCTTGGTATTCTCTGGAACTCTCCATTTAGTTTGGTATATCTTTCCCTTTCTCCCTTGCCTTTTGTTTCTCTTCTTTCCTCAGCTATTTGTAAGACTTCCTCAGACAACCACTTTGCCTTCTTTCTTTTTTTTTTTTTTTCCCCCTTTTGGGATGGTTTTGGTCACTGCCTTCTATACAGTGTTAGAAACCTCTGTTCATAGTTCTTCAGGCACTCTGTCTATCAGATCTAATCCCTTGAATCTATTCATCACCTCCACTATATAACCGTAAGGGACTTGATCTAGGTCATACCTGAATTGCCTAGTGGTTTTCCATACTTTCTTCCATTTAAGCCTAGATTTTTCCATAAGGAGCTCATGATCTGAGCCACAGACAGCTCCAGGTCTTGTTTTCACTGACTGTATATAGCTTTTCCATCTTGGGCTACAAAGAACATAATCAATCTGATTTCAGTATTGACCATCTGGTGATGTTCATGTGTGGAAGCGTCTCTTGTGTGGTCGGAAAAAAGTGTTTGCCATGACCAGCATGTTCTCTTGAGAAAACTCTGTTAGCCTTTGCCCTGCTTCATTTTGTACTCCATCGTCAAACTTGCCTGTTATTTCGGTATCTCCTGACTTCCTACTTTTGGATTCCAATCCCCTATGATGAAAAGGGCATCTTCATTTGGTGTTAGTTCTAGAAGATTTGGGCCCATCCTAAATCTCAGCCTCACTTGTTCCAGGTCTAACAGCCTGTCCAGCACTCTCTAATCCCTTGCTTCCTAGCCCTTCAGTCACTGTCTGCTGTGTTAAGTCACTTCAGTTGTGTCTGATTCTATAGGACTACAGCCTGTCAGGTTCCTCTGTCCATGGGGTTTTCCAGGTAAGAATAGTGGAAAGGGCTGTCATCTCCTTCCCCCAAGGATCTTCCCAACCCAGGGATCAAATCCCCGTCTCTTACATCTCCTGCATCCGCATTGGCAGGCAGGTTCTTTACCACTAGCGCCACCTGGGAAACGGTGGTCCTGCCCTACACAGAGAGGCTATCTTCAAATCCAAAAGCATCTGGAGAATGTCAGAAAACTCTCTACCATTCCATATGCACACCACCAGTCGCGTATTTTCTGGGACCCAACATGAATTTGGGCAGTATTCTCTCAGTACTCTGCCTTCACGTTAGCCAGGCACTGGAGCTGACCTGGCCAGTGCCCTTTGCCCCAGGAAATGAGCTCCACTATGGTTCCAGCTCACTCTCTCCACAGAAAGCCCTGTATTAATGATTCAGCCAAAGCTCATATCACATCCTGTATTCAGTCTAGATCCTGTGCATTCTCTTTGCTGAATTCATTTTTCTCTGGATACTGCTGGCAACCTGTTCATTTCCTCATAATTCAGTACTCATTCAACCTTCACCTTGTCTATATGAGAGAGATAACATTTTAACCCCACTTTCTCTGGAAGAGCATTAGACTTGGAGAGATTAAGTCACTTGCCTAAGGTCAACAAGATAATAAGTGATAGAGTCAAGGTCTGAACACCAAGGTCTTGCTCTTATCCATGGCTGCACTCAGTACCTTATGCCCTGAAAGAAGTGCTCATTATCCTGTACAGCCTTCTAAGTCCCATTTAGGTATCAGTTTCCCAGGAGATAATTATTTCACTCATTCACCAAAGATTGTCTGAGTACTCAGTAAGTGCTAGTGACTGTACCAAGCCCTGGAAACATATCAGTTAACTAAAGAGGTAGTAGCTATACAGAACAAGCTGTGCTCAGGTATAGATAATGCAGTTATGGTTTAAGGTAAATAAGTCCCCCCAAAGATGGTGTTCAATGCCCTGAGGAAGGGTAGGCTCGTCCACAGCAGGCTCCAAGCACAGAGAGCCATACTCCATCCTGTGTGGTTGAGGCATCCCCCTCCATTTCTACATTTAGTGATGAATGGGGCATTTGGCATTTCAGTCTACTGAGAAGCTGGAATGTCAGAGCCAGAAAAAGTGGTTGAGGTTATCTGGCTTAACCATCTTACTTTAGAAATGAAATAAAGAAATGACATCTAAGAAATTAACTTTTTCAAGACGGCACTAATGTGTAGTGAAAGACGCGCTTACTTCTTAAATACGGTTGTCCCGATTCCCTATCCAGTGCTTTTGTTGATATATCACATGGTCTCCTGGGGAAAGAATGGGGTACATACGTGTTGAAGCCAAGTTTCCATAGCCAGAAGCAAGAATCTCATGACCGTGGATCAATTTCTCAGAACAGAGCTCCTTCATTTAAGTCACTGCCCATGAGGCATTTCCTCTAGAGTTTTTCAAAGTGGTATGTAACAATCAGGCAATGGGAACTATAGGATTCATACGACTAGCATATGCAAATATTGATTATACCCAATGGTGTGTGGTCTTAGCACTGTCTCCCATTAGAAATGGGGGGAAAACCCCAGAAAACTTAAGAGAACTGCATCTCTCCTATCGAACCTGCTTATTAATCAACATAACCACATTTTTCTTTCTATTCCAGACTCTCTTATCCACACCCATCTAGGCAGCATTTTTAGTTGTTCTTTTGGGGGGTTTTGTTTGTTTACCACTGAGGATATTAGGTTAGCATGACTCAGTTCAATGTAGTCACCACATTCTTGTCTTATCAGTTTACCGAGTTTGCAGTTTATGCTGGTGCTTAAGAGTATAATCATCTCGCCTCCCCCACCCCGCCCCTTGCAGTGTCAAGTCAGTCGCTTTGTTTTTTCCTTCTGACACACTTGTTCTGTGCTATATTTAACTCCTGTACATTAGCATGAATATCCAGCCGCACAAGTGAAGTTGCCGCTGTGAATTACTTCCACCAGGTACAGTGGGAGTTTATTCTGCTAATTCCTTTTGGAGATAGTGAAACAGATGCAAATACAGCAAGAAAAGGGCTGAACCTTCTCGCCGCAGCATACTGAATATAAATCTCTGTAAGGTTTTTATGTGCAGGATTTTATTCTTTTGCTTTTTTTTTTTACCTACTTTTTTGCCTTTGGTTTTGGCTGGCGCACAAAGCAACTGACAAAAAGGGAGGCTGACAAAATAAATGTTCCTCTGAAAAGAACATCCTCTTAGCATAAAAAGAAACACAGACGATCCACAACATAAATTACTGGTAAAGATTCCCAACCGTCTAGAACAATATCTAGTACATAGTGGGTCCTCAAACCCTGTTTGTGAACAAAACCATATGTAATTTCTTCCCTTCTCGCTCATCTTCCTTTGGTTGGACAGGGATTCCATGTGAGTTGAGAAGGGAAAGACTGCCAACCAGAAAGGGGGTGTGGTCATTACAGGCTACTTATGTATTTGTCCAGTTCCCTTTCTTTGACTTCACTCTCCCCTTTTGATTTTTGACCTGTAAAACCTCCTTCTCTTCCTGCACCTTTTCCTCCTCCTCCTTATCAGTCTCTCTTTTCATTTGCCTTTTTTTGTCTGTATAAGCAGTCTGGCCACAATAGGGTTTTGGTTTCTTTTGTTTTTTAATACAATAAATCACTGCCTCATTAATAAAAATCACTGCCTCACTGAATTAAAAAAATCAATTTTTATTTTTTTTATTCAAGTAAAAATGTTACTTATTTGTCTTGTTTTAATTTTATTTTGTGAGAGGAGGCACAAAAGCAATATTTATTTGATTCTTAGGTGATTTTTTTAATGAATATGCTAAATATGTAAGACAGTTCAGTTCAGTCACTCAGTCGTGTCCAACTCTTTACGACCCCATGGACTGCAGCATGCCAGGCCTCCCTGTCCATCACCAACTCCCAGAGCTTGCTCAAACTCATGTCCATTGAGTCAGTGATGCCATCCAACCATTTCACCCTCTGTCATCCACTTCTCCCATGTTCAATCTTTCCCAGCATCAGGGTCTTTTCCAGTGAGTCAGCTCCTCACATCAGTTGGCCAAAGTATTGGAGTTTCAGCTTCAACATCAGTCCTTCCAATGAACACCCAGCACTAATCTCCTTCAGGATGGACTGGCTGGATCTCCTTGCAGTCCAAGGGACTCTTAAGAGTCTTCTCCAACATCACAGTTCAAAAGCATCAATTCTTTGGCACTCAGCTTTCCTTAAGGTACAACTCTCACATCCATACATGACTACTGGAAAGACCATAGCTTTGACTAGACGGATCTTTGTTGGTAAAGTAATGTCTCTGCTTTTTAATATGCTGTCTAGGTTGGTCATAGCTTTTCTTCCAAGGAGCAGGCATCTTTTAATTTCATGGCTGCAATCACCATCTGCAGTGTTGGAGCCCCCCAAAATAAAGTCTGTCACTGTTTCCATTACTTCCCCATCTATTTGCCATGAAGTGATGGGACCAGATGCCATGATCTTGGTTTTCTGAATGTTGAGCTTTAAGTCAACTTTTTCACTCTCCTCTTTCACTGTCATCAAGAGGCTCTTTAGCTCTTCTTCACTTTCTGCCATAAGGGTGGTGTCATCTGCATGTCTGAGGTTATGTTTTTTTTTCCCAGCAACCTTGATTCCAGCTTGTGCTTCATCCAGCCTGGCATTTCGCATGATGTACACCACATACAAGTTAAATAAGCAGGGTGACAATATACAGCCTTGATGTGCTCCTTTCCCAATTCATAAGACAGATCACAATTTTTCTTCAAGTAAGGATCTGGGAATGTTTGTGGAAAAGGAGGAAAGGGAGGAAAAACCATTGGGAGGGTAGAAACACTCATAGGTAACAGAAAAAGATGAGAAAGAGGGGTGAGTATAATGGGAGAAAAGCAGGTTTGACTGAAAAATTCAAGGAACAGTAGTGGTTCAAAAAGAAGGAAAGTCTATGTGCACCCTCCAAGGTTATTCTGGAGGGACAGAGACAAAATGTGTACAGCGCCTGTCCTCCCTGAGTCTCATCCACCAGGAACACTGGGGCTGTTCTCGTCTTAAAGATCTGTGAATCTCTCATCTAGAAAACCATCCTTCCAGTCTCTTGGCCCTTAAGTTGCTTCAGAGAAGAATCAAAATGGAGCTGGAGGAGGCTTCTAGAATGATGTCCAAAGGCAGAGAACTCTATGCAGAACCACTTCTGCCTGGTGCAAATGAGAATGCACTCAACTTGAGTTGAAAAGAGAAGTCCAGCCAGGTTGATAAGGAACATGTACAGTGACACACAGCCCATGCCCCTTCTAACTAGTCAATGCTGATGCTTTGATTATTAATATTTTGAGTATCACTAGCTACCTTGGGATAGTAACTGAAAAGGAAAATGAAGTTATTTTAGATTATCCGTACCTTTTAAACACAGCAGTTTAAGCAAGCTGGGGTTATTCATTCATTTATTTATTCATCCAACAAATGTTTTTTTAGTTCTTACTGTTGCCAGGCCATGTGCTAGCTAGCAATGGGAAATGAGGTTTAAGATGAAATTGCTAGTCCAATCTAGGGGTCCTTGTAGATCATTCTTAGAAAATTATATATATATATATATATATATATATATATTTGTTTAATAGGGAGCCCTGAGAAGGAAATGGCAATCCACTCCAGTATTCTTGCCTGGAGAACTGCATGGACAGCGAAGTCTACGAGGTTACAGTCTGTGGGGTCACAAAGAGTCAGACACAACTGAGCTACTAACACACACACAACACATAATAGGGAGCCAATGAATTTTACACAGAAGAGTAGAGGTCAGGTTACTACTAAAAAACATTACTCGGATAGCCAGATATAGTTAAGACTAGCTAAAATGCTGCTGCAAGAGTATAGGCAAGAACAAGGTTCACTTTAACCAAATCTGCAACAAAGAGACTTATCCAAAGATAATTAAGACTGGAAACAACAGGACATGGGGTTGAGTTCAGCACTGAGAGAGAAGTCATGGGGGCAAGATGATTCCTGGGCTTCTGATTCCCGGACTTCTCAATGGGATGCGTGAAATGTAGGGGCTTGCTTCAGAAGGAGTGATCTTATCAAGGGGGAGAAAAGGACATGAGCAGAGGACAAGAAGAGGAGTGTGCTGGGCTGAAAAGTATGAGAAACAGAGGAGCCAAGAGGAAAGCTCAAGAAGACAGGCAGCAGAAGGGGCTGGGGAGATGTGGTCGAAGGGTTAGGAAGAAGATCTGCACAGTGCCGGGCAGTGGAGATAATACCTGGTACCACAAGCTTGGTATGAGCATTAAAAGCATGTTCAGTCTCTAATACTATGCCAGAATACCCCTTCACTGTCCCTCTTCCCTTTAGTTTTACCCTCCTCCAGGTCATCAACTTCTGAGCTCATTTTCCAAAAAAGAAACTTGATTAGGCGGAGCACCCTTTTTATCATCCCTCACGTTTGCCTTTACCTACAGACGAGGGGCACAGGCGGTCTTTCACGGTCTGATCCCTGCTTACACTTCTAACCCCAGGGCTCATCACCTTGGCATCTCACTTCATCTCTACCATATTCAGAGCATCATGCTCTTTCATACCTTCAAGTCTTTAAACAAACTGCTTCCACTTCCTAGATTGTTCTCACTGAGTTGATGACTGCATCATCAACTCTGCAAAACTTCAGTTCAAGAATCTAGTTCTCATGTAGCCCGACCTCTACTCAGCCCTAGCCACTATCATCCACACATCAAAGTCCTTCCTGCTTGAAGCCACGTTTTGTAGATTCTGCCAGTGATACTTTAGCATCATTTAAACCATTTGTTAATGTATTTGAGTTTCTCTCATCCAGCAGACTGATCAACCCATAAAAGCAAAATGATTTCTCATTCTATGTGCAGCAGTTTTATATAGTAGCTGCTCAATAAATGTCTACATAATGAATCCATGGTTTTAGTGTAAAGCCATGGGCTTCACAGACTAAGTACGCCCTGCATTAAACATTTTTAAGCTGCATAAACAAATAATAATATAGGGACAATTCTTTCATGGGAGTCTCATGGTCAGCTACCTGCCCTGATGTTAGATTAAATTTGAGGTTCAGCAGATTACTACATACTGGCAAGATTCAGGCCCTAAAATCATACTACCCTGAGGGCTTTTGTCCTAGTCCTAGTTTCTAATATGGAATTGTTTGAGACAGAGAAGGCATAATGTGGTATGTGCTCAGTTGCTCAGTAGCATCAGACTCTTTGTGAGCCAATGGACTGGAGCCAACCAGGCACCTCTATTCATGGTATTTTCCAGACAAGAATACTGGAGCAGGTTGCCATTTCCTACTCCATGATAATGTGGTATGCCTGGGTTCAAATCCCTTTCACTGGTTATTACCAACTGTATGATCATGGGCTATTTAATTAACCTCTCCATTGTTCAGCTTCTTCACTTATAATAGATGAGGAAACAGCAGAAACAGGGGCTGACTTTATTTTGGGGGGCTCCAAAATCACTGCAGATGGTGACTGCAGCCATGAAATTAAAAGACGCTTACTCCTTGGAAGGAAAGTTATGACCAATCTAGACAGCATATTAAAAAGCAGAGACATTACTTTGTCAACAAAAGTCTGTCTAGTCAAAGATATGGTTTATCCAGTAGTCATGTATGGATGTGAGAGTTGGACTATAAAGAAAGCTGAGCACTGAAGAATTGATGCTTTTGAACTGTGGTGTTGGAGAAGACCCTTGAGAGTCCCTTGTACTACAAGGAGATCCAACCAGTCCATCCTAAAGTTCAGTCCTGGCTGTTCATTGGAAGGAATGATGTTAAAACTAAAACTTCAATACTTTGGCCAGCTGATGTGAAGAACTGACTCATTTGAAAAGACCCTGATGCTGGCAAAGATTGAGGGCAGGCGGAGAAGGGGATGACAGAGGATGAGATGGTTGGATGGCATCACCTACTCAATGGACATGAGTCTGGGTAAGCTCCGGGAGTTGGTAATGGACAGGGAAGCCTGGTGTGCTGCGCTTCATGGGGTCACAAAGAGTCAGACATGACTGAGCAACTGAACTGACTGAACTGATACCTCCCAGAGATGTTATGAGAATTAAGTGAGTTAATAAAATGAATGAATTAGAACAATGTCTGGCCCATAAAAACAAGTCTTAGTTTCTACGACTTGTGAATTCTTTTAACAATATTAGTAATTGAAGTTACAAGTATCCATGTACAACTTTGTGTGTATACACAATTAGCAGGATAAGCACCATCTGCCAATAGAATTTCATGAAAGCCCCAAGGGAGAACCAGATTCTATAATGCCGCTGCTGCTGCTGCTAAGTCGCGTCAGTTGTGTCTGACTCTGTGCGACCCCATAGACGGCAACCCACCAGGCTCCCCCGTCACTGGGATTCTCCAGGCAAGAAAGAATACTGGAGTGGGTTGCCATTTCCTTCTCCAGTGCATGAAAGTGAAAAGTGAAAGTGAAGTCTCTCAGTCGTGTCTAACTCCTTGAGACCCCATGGACTGCAGCCCACCAGGCTCCTCCATCCATGGGATTTCCCAGGCAAGAGTACTGGCGTGGGTTGTCATTGCCTTCTCCAATTACATAATGAAGTCAATACGTATTTCTGCCCATCTTTCTGTCTGAGTTCCCTCTTCACCATGAGGTGAACAAGCTCAGAAGGTAAGAATGAAGGCAGAGCAGAGCACGCAGGGATGAGACTATTTTTAAACAAGAATTTTGAGATGAATAGATACTAGGGATGCCAATCAACAAACATCCTTTAAGTATACCCACTATAGTTGAAGCACTGTTCCAGGTACAATGAGGTTAACCTCTTTTACTTAGGGCTCTTTAAAAACCTCTAAAATCATGCAGACCTCTCATGATTTTTGGCCTTACAGGATCCTTATACTATGACAAGGAAGAATCTAGTTTTTTTGTGTTTTTTTTTCCCCCTGCCTTGTGCCTTTTTTTTTCCCCTAAAATAGCACTCTTATCAACGTGTGTAGGTACTATGGTGATAGCTGCTATATAAATACAGGAAGAGAGAACAAGAGAGGAGGGGGAGGTAATTAGCTCAATTGTATAAGACTTTAAGAAGTAGGAGAAAGGTTCTCATAATTTCATTCCTATCACCAAAGTGGCAGAAGAGAGAGTTACTGTCAGCTTCAGGGCACAATGCTGACTCCAAGACAGAGTCCACTGGATTCTTCCACCTGACCACGCAGAGCAATTCTCTCCTCCTGCTCTTCCCCTCTATGTAAATAACTTCTTTATAAATGGGAAAATGAAGAGCAAGCCTTTCAAACAGTTGTCATAAATTAGAATAAATTGCATTAATTCAAAATGTAAAACTAGGAGAGCCAGGAGAACATGCAACATATTTTCCCCAAATAACACTGTGAACAAGCGCAAGTGTATACTCTGGGCATATGTATATCTTTCCTCTGACTGACAGCCTGAAGGGTAGTCCATGTGATTTTTGTGTTGCTGAGGTGGAAACAATCTTTATTTGGATTGAATAGCAGAGTAAACAGGAATGAATAAGAGACACAAAAGTTTACAGTACAGATGGTTTTTCAATTCTTTTTAAAAACTGTATGCCTTATCAATTAAAGGTGCTTGTCTTTTGTTCTGGTTAACCGTCCAAGAGCCTTTTCATAATTGTACACCAGGAAAAGTTAGAAGTGGTTGGTGAATTAGATCCTGGGTTAATGCCACACAGGTGACATGTAGCAGTAAAAGCTTCTCTTCTCTACCTTTTATCGATGAATGTTAAGATTTATCTTGCAGTATAGTTAAGAAAGTCATTAAGGAAACTAAAAACCTTAGTGAAAACCAGCCAAAATAAAAAGGAGATTATCATACTAAGTAAGCCAAAGACAAAAATTGTAAAATATTGCTCGTATGTGGGATATAGAAAATGAAAACATATAAATTAACTTATACACAAAACAGAAGTAGACCCACAGACATAGAAAACAATGGGGAAAGGTAGGGGGGAAGATAAATTAGGAGTTTGAGATTAACATATACATGCTACTATATATAAAATAGATAACTGATAAGAACCTACTGCATAGCATGAGAAGCTATACTCAATATGAGAAGAGAATCTGAAAAAAATAGATATATATGTGTCTATACATATAACTGAATCCCTTTGCTGTACGCATGAAACTGACGCAATGCTGTAAACCAACTATACTTCTATTAAAAAATTCAATCAAACAAGGAAGATACACATACATATGTATTTTGTGTGTGTGTGTGTGTACACACACATATACACATGTTTTGGGGGGAATGGGTAAAAGAGTTTGATGATTTGAGGAAAATATTAAACGGTGTGCCAAAAGTGGTCTCTAGAGACACTGAAGAATCTGATTAAACTATAATTACGCCTACCTGTAAGCAGCATACACCTGTGCACCGAAAAACCTTCCTTCTAGAACCGGAAGAGCATTTTCCTTCCCACACAGTCATCTGGCTCCGTCATCTGAATGAACTGCCTTGGGTACCACAAGGGAGGGATAATGGAACTATCCACCTTCTGTCAACAAGGCCCCCTTACTCACTCTGGAAGGCAAACGGCTATTCTGCTTGAATTAGCCACATCTTTATGAGAATAATGACAAAATGTAAAATAAAACAGCACCACCTAAACATTTACTCAGCGTTTTGGTTTCATATGACTATGGCACTGAGCCACGGTTTTTCCTTTTAAATGGTGTCAACCAATGCCTTTATCCCCAACATTTTTTGACCACAGACTCTAGGGCAGTTCAAAGGCCTAATTCAGGGGGCCCTTGAGGGAGGAAGGAGCAGACTCTGGGGTCTGACTTCCAGGCCAGTCCTGGATTCTGCAGGCTCTTCTGCCTGCCTTGAAAAGACTGGTTATGGCTCTCTGGGGTGCCCTAACCTGGAACAGTTCCCACAGAACGATCAATGGCATATCATCATTTCTTTCCTTTTCCCAAAGAACCGGATGCCCAGCAAATAATGCACATGTAGTCAAGAGCTGAGAGCCTAATGCACATAGGAAACGTGCTGCCCTCCAAATCAGCACATCAGGCCACCAGATCCCAGGCTCGGGCAGGAGTTAGTCATCGTTTTCTTACACGAGTCACACACTTCTCCCAGGACCAATGCATCTTCCTCCTCTCTACATAAAGAATTAGCTGAACAAAGTAAAAATAAGAGGACTCTGGGGCTGCAGATGGCTGACCAGCTGTTTCTGGGTGACTCCCCATGAATCAGTGCCTCATCTGAGCTTTAGTGCTTCCATGTTTGGGGGGCAAAATATTCTGCATTTTGGAAAAGTAGTTCATGGAAAATAATACGGCAAACTAACATTTATAGAAAACCACAGTAATCTTGGAACAAATGTCCTAAATTATGTACTCAAAAGCAGATCCAATTTTACCCAAGGTTCTCCGTCTGCATGGCTTGTAGGACCCCTTTTTGTTGTTGTTTGTAACTGCGGCTCCTCCCAACCCCCAACCCAAGTGCCTCTTTTTAAATGATATACCGCTTTATACAGTCTACCACGTAGAGGACAAAATTCAGCCTGGAGAAGAGGCAAGGGGGTGGGGGTGAAAGGATTTAAAGGACTTCACTTTCTATCCCCTTTGGAGATTCATCTTTTTATTTCATTTAGTTTGAGGGTGAGATTATTACTGCTTTTAAAAGCCTCCTGGTTCTTTTTTGTACAATATTTATTTCTCAGAGCTTAAGTGCAACGTTGGGGGTATTGACAAAACAGAAATAAAATGGAACTTTACATTCCAACCTCTCCCACGCTCCTGCAAAGCAGAAGTTTCTGACAAAACAGGAGTTTCACGGAAGCCTTTTCCTGGTTGTCCTCTTCAATTTTCAGATGACTGTTTGATGTGCATATCTCTAAGAGGGTTTATTTTAATACACAGGGGAGGAGAGATAGTTCCAAATGCTTATTATCAGGAAAACAGCATTTTATGTGATAGGAGAGTACGGAAACCTTCTGTGATCATTTTTATTCAATGAAACCCATTCCTTTGGGTGGGAGAGTCAAATGCTAGTACCCACACATGCTGCATACATACCAGCACGAGAGCGGGAGGAATGCAGATTTCTGTATCTGAGAGCAGCTGCTAAGTGAAATGGAACGTCCAACAGATGGCTGCATTGTCATTGTTGGGGGAGGAGGCGCAGGGAGCTATTTTGGTTTTTCTGTTGAGTGTGTGTGTATTTAATAGGATGTGTTCTCCCTACCTGGATCTCTCTGGTGTTATCAAGAGCTTTTACTCACTCTAAATCTTAGAGCTAGAATAGATCTTAAGAGATCATTCGATCATCTTACATGTAATGGGAGAAGGAACGAGAAGATAAGGACACAGAGCTTGTTTACAGCAAGGCCAGAACTCTCTCATTAGGCCATACCACACAGGAGTCATGCATTTTATTTACTTGAATATTGGTGTTTAGCACCAATACCAAAGCTCAAGAAAAATAAACACTACAGCAGTTGCAGTTTCAGTTTAAGAGGTATGCGTGTATCATTTTCTTTTGAAGTGTTTGGGTGGAGTTGTCTTGTAATTCTCACATTAGAAGAACAAAGACCCTTTATAAGCAAAGTTACATCACGTCTGTATTAAATATTTGGGACAAAATGACCAAATGTGAATACCATTCTCTAGAATCTTAAGATTCTATAGCAGTTTCGTATTCCAGAATACAAGGAGTTAAACTTCTGAGTCAGAGCTATCAAAGGCCATGGTTAAGAAGCAAACTGATAAGTGTCGGGGTCCCATTACGGCCAGTCTGAAAAAGGTCTCCATCCCCCTTCTGATGGGAGCCGTGGGTCAGTTGTACAGTCACATGGCTCACCCATTGGTTCGTGTTTTTTTCCAGAAATAGAATCAATAGAGAACAGACAAACCCACAGTTGCCAGTTTGTACAGTCTTGTGGTTTCTGTCAGGGGCTACAGACTCGAGCAGGTCTACCCGATAATGAAGGCAAACTATTTCAGTTCCTGTGGGTCCAGAGCGCCTCAGCAGAGTTCTGGTTTCAAACAAATGAATAACAAATTAAAAGGTACAGTAAAATAAGGGGGGGGGTGGAAATATCTTAACTAAAATCAATGGAGGAGAAACGGAGTTAAAAAGCCTGCCTTCTCAGCAACAGTCTGTGATGTGTTTTGTTAATCTCCTAAAATTTATGTTAAAAGCCTTTTAACAGAAAGTCAATATATTTGGGTGGTTGAGCAAGTATATCATCCTGTACCGGCAGTTGCATTAAATGACGCAGAGGCTCCACTGTCTGTAGGAAATGAACAGGGGTCCATCCTACGGATGTCCCACCTCCAGGAGGCCATACACTTTTTCCCAAAACAGTCCGTGGAGCCCAGCCAAGGACTGTGCCCACCTTTCTACCAAAGCTCCCCACTGATGTCAAGCATCCTGGAAACAAAGCGGGATCAGAATACCAGAAGCATAGCCTAGTAATAGAGCCAAAATGGAGAGCAAATGGAACATAAAGTTTCTCGATAAAAGTGTGACCTGCTGTTACAAATTTGTTGAGGGAGAGAAAACAGCAAAACAAAAAGTCCTGTGAGCAGACTTCTTGGTACTGAAATTCTGGAAGATGGCTGACTAGCAAAACACCAAGATACTTAGGAAACTTCCAGACAAAGGTTGAAAAGTAAGCAGGACAGGAAGCAAAATCAAACTGTGGATGAGCCTGAAATGCGGCTAGTAAAATGTGTCTAGAGGAGCAAATGACACAAAAACTTAAGTAGAAAACTAGAAACAGGTTATCAGCAGCTTTTTACACCCATGATTTCTGCCTACTTATATCCACTGTATCTTCTTCCCACCTGGAACAACTTGTTGTGCTCATGGGTAAGCCATGCTGGGAAAACACAGGTATGAACTACGAACGTGGCGGTACAAATGAGCCGGAATGCTGGGCCCAAAGGAAAAGTTTCAGCTAAGAGGCCCTGTCATACCCACTGCTCCTGGAGATGCTCTCATAATTTCCCCTGAATCCATAGTGTGTATGTGTGTTGTCTGTGAGTGTGTGTGTGTGTGTGTGTGTGTGTGCGTGTGCGTGTGTGTGGCCAAAGCCACCAGGGGCTTCTTTGATCTATTATGGCTATGACATTTTCAAATACTCCACTTACTTTTCTGGGATGAGCAGCAAAGTATTTTTATGAGAAGATTTTTGGTAGAATTCTAACCAAAAGTAATTATTATTATTATATTTTTTTTTGGCTGCACTGGGTCTTTTGCCATGCGCGGGCTTTCTCTAGTTGCAGCGAGCAGAGGCTACTCTCTAGCTGCGGTGTGCGGGCGTTTTGCTGAGGTAGCTTTTCTTGTTGTGGAGCATGGGTTCTAGAACCTGGGTATCAGTAGTTGCAGCTCACAGGTTCAGTTACTCTGAGGCATGTGGGATCTTCCCAGATCAGGGATCCAACTGGTGTCCCCTACATTGGCAGGCCAATTCGTAACCACTGAACCACCAGGGAAGTCCCCAGCAGCAAAGTCTTAAAATAAAACTTCTGTATTTTTTATGTTGTATACAATTTTTTTTCATAAGAAGAGAATGTTATATCTACTTAATACTTTGACTGGCATCTTATTTTCAATGTGGACAAAGAAGGTCCCAAATGCTGAGGATAAGCTGTCAAGACAAATTTCCATTTCAATCTCTAAATACTTGTTCTATCTGGAAATCATCAAGATGTTCTCTTTGATGAACACTCTGCATTTTTTTTTTTAAACAGGAATGGGCTTCTGGTTTGGAAATTTGATAAGGTAATGTTGTAGAACAGAGCTACATTTTCACTTTATTTTCTGTATCCAGCCACTAATGGTGTTAAGGAAAAAAATCAACTTAATTTTTTTTCCTTTGTTTTTTTTTTTTTTTTTTTTTGGTTTATCATTCTAATGGTTCTTAGGCTCTCACTCTAGCACCCAGAAGAATAAATAGCGTTTCTTCAGGTAGCTTTCTAACTTCTACCTCTTCAGCTTCTTTATCTAGCCAATTTTTTTTCAGTCTTTGAGTTTTATTTCTCCTTCTGCCTGATCCCCTGAACTTGCTATTTCAGACTTTCTTCACTGCAAGGAAAGTGTCCTCACTTGGTACTTCAACTTCAGCTTCTCTGCTCCTCCTTCCATGGCTGAGAGATGAGCTCAATCCATCCCTTGCCAGGCTTCTAAATGCCCAGCCCAGTGGAATTTCAGGCTACCTACCACTGTTCGCCACCCCAGGAGAAGATAATAGAGTTCCATCTCTGCTTGGAAAGTCCTTAGCAAAAGAGATCACAAGGAACTATTCTAAGTGATAGACACAGTATAAATGCATGGGATCAGAGACATAAGAATTACAGAATGTTTAGCCCAGAAGACACCTAGAGACCATTCGTTTTTCAGTGGAGGAAACTGGTACTCAAACCTGATTGATAATTTGAAGCTCCGGAGAGAAGAGAATAACATAATATATACAAAGTGTTTTATAAACTATATAGAACTATACTGGATGCATGCAAAAAAAATCAGTGGTTGTCTTCTACGTAGTGTGTCTGAGTTATTCCAGAGATGCTGCCATTACTCAAAATGTTTTAAATCTCTTCTTTAAAATTGTCATTTGCGGCAGTTAAGATTGTCATTGTACAGTCACATCTTGTTCTTATCAGTAAAGGTATTTTCCAGGGCTCAGACATTCATCTCAGATTTGATCTTAAATGTCTCTGAAGGCAGAAACCATGTCTGTCTTGCTCCTTGCACCTGGTATACTGCCTGCCACTTAGTAAGCACCTAATAATTACTTGTTCAATAATTAAAAAAAAAAAAAAGATCAAATCCACCCTCAGAGAACAATGATTTGCTGTGATTGATAGGCAAAAGCTCTGAAGACATTTTTCAAAAGAGAATTTTCCAAATAAAATTATTTTTGAGCTATAACAGTGTTGTTGGAACAAGTTCAAGGTTTTTTAAATTAGAAGGGCACGAAATTCATTGTATTTACACATCTGTGTTCTGGCTGACCTGCTGACATTGTTGAATTTATTTTTATTTCACCTTCCCCCTCAAAAAATGAGGTGGATTGAAACAACAACAACAAAAAGAAACCCATAATAGCAATAATGTTAATAAAAAGCACATTACTATAATCATGTTTCAGATATGCACAGCAAAACACACACACACACACACACACAGCCCACAGGGTGGGTTCCTTATGTGTGGTTAGCTGAGGAGTGACAGTAAGTAACAAGAAATAGAGAACAAATAAGACTCACTCAGTCTCAAGCACATGTCTGCATGCCATCTGGCCCTTGTTCCCGTTGAGTAAAAGAGTTACTTAGAGCTAGTAAGAATGTAGTCATAAGGAAACATTCTGGGGTAACTGGAGTGACAAAATTCCCAGATTGACAATAAGCGCCCAGGAAGAAAAGCGATCGCAGGTGTCACAACACCCAGTCACCACTGTCGTTAGCACCAACAGGTAACGTCAGTTTTTAGGATTCTGTGTGACACATACGAGGGAGGACAGTCCCTCTCCATCGGACTGATACTTTAACTTGTCTGAAGAGGAAAGAATGAACAGAACACGGAGAGAAAGGCTCAGTGGCCACAGGACAGACTGTCCACCTTTTCCCATGTGTGAGTTACTCTTCAGAGAGCCAAACAGGAGCGATTTCACAGTTGCTATAAACACACAAGTTAGGCACACACTCCAGCATCCAATCCAAACCACAAAAGCGTGAACTTTTCCCTGTGTTTCAACTAACTGCAGGCTAAATCAACCTGGCCAGGTGAAGGTGAGATTATCTTTCATGAATTCTGGGCTCAGGGCTTGAATTAGGAATTACTCAGTGAACACGTTTACTTGTTCTTTAACTGCTCTCTGAAGCATCAAATTAAGAACATTCAAGTTGCTCCAGTGAGCAGCATAGCAAAATGGGGTACCTCCTAAAAATGAAACCAGAGAGTGCTCAGAAGAAGAAGTAGAGAATGCTGAATTCACACCAGGCCCCTGGTTTGCTCATTTCGGAGCCACTCTGGTTTTGAGGAGGAGGGCCAGGGCCATGGGTGTCACTCATGATGTGTGGCATTCACATGAACAAAAGTCACTTCTTCTTCCAGAAAAAAAAAAAAAAAAAAAAAAAGAGCTCTTCCAATGCCATAATTAAAAGCAAGAAGGCTTACTTGAATTCTAAAATGGTGAAAATTCGAAGTGTGCCTTTTAGCTAAGGAGCTAATATCAAAGGCAGCGTCCTGATTTTTTGTGAAATCTTTCATAGAGAATTTATGAGCCAGCATCACTCCCTGAAATCCCATCCCAAGCCCTAACTCCAAGATTAGGTTCCAGCACAATCTCCACAGTACATACAAAGTAGATTTCTAAACTACAAATCTGATTCAAAACTACAAAACTACACAGGTTTAAATTCTTTCATACCACCCATACTGCTTACAGATTAAAGTCCAATTTCTAAGCTGAACTTATGAAAATTTTTTAAGGAACTAGATCTTTCCCATCTTCCCAACTTCATCTTCCAAACTCCTCCATGTCCATCCTAAGCGCCAGCCCTAATGAACTAATTAAAGTCTCAGAATCCAGGATTCCAGCATTTTCATTTATACTTCCATTTCCTCTGAAAAAAACAGAGCACTTTCTTCTGCCCTATTCCCTGGAAACACACTAGTCACTCTTCATGACACAGATTCGCATCATCTCTTTGAAGTCTTTTGCCGTCTTTCTCACTTTCACCCTGGCCATGCACGCTCACGTGCTGCTACAAGCAGTTCTAAAACTACAGCATGTTTTGAACCATTCTGACTTTGAGGGTGTTTGAATCCCAGTGGTATGATGATAACCCTGGGATTCATTCCCAAAGAGACCAAGCACATGAGCATGTACCCAACCCACCTGTTGGACTATGGCTATTCTCACTCTAGGAGAAGGCAATGGCACCCCACTCCAGTACTCTTGCCTGGAAAATCCCATGGACGGGGGAGCCTGCTGGGCTGCAGTCCATGGGGTCGCAAAGAGTCAGACATGACTGAGAGACTTCCCTTTCACTTCTCACTTTCATGCATTGGAGAAGGAAATGGCAATCCACTCTGGTGTTCTTGCCTAGAGAATCCCAGGGACAGGGGAGCCTGGTGGGCTGCTGTCTATGGGGTCGCACAGAGTCGGACACGACTGAAGCAACTTAGAAGCAGCAGCAGCATTCTCTCTCTACTCTGCAGGGTAATGAAATGCTTGAGCAAGGTTTGGTTTTAATAACTGTATTAGTCTGCTTGGGCTGCCATAAGGAAATATCATAGACTGGATGGCTTAAACAACTGAGAATTATTTTCTCACAGTTCTGGAGACTGAGAAGTCCAAGAACAAGGTGCTAGTCAATTCAGTTTCTGGTGAGAGCTCTCTTCCTGGCTTAAAGGCTGTTGCCTTCCTGCTTTGTCCTCACGTGGCCTTTCCTTAGTACATGCACATGGCAGAGAGAAAGCAAGAGAGTTCTGTGGGATCTCTTCTAGGACTTAAGGGCGCTAATCCTGTCAGATCAGGGTTCTTCCTGTATGAACTCATCAAACTTAATTACTTCCTTAGAGGCCCCATCTCCAAATACAGCTACACTGGGTGGGGGGTGGTTAAAGCTTCAACAGATGAATGCTGGGGAGAGGTGGCACAAACATCTAGTCCATGGCACCCACCTTGCGTTTCCAATATCCAACATAAGTCCTTGTGATGTCTGTAAACGTCTATGATGTGATTAAATGCCAAACCACATAAAGGGAGGAGGAGGAAAACCGGATAACTCTTTAATCAAAAGTACTCATTTAGTGTATACCATGTGCAAAGCCCTGTCATAAAACATATCAGTGTTATTAAGAAACTCACACTCAATCTAATTGGGAGTTGAAACACAAACGTGTTGCAAGTCAGTGGATCTAATAATAAGCAATCGTAGGGTAGGGCAAAGAGCACTGGATTTGGAGTCAGAAAGCACAGCTTTGCTGTTTCACCATCCATGTGATCTGAAAGCAAGCTGCTCATCTCTTAAGACTCAGCACCCAGGTGACATATTCCTAGCTGTGGAAGCAAGTGAGAGTAAGTAAATGTGCTTTGGGAATGCTAATACCACCTACACAAAGAAAAGCAGTGTGGCCAACTCCTCCAAGACTCCTTTAACAAGATCCGTGACACCTTCCATCCTCCCAAGCTTCTCTGCAGGACTCAGCCTTCTGGGAAGACAGGGCCTGCTGCACTAGCCACACTTGGGCATGGCTGCTTCTCACCAGTCTCAAAATTCAGTGTTTCACACCAGTGCTCCACCAGGAAAAGAAGAGCTCTTACTTGTTTCCTGCATTTGCTCTCTTGCATGGGAGAGAACCAGCATACTTCAACTCTGAATCATAAAGAAGTTGTGGTAAAAGCGGAATGAGAAATTCTTCACAAGCAAACGCCACATGGGTTACTTCAAGGCTCCATGCTCTGTTGCAGAAACCCTCAAGCACTCAAAACGTGAACGCAAAGGTTAAAATGGCTAAGAGCGATTTAAATGTGGAGGCCCCCAAACACTGAAAGTTCTTACTAGAGATCCAAGAGCTTGGGCTATCAGCGGAGAGAGAATTTTCTGTCAAAGATGAAACACTCACTCTGGGGTCAGCACCAGGAGAGGAGACTGATCTTGACCAACTGCTAATTGTTGCTTCACCTTTCAATCGGCCGCTATCAGATCACACCCCCAAATCTTAAATAAGTGTGTGATAATTGCCAAGTTTGTGGCAGCGAGTGGAGTCCAGGTGGAGCCGCAAAGGAAAAAAACAGGAAAAATGCCTCCTCACCAGAAATAAGAAACGAGCATGGGAGACAGATTCAGACACCTCAGGCTCCCAAACCCCCTGTTGAGAAGTGTGTGTGTGTGTCTGTGTGTGTGTGCACATGAACACGTTATTTATTTATTTTTAAACTGCCTCACTTCCCACTGACACCGGTGATGCTCTTCATTTCATGTCGAAAAAAGAATTAAGAGGTGGAAAGACAAGAATTTTGAGAGAAAGTGCTCTGATTCCTTCAAAGCCAGGCTCCAGCACTGACTCTGTATGTATTATTGACTGTGTATCAAGATGCAAGAAAACACCACCGCTAAAGAAACAGATAATAAAAACTTCAATTGAAAATGTAACTGACATATCATGATCTGACAAGTACAGCTTTTAATAGCATTACTTATTTTCTTTCTGCTCCTTAAAGATGTAAAGGTGCCATGCATATAAACTATACTCATTTGAGTCGCTGGCGAAGTACTAAAGCAAAAACATGAGGGGGCAATCCTGGCTGCAGGAAGTGCAGGTCACCCGTCCAGTCACTGGGCAGTCAGGATACACTTTACAAATCTCTTAAATATCTGCCTCCAAGCTCTTCACACGGGAGTTCACACAGGCAGAGACATTTTTTTTTTCTTCTTAATCACGTACCTTTTAAGATTCATAATTTGGGATGAGCAAAAGGCTCGGCAGGAGGTGGGGATGAATTAAAAACCATAAAATTGATGCTATCACTCTGATTGACATACCAGTAGTGCAGCATACATTTCCTGTTTGTCAGGAATGAAAGGTGTTCACATTCTGTAATAATACCTAATAATGTTTTGGAAAGACAAACTGCTGTCTGACTACATTTTAGCAAGATGGATTTTTTTTTTTCCTTTCTGTCAGCTCTGAAATCAGAAGCTAGAGTATATATTACAAGCCTCTATAAAGGATGACCTAGATATTTAATAGCTGCAGCTATTCCAGTCCACTACCTGGACCTCCCCAGGTCTCTGATGCTATATTCTAGCATGCCCAAAATCACCATCACACCTTAAGACTAATTCAATAGAGTATCCAGGGACCTGGCTGTCCAGGACTGCCATACAAAACTTACGGAAACTAGTATTCTTTGCTAGCTGTAGCTGTCTCATCACAGAACTGGCCAACCCTCTACTTAGAGGTTTGTCTAATCTGACAATTAACATTTTGTGCAGGGCAGTAAAGAGAAGCCTGTACATAAGGGATCCAAAGACCTGAATTTCTCTATCTGCCATGTTACTGACCAGGGCCCCATGAGCAGGTCATTTAACCTGTCCACATCTCAATCTCATCACATTTAAAACAGATATGTGGCCACTTGCCTTGACTACCTTAACCTGAGGAGGTTATTGAAAACATTGAAGCAAAATGATAGTTCTGGAATTGGCACATGTCCTCCATCTTGTAGATCCCAAATGTGATTTTACATTAGTTAAACAAAGGATTTGGGAAATGCTGAAAGTCATCTGTTTCTGTTTTGGTAATTTAGCAAAAACATGAGCAAGAATCAATGAGGTAGTAGATCATATATGACAAAACATCAGAAAAAATCAAATCCTGTTATACCATTCAATAATTATTCTTAGGGTGAACTGTGAGTCAGAGACCAGTCCTAAACTTTCTGCTCTGTTTTTGGCATTTATGTTCCTACTGAGACTTGACTGTAGGCCCCGACTACCTAGGGTTTCAAAACGTTAAAAGTATTATTTTGATGACAGGAGAATCTAGGATAAAAATGAAAACTGAAAATTTCAGGAGGAAGACAAAATTGGAATGTTTGTGCTAAATATTTTAATGACACATTTTTGCTTTTTAAATCTCTGATATTCTGTTCTTTCTAGAGGCGATTTCAGGAAAATAAAAATGTAAAATCCATGCTATAATTATTGTCTAATAATACCAAGCTTCAAGTGTCGGGTACTAGAGTCTGAACAATCCTTTGTTTCCAGGATTGTAAACACAGATTTGGATGCTTGGGGAAGGCCAACAGAAAACTGACCCAAATGAAAAAAGGGGGACGTTTTGTAGATCCTTCTCTTGGTAATAGTACTGTGGCAAAGGAATCACAAGTGCTTTTGAATACAATTTTATTGCTGTTGTTTTTGCTAAATCAAATAAAGGCTTTAAGCAAAAACAGGTTTCAAGCCTTCTGCTTATAATTGCACTTCATGTGACTTGACAATGCTGATTTCTGTGTAATTTTTAAAATCCATGTTTGGTAAAAAAGAAAAAGCTTTACTACTCGTTCTTCAAAGTTGCTCCTAATAAAATCAGCTCGTTAGGGCACATGCTTGCAGACACAGTGCAAATTAAATTGTAGCAAAGCTCAGTGAGGGCACTCCACCAACACCCATTTGGTCCTTACTAAAACTGCAGGGGTTACGATGCAACTCTTTCAGGATTGGAGTGCATTCATATCATGACCTGAATTTTATATTCACTAAAAATGAAGTTACAAACAGAATGCATGGATTGTGTCCTCATAACTTGCAAATGGCAATACATAGACCACTGTCTGTTTCTTGAGTTGGACTGTCAAGAACGGGAAGGAAAGGATTACAAATGGAATCTTGACTGCTATCAGCTGACATCTACCTATAGTCCAAAAGAAAAATGTTAATATAATCTGGAAGAAATAGGAGGTTCACCTTTTGGTTCTGGTCAATGATAACTTGAAGGTTAGGTTAAACAATATCCTTCCCTCCACTAGCTAAGTTCCCCAAGTGTGGCTATAAAAAACTCATGTTAAGTATTCAGGCCAGAGATATTCGTCAGAAGGATATGATTGACATGGCCATGTACCTTGTGGTGAGTCTCACAGGAAAATATAGGTACAAATATGCATAAGTCATATTTATGCACTTTCTATAAAATTAGACTGGCATTAATTAAATGGCAGAAAAGGCAATGAGAGCATTGTTTGGAGGGTAGTGTGTTCCAAGTTCTGATTATAACTTGCTTTCCAAAGAAGGAGCCACCCACAGCTTAGAAGACAGATGAGAGGATCATCATCACAGATTTGCTGTGAACGACTCTGCTCAGCTCTGTCCCTGCCAGACTCGAGGCCACACAAACCCTTCCAAGATGGCTACAGAAGATTCGCACAGGGCACCTGATCCTTGCCCCAGCTCTGGAGCAGGGACAGAGGGAGATTTTGTCCCTGCGTAAGTTGAGAACCACCCTCAATGACAACATTGTCATCCTTGTCATCAACACAGCTAACATTTACTGAGGGCAAAGAATGCTGCGTGTTACCTCCTCTTGTCTTCCCCATAACCCCATAATACAGTGAATACTATCATCACCCAAATTTCCTGGAAGGAGAAACTGAGGGTAAAACTTTCCCAATGTTACCGAGATGGTGAGTTCCAGAGTTAAGACTTGAATTCAGACAATCTCACCTCCTAGAATCTTCACTTTCTGTAACCTTTACAGTAGCTTAATCAGCTGTGAACAACCCATGGACCAGACGTTTTCAAATGTCACTCTACTTACAAATCTCTTCCTACTTGCTCATTAGTTTTATATGTATTTGTTTAGCCGCTGCAGAGTGCCAGGAACTATTTCTCGCGGTGGGAATTCAGCAGCGAACGAGACAAATTCTCTACTCGTCTGGGGCTTACATTCTATATTCCACATACATAGACTCATTTATTCCTTAAAATAACTGCATAAGCCTGAGGCCATTAGTGTCACCCATTTGTTAGATAAGGGAGCCAGAGCTCAGAGGAGTGAAGTAACTTACCTAAAGGCCACAAAACTAAATGGGAAAACTGGGGTTTACCACTTGGCCTTCAGACTATTAATCCTATGTTCTTTTATGCTCTTGTTAACCTAACAGCTACAGTTTCAAGATGGCTTTCAGTAACTCGGCAGAGATTGCGTACAGCCAGAATAGGAAATAGGATCAAGACGACCCTGTTTCCCCTTAATCTCTGCCTCTCTTTTCAAGCTTCTTGGTCCTTATTTCTTCCGGTCTCCACTGTTATCCACGGTCTCCCA
The DNA here is from genome assembly GCF_016772045.2 of Ovis aries. Taxonomy (NCBI): domain Eukaryota; kingdom Metazoa; phylum Chordata; class Mammalia; order Artiodactyla; family Bovidae; genus Ovis; species Ovis aries. Next base: position 86,432,990 of record NC_056058.1, on the reverse strand, counting down.
CTTCTGTTTCCCTTGCTCTTTCCAACCGTGTCCTGCCCCCTTCTCCACAGCTGCAAGTATTTGTATCTATCCCTATACTTCTGTCCTTCACTCCTCCCATACCCTAACCTCTGGGTTACTCTGAGCTCCCACTCTTCACTTTAGAGAGCAGGCCTGAGGTGCCATGGAAAATGATCAAAAAGGCAGGCCCTTCCATCATCACAGCAGCAAAGACCCATCCCCAGTAAGTCATGAATTTTATGTCCTCAGAATTCCCTGAGAGTTTTCCCACGGAAACATTTTCCCATGTGGTAGTCATACTCTACAGTATTTACTGCAGGTACATATGGGCTAAATATGTTCCTAGGGGCTGGCTAGCAAAATTTAACAGTGGGTAATATGCTTAGAATTCCAATCAACCAAACTACAAGTGACCCCTGACAAAGACTGTCTTAGTAACACATTCCGTCTCCGCTATTACTCATAATAAAGACTGGAAAGGAGTGAAAAATAAATTCAAAAAATATATTCTTTCTTTAGCATTAGACAGATAGGGCCAAGGAGTAGTAAACACTATGTGGAGAAAGAAATAATCTAAACCATGGGTGGCAGTAGTAGAGGTCAAAGAGACTTAAGACAAATGTTTCTGATTGGAGAGATTTTCAGGTCTACAGAGAAACCATGAATACAAATGATACTTCAAGAATCTCTTCAATCTGGCCCTAATTTTGTCATTAGTTGTAAACCTCATGAGAATAAAGAATGCATCTGATTTTTCTCAACATTATATCAGCTGCACAGGGCTGAAACATGTTGCTGCTGTTGTTTGCTGTTTAGTTGCTAAGTCATGTCCAACTCTTTTGGAAACCCACAGACCGTAGCCCTCCAGGCTCCTCTGTCCATGAGACTCTCCCAGCAAAACTGGAGTGGGTTGCCATGCCCTGCTCCAGGAGATCTTCCCAACCCAGGGATCGAACCCACGTCTCCTGCACCAGCAGGCAGATTCTTTACCACTGAGCCACCTAGTAGGCACTTAATAAATGATTACTGAACTCTGGAATGTCACCTGAGACTTATCTCCAACACGCCTACCCTCCAACCTACACCCAGATCTGTTTCCCACCAGTAGAGCCCTCTGCTGACCAGAATTCCCAGTGAGAGCTTCTTGTTCACCTCAGATCCATGAACTCTCTTGCACAGAAGTTGTGATTCCTTGAGAGTCACCCACTGGCTGGCAGGAAGTAGAAATTGACTTCCCTAACTTGTTGCTTCCTTGTTATCATTTTGTACTGGGAATCCGAAAACTATGTAGCCAGGCCTGGACCCAAGGAGGAAACCATTGTGTTTTTCGCAAGAACACACTGCAACTCCCTTTTAGTTTTGAATAATCCTCTAAGAGGATGGGATCCTGTAATAGTCATCTCAGTCTCTGGCTTTGCACAAGGTTTGTTGAACTTACCTGAAGAAAAGTATCATTTCCTTGCACACTAAAACATAGATAATCCCAAATCCAAATAGACTTGGCTAGATCAGAAAACTAACTAAATAACACCAATTCCTTTTATTTTGTCTGAGATGATCTTTCATCCTATTCAAGAGGAGAATTGTATAAATTTACCATGCTACTCCAAAAGGCTTTTCTGCTTGATTAATAGAAAACTTTTAGAATCTGGACTTGAAGACTCATTTTGGAATATGGTTTTCTGCAAAGGACTGGGTAATGTTTGACTACAATGGTGATTCAACTGTTCACTCATAACCTCCATCTTCCAGCTATTTACTGTGTGCAAAATATATTAAGCAGGTATTGCTTATAAACTGATCCCTCAATTTAGGTCTTACCTTGGCTCTGCCCAGGACCACCACAATAAGTTGCCCACCTAAAGGAGCAAATGGGAACTGAAATCCAGCCTTGGCCCTGTCTGTAAACCACGTACCCTGGCATGGTGTGGGCTGTGTCCAACCAGAGGAAGTGGTACCTTTTTCTTGATTCTCGTTAACTACCTTCATGAGCCTGCCATTCCTTCATATAGACCTCCAAAGCTGCACACAGCCTATGTGTGATTTCTTTGCCTTTTCCAGAGTTGTCGTCATTCAGTTGAACATACTGTCAGTTGCAAGAAGATATCAAAGTAGAGGGAAAAGGGGACACCACGTGATTTGCAAAGGAATAGTCTCCTCTGCCCGAGGGGATACAAAACCCATCTACCACCAGCAGATATTTTGTCTAAATTCTCTTTTAATAGCACAGTGTGGCTGTGTTGAACACAAGACAGGTGAGAACTGAATGTGAATTACAGAGGAGAATTTTTGTCCTGATACATGAGTCAAACATGAAAAGAAATTGAAACCCTTTTGCATATTTTATTGGCAACAGTTTCACCAAATAGGTGATTTATTTGGCAAGGTGGCACCTTTTTGAAATTAACTCAAATTCTGGTAAAAGTTCAGATTCTTTCTACCCTCCTTAGGCAACAAATAGTAATTATTTTTATTGCTACAAGCCATGCACGTTGGTTTTTGAGAACATGCCATTAATCATGATTAAATTGTGTAGGCTGAAAAAAATCTCTAATACCTGCAAGAAAAACAAAATCCAGCACAGCTGTAAAAATGTTTACCAACCTATAAAATGTGTGTGAATATTCTATAAAACCAGCAATTGGAAAATGATAAAATTTATATTTGTATCCTTATGAGAATCTTCATAGGCTTACCTAAAAGGGAGGAGTATTTCCTGTACTAGTTCAAATAGATATTGCCTTTGATACTGGGGGCTTAACTGGTGGTTCAGTGGTAAAAAATCTATCTTAAATGTAGGAGACCCAGACTCAATCCCTGTGCTGGGAAGATCCCCTGTAGAAGGGACTGGCAACCCATTCTAGTATTCTTGCCTGGAGACATGCAAGAATGGACAGAGGAGCCTGGTAGCCTACAGATGGGGTCACAAAGAGTCGGACAAGACTGAGCACACAGGCACAAGTGCACATGTTCAAGCCCTAATCTCCAATGTGACTATACTAGGAATACAGGCTTTTAGAAGGTGGTTGTTAAACGAGGTCCTAAGAGTGGCGCCTTCATCCAATAGAACTGGTGCCTTTATAAGAAGAAGAGACAGCAGAGTTCTTTCTCTGCCACATAAGAATTCATTGAAAATGCAGTAGTCTGCAAGCCAGGATAAGAATTCTCATCAGAACCCAAACAAACTGGCTAGCTGATCTTGGACTTCCAGTCTCCAGAACTGTGAGAAAACAAATTTCCATTGTTTAAGCTACCTCATCTATGGTATTTTGTTATGGAAGCCCAAGCTGACTCATACAACCCCTTAAGCAACCTAATTAAAAACAACAATTATTAAATTTTTTGGCAAACAAGGGAACAGAAAAAAGGAATGTTCTATAAGTCTTTTAATTTTGTGATTTTTATAAGAAAGTTATAAATGAAAGCATCCTTCAAAATTGAATTCTCCTTATTGATTTTTAATAAGCATTCTGAGAACATTTGGTGTTCTTGTTATGTAAACATAGCTTCAAAAGAAATACCCATGGGGCTTCCCTGAAGTCCAGTGGTTAAGCCTTTGCCTCCCAATGCAGGGAGTGCAGGTTCAATCCCTGGTCAAGAAGTTAAGATCCCACATGTCTTGTGGCCAAAAAAACAGAACATAAAACAGAGCCAATACTGTAACAAATTCCATAAAGAATTTTAAAATGGTCCACATAAAAAAAAAAAAAAAACATTTAAAGAAAAGGAATATCCTTTCTTTTGTCAGTGGGATTGTTACTCCAAAATTGCTGTTATTCAGAAATCCAAGCGCCACCACTGTTCAAGTCCCAACACAAAGGCAACTGATTCTTTTACACTTTTCACATTCCCTGCTCTGTACTGTATCACAATACTTCATTTATAAAATGTTTTTGTCATTTATCATGCTCCACCTCAAAATTTCCATGACTTGTGCTCGTACCCGTCTCCGCAACTAGGAGATACCGGTCCTGAAAGCAGGGTCCAGGAGATCCTCTTGGATTTCCCCCCGTGTTTACTAATGGGCTTCCCTGGTGGCTCAGGGGATAAAGATTCTGCCTACAATGCAGGAGACCTGGGATCCATCCTGGAGTTGGGAAGATCCCTTGGAGAACATTTACTATGATGTTTTGCCTCCAGTGAGTATATATTTGGCAGATGAAGCTGAAACTCCAATACTTTGGCCACCTGATGCAAAGAGCTGACTCATTTGAAAAGACCCTGATGCTGGGAAAGATTGAGGGCAAGAGAAGGGGTTGACAGAGGATGAGATGGTTGGATGGCATCACTGACTCAATGGACATGGGTTTGGGTGGACTCTGGGAGTTGGTGGTGGACAAGGAGGCCTGGCATGCTGCAGTTCATGGAGCCACAAAGAGTTGGACATGACTGAGCTACTGAACTGATGAAAGAACAAATAAATTACAGAATGAAAGGATGGATGAAAAGAAATGGATTAACAACTTATTCATGAATAGCTGAATAAATGAAGTAACTTATCATTTTACCCCAGCTATTTTCCATGACATTTAGAAGAATTATCTTTCCACTATGATGCCACCCCTTGATGCCACATTTACTAAAGGAAAGAATTAATAAAATGGAAAATGAGGTAACCCTTAGTTGCAGTGCCTCCTATTTGTTATACATAGTGCCCTTTTTAACCTCTTTAGTTCTTACTACCTTGTGAGTTAAGTTACACTACCCTCATTTTTCTAACAACTGAGACTCTGTGAGATTAAGTAATGCATCCACATCCACACAGCTACTAAAAAAAAAAAAAAAAAAAAAGGCTAAAATTTAAGAGCAACATGAAATCCAGGCTCAATCTCATATAGTATAGTCTTCCTTTTTCAATGGCCTTCCCTTGACATTCTGCTTCAGCTTTAAGAGAGATAGGTAAAGGTATTTTCTAAGGCCACCTAGGGCCATCTTGCCACACCCAATCTGGAGAACAGGGTGGCATGTTCACAGCATTACAGTGTTTTTCATTCCTCTGCCACTATGGTGCTGCTGCTGCTGCTAAGTCACTTCAGTCGTGTCCGACTCTGTGCGACCCCATACATGGCAGCCCACCAGGCTCCTCCGTCCCTGGGATTCTCCAGGCAAGAACACTGGAGTGGGTTGCCATTTCATTCTCCAATGCATGAAAGTGAAAAATGAAAGTGAAGTCACTCAGTTGTGTCCGACTCTTAGCGACCCACCCCATGGACTGCAGCCTACCAGGCTCCTCTGCCCATAGCATTTTCCAGGCAAGAGTACTGGAGTGGGGTGCCATTGCCTTCTCCGCTGCCACTATGACACAACATCAATCTCAGGGCTTCTTCTATAGAGATTACCTTTAACCTCCTGACCTGTAACACCCACGGTACCAAATCTTTGATAACCAGTGAAGTTGTGGTATCTCAGCAGGCTCTGAGGGTGCAAAGTAAAGAAATAGATTCCTGCCAGTCTGATCACCTACCTATTGTTACTCCCCAAAATATAAAATTTGGGGGGAGAACATAACGAGATTTAGGCAAATTTGAGTCACATTCCAGTCTTGTCTCTTATTAGCTGTGTGTATCTAAATAATCTGCCTCAGTTCCCACACTGAACAGTGTTCATGACCGCAAACATATCTAAACATATGGCAAAGGCTGGGAAGACAGGCCCACCAAGGGTTAATCTGCATTAGGGATGGGAATGCCCCTTGGTCAATGTGGCAGACGTTGCCTAAAAGCTCACCAGTCATGATTCTCCCTCCTTCAGTTCAGTCACTCAGTTGTGTCTGACTCTTTGTGACCCCATGGACTGCAGCACGCCAGGCCTCCCTGCCCATCACCAACTCCCAGAGTTTACTCAAACTCATGTCCATTGAGTCAGTGACGCCATCCAACCATCTCATCCTCCATTGTCCCCATCTCCTCCTGTCTTCACTCTTCCCCAGCATTCGGGTCTTTTCTAATGAGTCAGCTCTTCCTCCTGGGCACTCGTAAAAAATGCATTTCCTTCATCCTTTGCATGCAGACTGGTGCTACGTCACGGAAGCCATGCTCACCGCTCTCACTCGTGTGCACGGAACTGCAGCGTATGATCTTCCTCACCCTTTGTTGGTCAGCTGGCTAAAAACAGACAATGCAGCAGGGAAGTCTGAAGAGGCCCTAGAAGGTGATGGATGGAGGAAATGGGATTCCACGGTCAGGGAATGGGAAGCTGCCTGCCACACAGACTGTGATATGAGCCAGAAGAAAACCTGGACTGGGTGAGGTCCCCAAGACTCTAAAGGTTATTACTTACAGGACCTGGCACTAATTACTCTTATGATTAGAGCTCCTTGGAAGTCAGAGAACCCAAGTCAAGGGCAAAAGTAATGGATCATTAAAAAAGAAGAGGGATGACAGCGTGACTCTGACCGATGGGCATTGATCAGAGTATTTTCTGGACCACTTCCCACCCTCCCCCCTCGTCCCTCCCCCCACACCAGTGGCTACCGAAGCCGTGACTATCAGAGGGAGCCAAGCAGGAAGGCCTTTCTCATTAGAGTCTCCACAGGACATTGACAATACAAAGAAATGCTGCTCTGCGGTCTACATACAGAAGGGAAGGTGGGGTGTATTTCCCCACTTGGACAAGAAAACGGCTGGAGAGCAGAACAGAGGAGCAGGCACCGGTCAGAAGTGGAGAATGCCACACTAGTTACTAGGATACAAGCAGCTCAGACAGAAGGAAGGGGAGAGCAGGGCAAGCTGAAACCTCAAGGGAGGTTCAGCACCCCCAGACACCCCTAGACTCACCTAAGGCAAAATTGAACTAAAGGAGTCGAGGTTTGCGTACCCAGGTTCTTCCCTTCCCTTATTTCCCTTTCCTGTTCAGCTTCCCTTGTTAAAAGCATCCCAGCTTTCCACCGAATGCCTCTGAGTAGCACCACGATTTTACACTTCCCTGTGAAGGAGAATATTGGAATTACACACGGAGTGAGGGACACGCTGAGAGTTGCTGTCCATTCTCCACTGAACTGCAGGATAATCCTGTTAACCTTCCTATCAGGAGGTCATTACACAATTTCGAAAGCTGTTTTTTCTTCCATCAGAACTGCATACAAAATCTGATCTAGGATTTTTAACATAAGCTGTTCTGCTATACAGGCTTGAATACAGCCCGTCACGTGTTTTAGACGGTCTTTTCTTGTTCTTCCCTTGGCTATAAGTGCCTGTGTAACCTTTCTCTCAGTTTCGGCATTATCCTTTTTTTTTTTCTTTTCTTTCTCCTTGATTTCAACATCTAACACATTTTCTTCCAATAGCATAGCCCCCTTCCCTAGCTCCTTTTTAATGCCTCGTTAATCTCTTGTGCCAATCCATGTTTCATTCATTTCAATGCAACACCTTCCTATGTATCAGTCTTTTTAAATGTGTTGTACTTGGTATTTTATTCTTATTTCTGCTTAGCTATTTTCATGAAACTACCCATTTCCGTTAAATCTAATTTATTTCTGCATTTCACTCAGAATCTCTTTTTATCTCCAAAGACATTTTACCATCCAGTTTTCTTCCTTCCTTCCTTTTCCTTTTTTTTTTAAAAATTAAAGTATGCTAACAGCCACGTGATGTCAGAACTTGTGCCTGCATATGTTTTCAAGCACAAACAAGTTTTCCTTTTTTATCTTCTTGATCATGTAGTCCTTCCATTCAGCTTGAAAATTTGATTTCCTTTTGGATCCCTAGAACCACTAATTTTCTACCTCCAGAACCAAGAGAACTGACATTTTTAACCACATTGGAGAAACTGGGTAAAGCTGAAATGTGCTTCTCGTGGCTCCAATAACACAAAATGGATTCTTGGTCTCTGGGGAAGACTGCATAATAAGACCCTATCATTGAATTAGCGATTCAAACCTCAACAAAGTCAGTTCTCAGGAGCATCAGGTTAGGGCCTTGATGTTTTTAAGAAATGTCTTTGCAAAATAGAGGCTTGATTATCATTGGATGAAGGATACTGATTTAATCCCAGGGGTGACTGAACCCGGTATCTGGGGTTCTTCCAAACATTCAAAGCCATTTCCAAATGTTTTTGATGCAGCACAACCCAAAAAGGATTTTGGCAAGTGTGTTTTCCCTTCATTTTAAAACCCATGCGTATTTCAAGGGAAATGCAATCCATATGTCTTTGATTCATTTACACTTAAATCATCTAAATGCCATTGTGTAAGAGCTATTTGATGTACAAGAAGCCTGCGAGCCTGTTTTATAAGCCTTTTTAAGCCTTATTTCTTTGAATCAGAAAGTCATGTTTTGCCGGCCCTAAACAGAACTTGAACTGGGAAAGGCTCAAGTTCACTTCTAAACTGAAAACCCGCAAAGTTTTGCGTGGCTTCTGTACTTAGCAATATGTTTCCCCTTGCCTCAAGCTCACAAACACCCAGCATTTCTCTTCTCTGTCTCACATGTAGTGAGAACAGGGTAAATCAATTTTTGAATCACATTTTACTTGTAAAATTCACATTTTGAACCTCAGTTATCTCCCAGGCACTGCCAGAAGTTAAAATAGCAACACTTGAAAATTAGGCTTTTGCTCTAAAAGGGCAAAACAGTCTATAAAGTACATAAATTACTGCTTCTGTACATTTATTTGTTTGACAGGTTTAAGATATAAGTGTGGCTTACATATGGATTTTCAGGATGCCAGATTGGATGCTCCACGAGCTACAGTCACAAATGTAACCTCTTTTTTTAACTTATGTTTGGGAGAATAGAATTGGAACAATCTCGCTGTTCTGCACAAATCTAATTGCTGTGTCAAAACAGCAATGGAATATGATGAACATTTGCATTTTTCTCATTTACTGGCCTTTTCTATGGCTTTAATCATACTTGTGCTAGTGGTCAAAAAGAAAGGATGGTGGACTGTTTGCTCCCTTGCTCCCTGACACTTTAAACATTTTTAATGAATTACAAATGAATACTTTGGGGGCTAAATTATGAACCTCTGATCAAGGGTTTGGAGATACCCAAGTGATAAACACTGATTGTTATGGACATGGAAGCATGTCGTGAGACTAGATAAATCTTTCTCAAGCAAAAGAACTAATTATCTTCAAATGTGTGATTTCTTTGTTTTTATTTAGACATATCTTAGAGGTTGCATTTTAGTGAGAAGAAAGAAATAATGATTCTGTGAGTGTCTGAACAGAAGCAATATTTTAAATTTGCATTCAAAGCTTAGGGGGGTGGAGATGAAGCTAAAAAGAAAGAAAGAAATCCAGGTGAACCTAATTATTCCTTACGTGCTCTCTCTAGTTCACAAATATGATAGACTATCATGTTTGTGTAATCAAAAGGATTATGAAATTTAAGTTTGGAAAAAAGGATCTGGACACTACATCTAGCAAACAGTTAATTATGCTAAGATAATTAGATAGCATAAAGTGTTGCATTTAGTTCTTTTTCATAGTTAGTTTACATTAACTACCAAGTCTTCATGATTCTCTGCAGGCAGAAATTATTAGTATTCTTAGGAAGAATGGTGCATGACTGACAAAGAATTAAACTTTCAAAAAGGGTGACAAAAGGCTTTATGTTGACCTAGCCACATATTTTCTTTAAAAAATAGATACCTTTTTCTATTAAAATTTGATATAACAGTGTTTTGAAATCTCAATTAAATTCAAGAAATACATTACTTTAGGAAATTTCAGCAATCGTAACACGACTGCCTATCAATTTAAAATACAAAGCAAAGAACTTGAGTTTATGGGATTTTCCTACTATTTCACCAAACTGAAGCAGAGGGTCATGCTTAGGATTGTGCAATAGGTTAATAGCTCTGATATTGATTAAAACAACCATAGTGTTATACTATAGAATTCCATGCCAGGAGTCATAAGATTTAACTCGAGTTCAGTTGGACACTTAAAAACTAAAAGAAACAAAGTTCAGTAGTACTTCCTGGCCCTGACCCGCTGTTCTCCATACTCACCCATTCCTGCTCTATTTCTTCCTATTTTAAATGGACTGGGAAATGTCTTGATAATGCTCCCTTGACACACTATTCACCTACCACAAACACTCACACATTTACATGAACACAATAGACACACATATACATATACACATGCAAACACACACTTCAATCTGTATTCCTAAGTGTGATTTTATAGACTTCATTTCTAAGTGAAATTTTGAGTTCCAAATATACTCAACCATACATGTTGAAAGTATGGGGGGAAATCCTTTCAAAAAGAACTGTAAGAATTTAAGAAACATTCTGTAGAAAGGATCAAATTGGTTCTTATTTTATCTAAATCCACTTACTCACCCCTCACTTAAGCAGCCAAACAGTCTGCTATATAATGAGTAAGCTTCAATGATATGAAGTGGGACAGATATTCCTGGGCAGTGTTTTGAGATTCAGAGAATAATCATTATAAAATCTTCAAGTCAAACTTTAATGATCATCCTTCTTTTAAATGTTTGGTTATGAAAAAATCCAAAACTTTAACTTACTAATATTTATTCCAAAAGACTTTGATGTTAAAAATGGGTATTCAATACTACAGTAGACAGAAGAATACCCCCTCAAAGATGTCCACATACTAGTCCCTGGGACCTATAAACGTGCTAATATACATGAGAAGAGGGATTTTGAAGATGTTATTAATCATCTTGAGAAGGAGAAAGTATTCAGATTATGTAGGTTGAGCCCAATATAAACAGAAGGATTTTTATAGGAGGGAGCAAGAGGGTCAAAGCCATCTAAGAATGAAAACAGGGGTTGGAATGATGTATTTTGAAGAGACCATGAAGCAAAGATGCAGATGGTTTCAGGAAGCTGGAAAAGGCAAAGAAGTCAATTTGCCCCTAGAGCTTCCAGAAGAAACGCAGTTCTGCCAACACCTTCATGTTAGCCTTAAGACCCATATTCAATTTCTGACCTCCAGAACTGTAAGAGAATAACTCAGTTTTTAAGCCACTAAGTTTGTGGTAATTTGTTATAGCAGTAGTAGGAAACTAATAGAATTATCAAAGTCTATTTTGAATTCATTTTTATAATCACTGACTTAGCACTCAAAATTCACTTAGTAATTAAAAACTTTCCTATGTACTTTCATCCGTCCTTCCAATGAGCTGAAACTCCAATATTTTGGCCACCTCATGCAAAGAGTTGACTCATTGGAAAAGACCCTGATGCTGGGAGGGATTGGGGACAGGAGGAGAAGGGGACGACAGAGGATGAGGTGGCTGGATGGCATCACCTACTCGATGGACATGAGTTTGGGTAAACTCTGGGAGTTGGTGATGGACAGGGAGGCCTGGCGTGCTGCGATTCATGGGGTCACAAGGAGCAGGACATGACTGAGCGACTGAACTGATGTAACTTCATTTAAATAAATAAAATAAACACGCTTTATTTCGCAAAAGGCTACCTCAGTGGATTCCCAAAACAAAAGTTTTCCCTGATGCACATAAAAATCTACACAAATTGATTATTCATAAAATATGATATATTGTAATATATATATTCTCATGAATGATTTTAGGAGCATGTCAACTAGATTGAAGAATGCAGAGTTCATTATAGTCTTTCCTCTACAATTATCTTTTTATTTCTCTAAAGAGTAGAAGCCACCCCTATTTATCAATTAGTATTACATTTTCCTTGATTAATTTAGTACTCATATTTTATAACACCTAATACCAGAAAGGGGCTTCTCTGGTGGCTCAGACAGTAACGAATCTACCTGCAATGCAGGAGACCTGGGTTCAATCCCTGGATTGGGAAGATCTCCTGGAGAAGGGCATGGCAACCCACTCCAGTATTCTTGCCTGGAGAATTCCATGGACTGAGAAGCCTGGTGGGCTACAGTCCACGGGGTCACATAGAGTTGGACATGACTCAATGACTAACACTTTCACTTTCAGTACCAGACAGAAAGAAGTCCCTGTAGATTTCCATCCATCTCTTGCCTCTAAAGGTCTAACATCAGAATAACTGGGCTTAGGGTTAGTCAGTTACATTCATTTCACCCATCCCTTTAATTGACTACAGTCACTCTGTCCTCTGCTGCAGGAAGTTCAAGGATATGCAGTTTGATCAAGAAAGAGGCAGGGCCATGAGAGAGAGTAACACACAATCTTTAATGGATCGTGCTTGAGCAGAGCTGTATGGGGTGGCGGGGGGGGGGGGCGGGGGGATCCTATCAAGAGACCTTCCAGAGTCAGTGACACAATTCTCTCATCTAGAGGAGAACAGGACAAGGGACCTCCCAGTGGAGAAGGAGGAACCACAGAGGGGGCTTGCATATCAAGGTGATTTCACTCAGCAGCAGAGTGAGGAGTCCCCGGGTTAGAGGGCTCCAAAAGGCAGCAGTAGTGCGGGGTCCTCTGCAGCTGCAGGGTTTGTCTGATCTATGCTTAGCAGACTTCAGGTGTAGACTCACAGGCTCTTAAGTAAGCAGGTTCTAAATGGCTAAACATATGCTTATTATGTTTATTTGGGCTACATTTTAAGGAACTGGATATGTAAGAACGTGAGTTTGGTGCCAGCAGGCTTTGGGCTAGTGGTTCTAACCTGCTATAAAGAACTAAACAATGGGACAGCCATGGGCACCATCTTTGGCTGTTTGTATGACATCTGCTCTGTTCCTCCTTCCATTTTCTGAGTTACTTTCTTTTCTGAACTTTATCTCAGGACATAAACACTACACTTTCAACCTCTTTACAGAACACATCATGTTCCCTCCACCTCCTTACTCCAGTTCAAATCTGGCTTTTCTCCAAATGCTCTGCGTTTCTTGCAGCACTCTCATTCTCTTACACCTCAGTATCATGAGCTGTCCCTGTCTCCTTCCTCATCCATCCCCTTCCTCCTTTTGACCCTTCTGTACACGGAAGTTCAGCTTTCTCCTAAGAGACCTTTTAGTCTTATCCTCTGGCCCCAAAAAACAAATCCTCCTACGCTAAAGATCAGTTTACCTGTTCACAAAAAACATACCCTCCTTGTACATATCATCTGTTGGCCTCCAGACTATAGCATCATTACTCACTGTTGTCTCATTACAGCACCCTTACTCACCCAGCTCACCCAGGCTGTCTCCTGGATCACAGCTGCTTTCAGCCTAAGTGGTTGCTATCATCCTGAACAACTTCAATGCCCATATAGAACTCTCCAACACCCTTTCCCAATTATCAGCAATCCCTTCAGTGCGAGAGGGCTTGATCTTTTTCTCTTCTTCTCCCTTAGTTCCTTTTCAAGTCTCTTCCTGAATCTTCTCAGAAACTGAAACTTCTCTGTGCTTTAGAATCAAAAAGTCTGCTTCCTGCTCTCTGATCTCCCTTGCCTTTCTGACTCATTTCCAGAACCCCTTTCTTTACACCTACCCTTCCACTTTGTAGAATCCTGAGAACCCCTCATGATTCTATGTTATTCCTTAGTTGACTTATTTCTTCCCCTTCAGAGATTCACAAACACCCTCAACTCCTTTGCATCTACATCTTTTCATCATATCTTTTAACCCTCGATCATTCCTACAAATTGTCCATTCTTATACTCTGAGGAGTTTGATTAAAAAATAATAATACAACTCCAGAGTGGGGCTACTAAATCTCTATACCCTTCAACTTCAGCTTACCTCTCTCCACTGCTCATAAGAGGTTTTACTTGCCCGCTCTTAGCTCCCACTCCCATTTTTTCCTCAGTAGTAATTCAAAACATGTGTCACTCCACTCAAAACCCCTAACCAACTCCTGATTTTATTCTTGACAGTAAATGCCACTCCTTTCTTTAGACAGAAAACTGGGGTTCCCAGTTTAACCAACTCAGCTTTGAAACTTGCCTTCCCTCTTATCCTATCTCCATTTGTGGTCTTCAGCCATTCATTCATCCCAGTCATTTAGAAAACTAAATGACATTCTCAATTTCTTCTTCTCCCCTGCCTACTTCAAGCAGGCTATCAGTATATATTTTCTCTTTTCCTACTAAATGTCTTCTTTTTTTAACCTAAATGTTTATTTTCTTCTTAATTTCTTTCACATTACTTTCAAAGTAACCCTATTTGACTCTCAAATCTAATTATCCCTTTCTTAAGCTTTAGAAATCTCTTCTAATATTTCTCCTGATTTCAGTATAGTTTGCCTCAAGTTCATCCTCCATACTTAAGCAAAAGTGATATTTCTAAAAAATAAGCCTGACCCTTTCACTTCACTTCCTGAAATACCTCAGAGGTTACCCATAGTATAGCACCCAGAACTGAGTTGCTGCACATCAGCAAACTGTTTTTTTCACATAATGTTCGTTCACAACTTAATCTTGAGTAATACTAATGTACTCATAGATGTCTATGCTCAACAGATCACATCTGGATGAGCATGAGTTCCTTCATCCTTGTTTGTTGTAAGCTCCCATTCATTCTTCAGACTTTTTTCAATCATCTTCTCTGCAAAGCTGTCTCTGGTCTCTGAGTTTTTTCTTCAAAAATAATGAATCATGCTCTCCACCGTACTAGTAAAGTGCTAAAACTTAATTTGAGAAATCAAGAAAAGCTTTCCAAAGGATAAAATATCAAAGCAAGTATTTAAAACATGGGTGGACAGTAGCCAGGGATATAGTTGAGGAAATAGTGATTTCCAGGTCAGATACTGAAGGGATATGTGGGTGTGTTGGGCTGGGCGTGTCATTTTCCCTTCTAATAACTCTACAGTCCCACCAAGACAGGGATCTGTGCCTAACCCGACATTACATTTTCTTGTAGTACCACATACAGAACAAGTGCCCAATAAGTTTTTGGTATAGGAATGAGGAAGGAAGGAAGAAGGGAGGCAGGCTGGCAGGACAGAGGACGGGATATTAGTACTTTAGCTTTCCTCTTGTCAGTTTTCTTTTATATATAGACACCATTAAACTATTTTGCTCACAAAAGATCTCTAGGCTATCTATCTCACTGCTACCAAAGGGCAATGGTCAAACACACCATTTATCAAAAAAGAAGAGTGACAAGAGTTATAACAGCACTGCCAGCAATTTCAGAGTGAGAAGAGTGAGAATAAGGCAGATTCATAATTAATTTACTCTATATTTATACCATAGTAGCTAGGAGCTGCTAACTATATGTATATATACATAAGATATATAAATATACATGTATTATATATATCTCCAACTTACAGATAATATAAGGAACAAAATATCTCCCCTATAAATTGATAATAAAAGAAGCCAGCCCCCACTCCCAAAAAATGCATCTCCAAGTGATCAGAATACACTTCTATAGGATTTATGTGTTAATTGAAAAAAAAAAAAACCATGTGTTCATGGGGAATAATATATGTACTCTGACCTCTAGGATCTAACTGTGTAACAACAGGGAACAATGATTATTTCAAAATAAAGAGCTATGGAAATTTGAGCAGAGGGAGAATATATCAGTCTGGAAAGATTAGGAAACATTTCACTGAAGAGATGATAGCTGCACTGGGGATTAAGGATAAGCAGCATCTGAACATGGAAAGAAGAGAACAAAACATTTTAAATTTCATGAGCAAGCGGGGGAATGATGGAGAAGGCCTTTGAGGACTGTGATGATCATTACTGCTGCTCACCAATATCTGGTTTTCCTCTCCTTGTGTGGCGTGGTGGGTCTGCTTTTCTCAGCTTCTCCTACGGTTAGAGCCAAATGAATAATTCTGGCTGGTGGGTTTTGAACTGAGGTGACACTGGTCACATTGGTACCATAACATTTAACTGGTAAAGGTGACATCCTTCCCTATAACTCTTTCCACTCTTTCCTGTGATATGCAAACCAGCAACATTGAAGATGATGGCTATTCCCTTAGGAAGGTCTCTGAATGACTGCAATGAACAGAGAAAATCCTCACTGACTGGGAATGACTACACAAGATGTGTGAGAAATGAATCTTTGTTATCTTAAGACACTGAGTTTTTTGGAGTAGTTTATTCCCATACTTTAACTTGGACCATTCAGGCAGGTATAAGAACAATGAGATGTTCCATTTGATAGGCATAGGTGGCATATTAAATGAAGAAGTGATAAATAAATAGAGGGTAAACAAGTCAATTTTCAGAGAAGCATGAATTCCAACCTGAAGATTTTGGACTTAATTTCATAGGCAATATAGAGCTGTTAAAAGCTTTCAAACGGGGAAATATTATGAAGAGAACTGCACTTTAGGAAAATTAATCAAGCAGGATAGAGGATGCCTGGGAAGTGGAAAGACACTTAGAAGCAGGGAAACAAGACATGCTATTGTGAAAAGCCTAGAAGTCATGGGGTTTAAACTAGGGCAGTGGCAGTGGGAACCAATTTGGCAGAATGAATGGAATAGTAATTTGCAGGTCCTGGCAACTGATGAAGCCCAAGGGACTTATAAGTCATTCCAAGATTTTGAGCCTGGATGACTGTTAAGATGGTGCCACTGCCACTTAAATAGTAAGCAGAGAAAAAGGAACAAATTTGAGAGGAAAAAGTCCAAATTTAGGTCAAGCATGATACCCAGCTGGCAATGGCCAGTAGAAAATTGGAAACAAACTGAATATAGATTTGAGAGCCATTTGGGAAGTGAAGCCACGATACAAACGAGATTGTTCAGGGAGAGAGACAGAGGAAAACTAAGGACAGAACTTTGTGGAACACTACATTTAGACAACAAAAAGGAGAAGAAACAGAGATGTCAAAAGAGGTATCTTTTCACAAAGCCAAGAGGTGAGGGAATTTCAAGTAAAATGGGGCAGGCAATTAATAGCATCAAAAGTAAGGATGCTTAAAATGAAGATGCTTTTTATTCTATTAGATTTGGTGACTTTCAAGGGAACAGTTTCGGGCGATAACTACAGTTAGCAGGTTATAACCAGAGGAGGTAGCCAATATTCAAAAGACTGAAGTAAACAGTGGAAAACAAATTGAGATGTGGTTTCTCCAAACAGCAGAAAAGTATTTAGCAGTTAAAATTAATGAACTAAATTATTACATAAGAAAACATATCTCATTAAAATATTGAGTAAAAAAGCAAACTGCAAAATTACGTATACTGTATAATGATTAAACTTGCCAATAACAAAGGCAGTTAATGTTTATGAGTGTATATATATGTTATTTGTATAACATAAACACATGAAATTATGGATAGCAGTTACACCTGGGGAAGGAGGGGGAAGGGGTGTGAAAAATGTAGTGGTATCGGTGTATCGTTTCTTAAAAAAAAAAATCAGAAGTAAGCCAAAAACAGAGACGAAGAAAGAAAACATACTCTCTTCTTTAAATACATTAAATGCCAAAAGGAAAGAAAAAATACATATTGCAGCTTGAAAGAAAAGAAAACATAATGGAAATGTATATATTTATCTTTTCAAGATTCCATGAGATGAGAGAATATTTGTATGATGGAATGATGTATTTCTGTCAGTAAAGACAGACACTGAAAAATATGAAGAAGCAAGATATCAGAATCCAGAAAAGGAATGAATGAAAGATGTTATGTGTAAAGGGTTAGGCTTAGAGAGAAGTGAAATGCTTTCTAGTAGGAACACGTTTACCCTTGTTTCTTCTATCATACATATTTTATACTCCAGCCAATACGGGCTTCTCATTGCACCTCTAAGCCTACTTTTCTCATCTCTTTGCCTTCTCATGCCCATCTTTCAATATGCTTATCTAAGGTCAACTAGGGCAACTATTCCATTAATCCTAATTATCTTGTCATATTCTGCACTATTGTAACACTCTTTTATTTGTTTCTTCTGGCTCTTGTCATACTTGATTATTCTTGTTTATTTTTTCTAACTCTGTCCATGTCTTATCTCCCTAAATTTGTCAGCGTTCTTATGTACAAGCATCAAAAAGCACTTTACCCAACTTGAGTGGAAAATGAATTTATTGAAGAATATCAGATGACTCATAGGATCAACAGGAAATCTGAGAACCCATCTCAAAAAGGGGCCAAGGACTAAGGAAGCCAGCCAAATGCAATCATGTCCAAGGTTGAAAGATGAAAGCGATCTGGGTCCAAGTCGGCAAGTGGCACCACTGACTCTGGATCCTCAACCCCCGCTGCATCTTCTTGAGTAGCTTTGCAACTCTTCGATGTTTCCATCACTTTCTCAATATTCTAGTCTCAGGACAAGAGCGCTGACTACATGCTTGAGTTCCAGAAACTTCAAAAGGGAAAAGAGCTTCTTCATCTCTACTAATTGGAGGCAAAATGCAGATTCCTGTCAGGATTCATACAGTGAGGGGTTTTCCCCCAATATAAAATATTAATCGATTAATTAATTGGCTGTTTAGAATTTAGGCAGGAAGAAATACAAGAATATACCAAAGCCTCATATTTGATTGGGTCATTTTCATTTTTGGATTTCCTATTATATTGTAAGTGCTCAATATTTACAGAGTAAACGAAACAACCATGGTAACAGGCATATAGTTAGTTTACAGCAAATTTCAAAGAAAAAAACTTTTTTTACACTGATAAACTGTTTATGATATGGTGTCACGAAGAGGTTTCTGACTTTGGAATTACATAAATGTATTCTGTGACCTTAAAGAAATGATGACCTCCTTAGCTTCAGTTTCTTCAATGAAGAAGGGAAGATAATAATTCCCACTTTGAAGAGTTTTTGTAAGGACCAGAAATAGCCCAAGTTACTTACTTAATATAGTGTCTGGCACACAGACAGCACTCAATAAAACTGTAGCTACTACTTTCACTTTACCCTTTAGAAACGAAGAAGACAAAGCAAATTATATTATCTTTCCTGTATGCTAGACCATGAGCCAGAGGAAAAAGAAGCCAGACTTTCCAGATTCAAATCATAGCTATGCCATATATCAATAAACTAGCTGAGTGATCTTCAACAACTTACTTAACTCTGCTGTACCTCCATTCATTCACCTGTAAAACAGAGATGATGAAGCTGATGATAACTATGTTAGGATAATGTTGACAATGATGATGGTGGTCATTATAATTATGTTAACAAAATCCCCCTCAGGGTTACTGTGAACATTTACTGGATAAGCAAACTACTTTTTTTAACAGCGTTGGCACTTATTAATAAATTTATATGTGTTTTAGACTGTATGTTAGCTATTGTTATTAGTATCAGGATTTATTTTAATTGTAGAGTTTTTCCTCCTTTCTCATGACAGGCCACAAATTTGCCACTTCACTGCCCTTCCATGAGTGAAGTATGACTCTGTGATCATGCAATAGCTCAAATTAATTATATTTACCCAGATAAGGAAGTACTCCAAAGTTTGTCCACATTAGCACAGTGATTAAACCACAAAGAATATTTATATTACCTTGTCCATTCAACAATGAGCTGAACTATTAAGGACTTACTATATTTGCCACACACTGTTCAAGATCTTTGGGACATTGCAATGAACAAAAGCAGCAAAGTCTTTGTTCTCATGGAGCTTCTACTTCTCATGCTCTGTAAAATCAACAAATGATATGCTAAATTCTGACAAACATTTCAGACTGTTCTTCTAAAAAACATATGTCTTCGATATAAAATAAATAAAATTAAAATCCCCATAGTTTTGGAAGTGACTACATTTCCTTAAGCTACTTTACCTTTAATATCTTTTCAATTGAAGATACAATGATTGTACTAAGCACAAAAAAAAATCTTCATGACCCAGATAACCCAAATGGTGTGGTCACTCACCTAAAGCCAGACATCCTGCAATGCAAAGTCAAGTGGGCTTTAGGAAGCATCACTATGAACAAAGCTAGTGGAAGTGATGGAATTCCAGTAGAGTTATTTCAAATCCTAAAAGATAATGCTGTTAAAGTGCTGCACTCAGTATGCCAGCAAATTTGGAAACCTCAGCAGTGACCACAGGACTGGAAAAAGTCAGTTTTCATTCCAATCCCAAAGAAAGGCAATGCCAAAGAATGTTCAAACTACCACACAATTGCACTCATCTCACATGCTAGCCAAGTAATGTTCAAAATGCTCCAAGTCAGGCTTCAAAAGTATGTGAACCATGAACTTCCAGATGTTCAAGATGGATTTAGAAAAGGCAGAGGAACATGAGATCAAATTGCCAACATCCGCTGGATCATTGATAAAGCAAAAGAGTTCCAGAAAAACATCTACTTCTGCTTTACTGATTATGCCAAAGCCTTTGACTGTGTGGATCACAACAAACTGTAGAAAATTCTTAAAGAGATGGGAATACCAGACCACCTGACCTGCCTCTTGAGAAATCTATATGCAGGTCAAGAAGCAACAATTAAGACCAGACATGGAACAACAGACTGGCCCCAAACTGGGAAAGGAGTACATCAAGGCTGTATATTGTCACTCTACTTATTTAACTTATTTGCAGAGTACATCATGCAAAATGCCAGGCTGGATGAAGCACAAGCTGGAATCAAGGTTGCCAGGAGAAATATCAATAACCTCAGATATTCAGATGACACCACCCATATGGTAGAAACTGAAGAGGAAATAAAAAGCCTCTTGATGAGAGTGAAAGAGGGGAGAGAAAAAGCTGGAGAGAGAAAAAACTGGCTTAAATCTCAACATTCAAAAAACGAAGAGCATGGCATCTGGTCCCATTCAGTTCAGTTCAGTCGCTCAGTCGTGTCTGACTCTGCAACCCCATAAATCGCAGCACGCCAGGCCTCCCTGTCCATCACCAACTCCCGGAGTCCACCCAAATTCATGTGCATAGAGTCAGTGATGCCATGCAGCCATCTCATCCTCTGTCATCCCCTTCTCCTCCTGCCCTCAATCTTTCCCAGCATCAGGGTCTTTTCCAATGAGTCAACTCTTCACATGAGGTGGCCAAAGTACTGGAGTTTCAGCTTCAGCATCAGTCCTTCCAATGAACACCCAGGACTGGTCTCCTTTAGGATGGACTGGCTGGATCTCCTTGCAGTCCAAGGGACTCGACTTCATGGCAAATAGATGGGGAAACAATGGAAACAGTGACACACTATATTTTCTTAGGCTCCAAAATCACTGCAGATGGTGACTGCAGCCAAGAAATTAAAAGATGCTACTCCTTGGAAGAAAAAAATGACAAACCTAGATACTATATTAAAAAGCAGAGACATTTCTTTGCCAACAAAGGTCCATCTAGTCAAGGCTATGGTTTTTCCAGCAGTCATGTATGGATGTGAGAGTTGGACTATAAAGAAAGCTGAACACAGAAGATTTGATGCTTTTGAACTGTGGTGTTGGAGAAGACTCCTGAGAGTCCCTTGGACTGCAAGGAGATCCAACCAGTCCATCCTAAAGGAAATGAGTCCTGAATATTCTTTGGAAGGACTGATGTTGAAGCTGAAACTCCAGTACTTTGGCCACCTGATATGAAGAACTGACTCACTTGAAAAGACCCTGGTGCTGGGAAAGATTGAAGGTGGGAGGAGAAGGGAACGACAGAGGATGAGATGGTTGGATGGCATCAATGGACATGAGTCTGAGCAAACTCTGGGAGTTGGTCATGGGCATGGAAGCCTGGAGTGCTGCAGTAATGGGTCTCTAAGAGTTGGACACAACTGAGCAACTGAACTGAACTGAAGCACCTAACAGGGAGTAGTGATACGGCCCCTCAGTGTTTATCAACTAAGATGATTTTAGTATTTTCTCATTGTTGTTACATAGCACTCTGTTAACTGTTTTACATATATTTGTCTAATTCTCATAATAAGCCTTCAAGCTAAGTTCTCTATTGAGCCCCATTTTAAGTACGAGTGAGCAGAGGCAAATGTCATCTTGGGAATAAGTGGCAGAGCCTGATGATGAAGAGAGGTTCCCACCTTACAACTTGAACACCCTTGACAGGACTTAAAGAATGGCCACAAAGCTCCATGGGCTTCCTCATCCATGATATTCCCTACTCCCATCCACGAATTTCATGGTTATCCTGGATTTAAGTTATTAATATGACTTCCGGTGCTCTATGACTTTTGGTGAGATAAAGCATTCCCTTGGCCAATACATAATCCTCAACAGAATTTATGAGAGGCCCACAGACTGGTGCTTTATTAAGTTCATATTCTTGATATACACCAGAGCTGTTAGCCTCCTATCCCAAAGCCCAAGCTACCATGGCATATATACAGCCCCTCTAGGGTAATCATTCTAAAAGACATATGCCCTAAAGTGATGTTGGCCTTCCCTAAAAGACCATCTGGACCAATCTGACCATGGCTTACATTCTTATCTATTAATACCTCAGTCCTCAGCAAAAACTCAAATTCTCCTGGGTCATTTATCAACAGCCAAACTCTATTTTCTATTTATCTTTGAATCTAACCCAATCCTCATCCCACCCATCTCCACACTCCTTTAATACGCCCTCTGAAAGTCATGGCCTGCCATCAGCCATGAACACCTCTGTGTACATTCTGAATACAACTTTCTAAACATTCCATTTATCACCTCTCTTTAACCAAAAACCGGCTTTCCCCTAAGGGTTCTACTTCCCCTGATTCTCTTGCAAGTGGTGGATGTCTCATTCCCGCATGCCACAAAACAGCGAGTCTGAAAGTGAAGCTATTTCTTTGGCTACATACAGAAAACTTCTCTTTCCCTCAAAACCCTAACTGTTTCAGCTCGGGCCATCAAACATCTATCATCATCATCTTAGAGTTGCCTACCAAAGTTTTGTCTATTCCTCCTATTTCATAGTAATTACACTTTGTGATCAGAATAAAGAAAAAAATGGAAGAGATTAATTGAAAACAATGAATATGGACAACAGTTTGAAGGAATTCAGCTCAAGGAGATGGTAGGGAAATGAGGAGGTACCTAGAAAGTGCTATGAAGTTAAGAGATTGCCCTTGTTGTTAACACTGTTTTATTTTTATTTTCATGATGGGAAAAATACTGGCATATGTATAGCTGGTAAGAGTTTTTCTCTTGCAAAGGGAGGCAGAAGATGGAGGAGAAACTTGCTAGAGCCATATCCTTGAGTAGATGAAAGAGAAGGAATACAATGATGCGCTAGACACAAGTGATAGAACTGTCATTAGAAGCTGGCTCACTGTCCTCCACTACTCTCAGCACCAATCTTTTATTTTAACAACCATACAGATGACCCATTTGAAACCCTGGCCCTCCTGTCCTTTAGGCAATTATCTTTTTTTCTATCTCAGCCACCATTCCTCATAGTCCTATCCTACAAATTGTGTATTATAATTACTTCTTTGCCTACAAAGCTCTTCTTCCCTTTATTGTACTCTCTTAGCAAAACTCCAAACCTGGTTAAATCCATTACACAAAGGGATTTTTTTTTAATTACAAACATAAAGCCACAGTGAATGGTTTCACATAAATATATGACCACAAATATCAAGCAGACCCTCTGAAGCTGGGCATTCTGATCATATATTTCCCTAGTTAATTCATTTCCCATTCCCTCAGACTATTTCATGCCTTTTCTCTTAACTTTCAATACCTCTTCCATCCACTCACTCTTAGCTGATGATTCTCTAACATTAATGAGCTTTAATATTAATGAACTTTAATTTTAAGAAACTACCAACTTTCCTGCAAATATTTCAATATACATTTGACCTATCTCCTAATAAAATGAATGAAATGTCTCTGCTTCTGGCTAAGTCTAACTTCTCCACACTGTGCCTAGGTCTTATTCACATTTACCTCCATTCCCTCCTACACTATTTATCTCTCTCTGCTGAATCATTTGAACTTACATAGTCATGTTGTAATCTCTCTCTCTATATATATATATAAAGACACACACACACGTATATAATAGTGCTTATATATTATATATAAATATATGTATATTATATTAAATACTTATTAAATAAATTTAAGTATTCATTTAAGCCCAACTGACACCTCTTTTGTTAAGTTCATCAACAAGCTCTGTGCTGCCAAGTCAATAATCAATGAATGATCTTTATCTTTCATCACTTCTTTATAGAACTCAATGTAGATGATCACATTTCACTTCTTGGAACACTTTTTTTTTTCCATTTTATTTTCTTGATTTTACTGAACTACTGACAGTCTATTCTCTTTCTGGTTTGTACGCTATATGTTAGCATATCTCAAGACTTCAACCACCTCTTTTAGTCTATTTATAATATCTCCTTAATTTTCTCATCTAACCTCATGACTCTCAAATTTATATCTCCAGTTTCAACATATTTCTTGATATCCATATATTTTCATCAATTTTCTACTCAATATGGGCCTACTTGATGTCTTAGTGGTAAAGAATCCACCTACCAATGTAGGAGATGTGGGTTCGTTCCTGGGTCAGGAAGATCCTCTGCAGAAGGAAATGGCAACCCACTCCAGTACTTTTGCCTGGGAAATCCCACGGACAAAGGAGCCTGGCCGGCTATGCCAATTGGGTCACAAACAGTTGGACAACTTAGCAACTAAACAACAAACAGTTACTCAATACTGCCACTGGAAATCTTTTAGTTTTAAGTGCAACATGACTAAACCCAGAACTCCTATTTCATTTCCCTAATTTGTTCTTACCATCATTCTCACTTCAGTAAATGACACTATCCACCATTATTCCTCTCACCAGTCACATCCACAACTGGGTATCGTTTTTGCTTTGGCTCCATCCCTTCATTCTTTCTGGAGTTATTTCTCCACTAATCTCCAGAAGCATATTGGGCACCTGGGGAGTTCCTCTTTTGGTATCCTATCATTTTACCTTTTCATACTGTTCATGAGGTTCTCAAGGCAAGAATACTGAAGTGGCTTGCCATTCAGAAGAAATGGAGTAGCCATCATGGTCAACAAAAGAGTCCGAAATGCAGTACTTGGATGTAATCTCAAAAATGACAGAATGATCTCTGTTCGTCTCCAAGGCAAACCATTCAATATCACAGTTTTCCAAGTCTGTGCCCCAACCAGTAACGCTGAAGAAACTGAAGTTGAACGGTTTTATGAAGACCTACAAGACCTTTTAGAACTAACACCCCAAAAAGATGTCCTTTTCATTATAGGAGACTGGAATGCAAAAGTAGGAAGTCAAGAAATACCTGGAGTAACAGGCAAATTTGGCCTTGGAATGCAGAAAAAAGCAGGACAAAAACTAATAGAGTTTTGCCAAGAAAATGCACTGGTCATAGCAAACACCCTCTTCCAACAACACAAGAGAAGACTCTACACATGGACATCACCAGGTCAATACCAAAATCAGATTGATTATATTCTTTGCAGCCAAAGATGGAGAAGCTCTATACAGTCAACAAAAACAAGACCAGGAACTGACTGTGGCTCACATCACGAACTCCTTATTACCAAATTCAGACTCAAATTGAAGAAAGTAGAGAAAACTGCTAGACCATTCAGGTATGACCTAAATCAAATCCCTTATGATTATACAGTGGAAGTGAGAAATAGATTTAAGGGCCTAGATCTGATAGATAGAGTGCCTGATGAACTATGGAATGAGGTTTGTGACATTGTACAGGAGACAGGGATCAAGACCATCCCCAAGGAAACGAAATGCAAAAAAGCAAAATGGCTGTCTGGGGAGGCCTTACAAATAGCTGTGAAAAGAAGAGAGGTGAAAAGCAAAGGAGAAAAGGAAAGATATAAGCATCTGAATGCAGAGTTCCAAAGAATAGCAAGAAGAGATAAGAAAGCCTTCCTCAGCGATCAACGCAAAGAAATAGAGGAAAAGAACAGAATGGGAAAGACTAGAGATCTCTTTAAGAAAATTAGAGATACCAAGGGAACATTTCATGCAAAGATGGGCTCGATAAAGGATAGAAATGGTATGGACCTAACAGAAGCAGAAGATATTAAGAAGAGGTGGCAAGAATACATGGAAGAACTGTACAAAAAAGATCTTCACGACCCAGATAATCATGATGATGTGATCACTAATCTAGAGCCAGACATCTTGGAATGTGAAATCAAGTGGGCCTTAGAAAGCATCACTACAAACAAAGCTAGTGGATGTGATGGAATTCCAGTGGAGCTATTTCAAATCCTGAAAGATGATGCTGTGAAAGTGCTGCACTCAATATGCCAGCAAATTTGGAAAACTCAGCAGTGGCCACAGGACTGGCAAAGGTCAGTTTTCATACCAATCCCAAAGAAAGGCAATGCAAAAGAATGCTCAAACTACCACACAATTGCACTCATCTCACATGCTAGTAAAGTAATACTCAAAAATCTCCAAACCAGGCTTCAGCAATACGTGAACCGTGAACTTCTTGATGTGCAAGCTGGTTTTAGAAAAGGCAGAGGAACCAGAGATCAAATTGCCAGCATCTGCTGGATCATGGAAAAAGCAAGAGAGTTCCACAAAAACATCTATTTCTGCTATGCCAAAGCCTTTGCCTGTATGGATCACAATAAATTGTGGAAAATTCTGAACGAGATGGGAACACCAGACCACCTGACCTGCCTCTTGAGAAATCTGTATGCAGGTCAGGAAGCAACCGTTAGAACTGGACATGGAACAACAAACTGGTTCCAAATAGGACAAGGAGTATGTCAAGGCTGTATATTGTCACCCTGCTTATTTAACTTCTATGCAGAGTACATCATGAGAAATGCTGGACTGGAAGAAACACAAGCTGGAATCAAGATTTCTGGGAGAAATATCAATAACCTCAGATATGCAGATGACACCACCCTTATGACAGAAAGTGAAGAGGAGCTAAAAAGCCTCTTGATGAAAGTGAAAGAGGAGAGCGAAAAAGTTGGCTTAAAGCTCAACATCCAGAAAATGAAGATCATGGCATCTGGTCCCATCACTTCATGGCAAATAGATGGGGAAACAGTGTCAGACTTTATTCTTTTTGGGTCCAAAATCACTGCAGATGGTGATTGCAGCCATGAAATTAAAAGATGCTTATCCTTGGAAGAAAAGTGATGATCAACCTAGATAGCATATTGAAAAGTAGAGACATGACTTTGCCGACTAAGGTCCACCTAGTCAAGGCTATGGTTTTTCCAGTGGTCATGTATGGATGTGAGAGTTGGACTGTGAAGAAGGCTGAGCGCCGAAGAATTGATGCTTTTGAACTGTGGTGTTGGAGAAGACTCTTGAGAGTCCCTTGGACTGCAAGGAGATCCAACCAGTTTATTCTGAAGGAGATCAGCCCTGGGATTTCTTTGGAAGGAATGATGCTAAAGCTGAAACTCCAGTACTTTGGCCACCTCATGTGAAGAGTTGACTCATTGGAAAAGACTCTGATGCTGGGAGGGATTGGGGGCAGGAGGAGAAGGGCACGACCGAGGATGAGATGGCTGGATGGCATCACGGACCCGCTGGACGTGAGTCTGAGTGAACTCCTGGAGTTGGTGATGGACAGGGAGGCCTGGTGTGCTGCGATTCATGGGGTCGCAAAGAGTCGGACACGACTGAGCGACTGAACTGAACCATTACTCCAGTTGCATGAAACAAAAACCTGTATGTCATCCTTGAAAACTGCTTGTCTGGCTCCTCTTGTCCAGTTCTTCCTTCAAAGCATAACATAAACCTAATCACACCTTGCCACTTCCATGGCTACCACTGGATTCCAAGTCATCTTCATCTCCCTTTTAAACTAGTGCAATAGCCTCATAACTTAACTTATAGAATCCACTCTTTCCCCTATACAGTAGCCAGAGGAAACTTATAAAACCTCCATCATATTACATTTTACTACTAACAATCTAAACTCTTCTCAGAGAAATCCAACATACTCAGAACCAAATTAAAACTCCCAATTCTCACCTTCATCATTCAGTTCTTGCTATTTTTCCAGTCTCTTTTCCTGTTATGTTCCTTCATGTACATGACAATTTATCTACAGTGTCTTTCTTACAATTCCTTGAATATATCAATGCTTACTTTTCCCACAGTACCTAATGCTTGCTGTTCTCTTTATCTGGAACAAGTCTTTGATCTTCTAATAAGTTGTTCCATCATTTTATTCATGTCTGTATTCAAAGATAATGAACTTAGAAAGGCTTTTCCTGACCAACTAGTCTTTGATATCTCCCCTTTCATTTGCAATTCCTTTAAACTACTTGATTTTTCCTTACTTAACAATTACTAGAAACTACATTAAATAATTCGTTAATTTGGTTTTTTCTCCCTTGTCTCTGTCACTAGTATATTACACCTATTAAGGCAAAATAGCAGTGCCTAAAACGACTTCTAGCACTTGTAGGCATTCAATAATAATTACGTTAAATTAGTGAGTAGATGAGTGAATTAAATTTTTTAAAATGCCTTTTACCTGGACATTTCAGATTTAAGATTTTATTCCCCCATTACAGTTAAGCTATATCTTCATTTTTTTCATTTTATTTGGCAAATTTGGACATAATTTTAAAGTGTTTTGTGTATAACTTGAATGATTTCTGATTAAAAACTTAAAGATCATGAATAAATGGAAGATCAAAAGTAGCTATTATGAAAGTTGAAACATCTAAGTAAATGTTTTCATCTGTTGGATCATAGGAAAAAAAAAAACAAAAACAAAAGAATTCCAGAAAAACATCTACCTCTGCTTTATTGACTATGCAAAAGCTTTTGACTGTGTGGATCC
Organism: Ovis aries; assembly: GCF_016772045.2. NCBI lineage: Eukaryota > Metazoa > Chordata > Mammalia > Artiodactyla > Bovidae > Ovis > Ovis aries. Next base: position 86,404,482 of record NC_056058.1, on the reverse strand, counting down.
CAACAACCTGTGGAAAATTCTTCAAGAGATGAGAATACCAGACCACCTGGCCTGCCTCCTGAGAAATCTGTATGCAGGTCAAGAAGCAACAGTTAGAACCAGACATGAAACAATAGACTGGTTTCAAATTGGAAAAGGAGTAGGTTAAGGCTGTATATTGTCACCCTGTCTATTTAACTTATATGCAGAGTACATCATGCAAAATGTCAGGCTGGATAAAGCACAAGCTGGTATCAAAATTGCCAGGAGAAATAACAATAACCTCAGATACACAGATGACACCACTCTTATGGCAGAAAGCAAAAAGGAACTAGAGAGCCTCTTGATGAAAGTGAAAGAGGAGAGTGAAAAAGCTGGCTTAAAACTCAACATTTCAAAAAACAAAGATCATGGCATCTGGTCCTATCACTTCATGGTAAATGGATGGGGAAACAATGGAAACAGTGACAGATTTTATTTTCTTGGGCTCAAAAACTACAGTGGACAGTGACTGCAGCTGTGAAATTAAAAGATGCTTGCTCCTTGGAAGAAAAGCAATGACAAACCTAGACAGCATATTAAAAAGCAGAGACATTACTTTGCCAACAAAGGTCCCGTCTAGTCAAAACTATGGTTTTTCCAGTGGTCATGTATGGATGTGAGAGTTGGACTATAAAGAAAGCTGAACACAGAAGATTTTATGCTTTTGAACTGTGGTGTTGGAGAAGACTCCTGAGAGTCCCTTGGACTGCAAGGAGATCCAACCAGTTCATCCTAAAGGAAATCAGTCCTGAACATTCATTGAAAGGACTGATGCTGAAGCTGAAACTTCAATACTTTGGCCACCTGATATGAAGAACTGACTCATTGGAAAAAACTCTGATGCTGGGAAAGATTGAAGGCAGGAGGAGAAGGGGACAACAGAGGATGAGATGGTTGGATGGCATTATCGACTCAATGGACATGAGTTTGAGCAAGCTCCACAAGTTGTTGCTGGACAAGGAAGCCTGGCGTGCTGTAGTCCATGGGGTCGTAAAGAGTTGGACATGACTGAGCAACTGAACTGACTGAAGTAAATATTTTCATTTTAACACAGTCCTTGCAAAGCAAAAAATTAGCCTGATTATTCATTTTTATAGAATAACATTTAGAATTGCTGCTAAGGGTTAAATATAATTGAATTCAGCAAGAGAGAACAAACTTCAATCGTCTGATGTCACACAGTCAACAAGCTTTTAAGAATATCTATTATACGCTAAGAATCTGTTCTGGGCATTTGTGTTTTGTGTGGAATATAGAAACAATGACATAAAGTTCCTTATAAGAAAAGTTGATAATTCAGTAGCTTCTACAAAACACTGTACAGGAACGAGTCTTAGAAAAATGTCCAAGCTACATGCAAATAAGAACACATTTGAACTAGTAAAGTATGCTAGACTAGAAGAGGGATAAAATCAACAAATTCTTTTATAAAGGGGCCGATTTAATCATAAAGGTGGATACTTTTTCAAGTTGTCAAATGAATACTGCAGAGAAGTAAGTGAATGAAGCATGGACAATGTCATTTTTCCAGAAGAATGGTAAAGTTGTATGGAAACAATCTGATCATCTAACTTAAGAAGAATTCAGAAACTGTGCTGATTAGATGGGTAATAGGAATCTTGGCAAGGCCTTGATAGAGGAAAAATGAGTTCAGATTTAAACCCATTTGCACTCAACTTTCAAGATCAACAAGATCACAAAGTCAGATGCAATAAATCACGTCTGAATATCTGTGGAGATTCTCTTTGATTATAAGGATTCCCAGTGGGTAGAGATTTAGTTTCCACAACAGTAAACTAAATAACTTAGACCCTCCCATTGATGACAATAAGGACAGCTACATAAAAAAAAATCTTTAATTTGAAAATAAAATTATGCTTGAAGGCCTAGAAATCTAACCCAAGAGTAGAAAATTCCAGTGACAAGATCCTAGAGAGGGCAGGAGCAGGAAATGCACCAAGCATTCAAGGTTGGTTCATCCCTGAATATATATAGCTGCTGCTCCTGGACAGGGCCCCTGAAAGATGGAGGGACACTCTTCCTCTCCCACATACACTAAGATGTATTAAGTACACTAATCCTAAACTCAGTGATCTACATAAATATAGACACCTATGTAACAACTACTCGGGTTAAGACACAGTATTTCCTCACCCCAAAGATTTTCTTCCTCAAGTAATTGCTGCGGTATCCTCTCTCATAAACACTTTGTTTTGGTTGTTCTTGAACTTCATACAAATGAAATATTTAAAGGTAATTATGTCCAAATGAGGTCATTAGGATGGTCCCTAACCTAATCTGAGTCTTGTCCTCATCCAAGCGTTTCTTCACTTTGTTACGGCAGCCCCAGGAAACTAGCACAATATATAACAAAGATTTGAAGGCACTGGAAAGTATCCAAAGCAGGGGAAAACTTAGGGATCGTATCTGTAAAAGAAGAGAGGCCCATTAAACAAGTTCCACAGTTATCTGAGTCTTTGCCTGAAAGCACTTTTCAGTTTGATGCCACAGTACAGGTAACAGAGATCAAGCAGGAAACAGGATTTTTAGTAAATTAACAAAACACACAAGAGCTGGAATTTAGGGCTGAAAGAGTGACTACAAATTGAGGGAAAATCTGGAGAAGAAGGAACTGAACAGAAGGGAGCCCTCTGCAAATGTACACAAATAGCCATCAAGCACTAGCTGACTCTTAAGACAGCACACGCGCTCCAGAATTAAGCAACAACTTGGAAACTAAAGAACTGAGCAAAGATTTCAATAGTTGCTTGATGCTTACGAGATAAGTTTTGAAATACAAGTCTCACCAATTTAAAGAGGCTTGTAAACAGCACAAGAGCCGCTCCGTAATAGTAGCATACTAAATTAAGTCTGTCCTTACAAAGTCTAAAGTTAATCTTCTATGGATCAGTAATCGACTGCTACTTTAGCTGCCCCTGTCCCCTCCCCTCAAATCCCCACATTTATTTATAGGAAAATAACTTCTAGAATCCCTAAAACTGGTCATTTACAATGTCCAGAATCCAATCAAAATTTGTGAAACATGCTAAAAACATAGCTAACTGATTGGAAATCACTGAAACAAAGAGAATATTAGACCTACAGATGCTTCACAAACTTAAATCAGTGAAAAAGTCTTAAACACACCTTTCATTAATTTGTTAAAGGAAATAGAGAGAAAGAGCTACCATGGAAGAAAATATGAAAGTTTTCAATAGCGATCTGAGATCTATTTTTTAAAAACTCAATGGCCTTTCTAGAAATGAAAAATATACTTAAATGAATAACTCATTTAATGGATATCACCACAGGCTGAACACAGCAGAAGATGGAAACTGAGAACTGAAAACCAGGTCAATAGAAAATCTAAACTGAAACACACAGATTAAAAAAAAAAGAACAACAAAAAAGAACAATGGGGCATATGCACCATGATCAAATGTTCTATCATGCATATAATCAAAATCACAAGAGTAAAAAGAATATAAAGCACAAGAAATATGTGAAGATATAATAGCCAAGAATTTCTCAAAGCTGATTAATTTAGGAAGCCTGAGGAACCTCAAACAGGGGTTATTAGACAAAAGAGCTCTCTGCCAGTCTTGCTGTTTCAGTCATTTAAAAGCAATATGTTAAGTGCACTAAGCACTGAGGATAGGTCACTGAATGGGCAGTGTCTCTCATGCTCAAAGAGCTTGCAGTCTAACAAGTAAGACAAACACTAAATACTCCCATATCTGGTCACTGATTAACTGTGTGAAGTGAAGAAGAACAAGGAAACATAACATCAATTTGAAATGAAAGACTGAAGACTATGATAGCAGTCTGAAAGGAGTTATACAAATAGAGAGAAAAAGATGGATATGCACTAAGATGCAAGTGAAAACAATCTGTTCAGATGAATGGAAATTGACAGGTAAACAAAGGTTAAAGAGTCCTGGTAGAGCTATACAACCATCTCTTTCTTCTTTCTACCACTAAAATATTTTATTTCATAGCAGACATTTTTCTTAAAAATTTTGGGCAACTGACTCTCAAATCCATAATCCTTTTGCCTAAATCAACCACTTTCAGCCTTGAAGGAATGTAAAATGCTTTAACACATCCTTGAATGATGAATGTAATAGAATCAAGATCAATATTTTTTATATTTTTTAAGTGCAAATAAAATATTACTAACACAACATAATTTTGTTGGATAATAACTATAAATATTGTATCTACCCCACTAATGACAAACCAACTACTTGTCTACTGAGCTACACAGACTCACGTTCTTTGATCTAGGAGAGAAAAGCAGGAAAAGGAGGGGAGAATGAGTCACCTTTCATGCCAAGAATGAATTATATTTCTCTCCCCCTAACTAACAAAAGCACTAAGTTTGAGTTATTTTTTTCAATTACCATCTCCCAGAAATATTTCTATCACCTTTTCAAATAAACTTTTCCCATCTCTTCCAGCAACAGAAAACCTGCATTGAAATCTTAGAAAACATAAGAATAGCTTAAGAAAACAAAATCACTAATAATTCCACATCCAAAGGCAATTGCTATCAGCCTTTGTGTATTTTCTACTACCCTTTAACAAATATTTTAATTACACTAATTCATTAGACAGTGATTGGCCTACTTCTTTTTTTTTTCTTTACATGAATTTTACATTTAAAAGAACATTTTTCAATACTATAAATCTCACTTTAAGGAATTACATTGTATTATGTAGACACACCATAATTTATTTATCAAATTCCTAGATTTCTCCCAAATTTTTCACTACTGCATTATTTGGAACTGGAGTTCAGTAAAATTATCCACTTGGGATCCATAAATTTAATAGTTTGTGTTATCCTTTCTACTACCCTTGAAAATAAAATGAATTGTTTCTGCCTTGAGGTTTGTGATTAAACAATCTATTTTTTAAAAGTTTATTTTCATTCCAAAAGCCTTTATAATTTCTTCCTTTTAATAATACAAAAGTTAACATATAGATACCATATTGCAATATTTTTTTCATATTAACAATATATACCTGCTGGAATATTTCCATTTCAACATATCAATACATAAAAAGTTCCTTCTGTTTTTCTCCACAAATGCAGATTACTGCATTGTATGCTACAATAAGGAGCCTAATCAAATCTCATGTTCATGTGCAGAAATATATTTATAGGAAAGATTTCCATAAGTATGGTTGCTCAGTGAAAGCAAAACTACATTTGTAACTTGTATCCATATCTTCTTTTATTTGTGTTAAAACACACACATACATACCTGGTAATATATACAAAAAAATATTAATGCAAGTGATAATTAACTCATCTGGAGGGAGGGCTTTGGGCCAAGTATCAGGAAAAAGCATAGGATTAAAATTGTGCATATTTTATAATTTGTATTTTTATTGTATTCCTTGTACGTCAGTTATTCAAAAAGCACATTTTAAATGCCTACCTGGCAATATCACTCAATACCCTCAACGCTTCATTCTAGCAGGACAGAGGTTTAAGAACTGTTACAACACTTGAACTGGTACACTGTGTACTAATTCACAAGGGTTTGTGACAAGGAGACATGTAAAAAGGCATCACCAATTCAGAGAGAATGTGGAAATGGCTGGATTGAATTAGAGAAGGGTCTTGAACACAATTCTAAGGTTTAGCCCACAATCAGTCAATTCCATATTATTCACAAGTTCCCAACTGATTCTACAAAGAAATCACCACTGAGAGCATTTTTCTGATAGTACTAGTCCCAGTGAAAGTGTTCAGCAATATAATGTGAGAACTGGTCTCAAGCATGGGATATAGCCATTCTAAAACAGCTCCTCATTTTACAGTTTAGGACACTCTAGCCAAAGCATCAGGTGTTTGCCACAGTGAAATCAGAGATCTCTCTAGGAAAAATGTCCTCTACACAGTGATCCCTACTAATATTAGATTTTTTGGCCTAAAACAAAAGGCCTGAGGGAGTGGGGGGATAATTTTGTATGCCCTAGGATGAAGCTTTTATCTCCATCTCTCTATTACCCTTTGCCTCGCTCAGACATAGAAAGAATTAGAGGAACCATATGAGAAAACTATCATTTAACTCTGCAGTATCACAATGATTTCTAAATCTGTTTCTTTTTTCTTTCCTTTGTTTTTCCTATTTTGAACCATTTGGCCATATAGTAGATCTAGCAGGGGTAGGAGAAAGCTCACATTGGCTCAGAAAAGTACCTGGGGGCAAGGGGTAACAATTCTTGTTATGCTGATATATGTAAAAAATTAAATTTAAAAATTGCTATTATCTTTGAAAAGTAAATTTGCCCAAATTTATATGTAAATGTACATGTATATATAAACAGATGAGTAACTGCTATCAAAGACAATGGCCCCTGATAGCTCAGAAAGGCGCCCAGGATTCTGTAAAGGAAGAATTCTCATCAAAACAGCACTCACAGGAGGAGCCTAAAAGGTGAAGTAAGTGTCCTGCTGCTAAAATAGCTTTTACAAATATGGAGCCCTTACACTGAAAAAAAGGAGTTCATGCTACTTTAGGAAAAGTAGATGGCACCTCAATAAAGTTTACTTCATGACGCTGAGCAATTCTTTGTCAAGAAATGTTCTTTTCCTTTCAGTTCAGTTCAGTCGCTCAGTCGTGTCCAATTCTTTGCGATCCCATGAACCGCAGCACACCAGGCCTCCCTGTCCATCACCAACTCCTGGAGTCCACCCAAACCCATGTCCATTGAGTCGGTGATGCCATCCAACCATCTCATCCTCTGTCGTACAGTGTGTTGTAATTATCACCAGTTTCGCAACAGAATTGGTCAAATGTAGCCCCATCCTCATGTTTTCTCAAATACTCTTCTGCCGCTCCGTCTGCTCAGCCATGTCCGACTCTTTCATGACCCCATGGACTGTAGCCAGACAGGTTCCTCTGTCCTTGGCATTTTCTAGGCAAGACTATTGGAGTGGGTAACTATTCCCTTCTCCAGGGGATCTTCCAGACCCAAATCTGAATCCACATCTGCATTTCTTGCACTGGCAGGCAGATTCTTTACCATTGAGCCACCAGGAATTTCCATACCTACATATATGAGGTAGGGGTTTTTTTTGTAATAAATTTTACCAATATAAAGACTACATAGCACAAAACGTACCAATGATAATAAAATGAATGTGATATAATGAATTCACATATCAGAATGTCATTTACTCTATCAGTAACGTGTGAACAATTTTTTTGCCAAATTGGCTAACAGTTTTCTATACTACAAGAATATTTCTTCTATTTTGGTGCTATTTAAAATAACAAACACATACAAGGCCTTTACATTTAATATGCATTGGTAACATTTTGCCCATCACTTTCGTGAGCTTGTACAAACAACAACATAGGAATCCAGTCCCCTATTATTAGCATTTGGTGATTTCTGTGATGTAAATACACCCACCACAGCCGATTTCAAGTCACCAATGTGACACTGATGAACAGGGTGTAGGGAAAAATGTCCAGTAACACATCACTGCATAGCAATTCCATTGTGTGATACAGTAGATATAAATATCTCCAGCACATAGATACAAGTAAACTGCAGTAAATTAGGAAATGATGATTTTATATTTATTAACTTAAACAGTTATTATAATGTAAGCCTGAATATTTTAATTTCTAATAATGGCCTACTGAAAAACTAGTTTGCAAAATTACTGAAAATTTAACAACTGATTCTCATGAGCTAGTAAAAGCTGACTCTAACCCATCTTTGGGTATTCCAATAGGCTATTCCCAACAAAGGTTTATTTTCTAAAATGTTTATCCTGACGTGATACCTCAGACCTCCTAACTTCTATTACCTATGAAAATAATATTATTAATAATGATGGAAAGAGGCCATAAATAAAGCTATGCTTTTATAATAATAATTCTAAACAACAATGCAACTACTGTAGTGCCATTTTAGTAAACAAAACATTTGAACTTGGAAGTCCATTTATTTGTAAAAGAAAAAAAAGGGAAGGCAGAAGTTTCTGGTTATTTCAAAGGTGAGCATATTCTGAGCATATTCCAAAGCTTCTAAAGTTGCTGTCCCTGCACCTTTATTAAATCTAATTTACACTGGAGGAGTGGATATGGGATAAGAAAAAGGGAAGCTCCATGTCAGAGGATATAGGCAAATCATCTTCTCAATTTGGAGAAGCATAGTTAATGTCTGTTCAATTGTCAACATCTCCTCTAAGACTATCCACATCTACAGGGTCATCTTTTGCTGTTATACTCCCTTAAAACAAAAATACTCTCATATTAATCTGTTATATACATACTGACAAAGGATTTTTCATATTTATGCTTATCAACCACCTAGAGTAAATAGAACTATTTTCTGTCCGTGGGTAAGAATTTCAGAATTCTTTCCTAATAGATTTTTTAATACTAATGCCCAGCCAAATCAGAAGACAAATCATGTGAAACAGCCTTTAATGCTTATCTAAGTTGAGTCCTTAATCATAAAGCTCAGCATGAGCTTTGAGTTTACAATGAAGGGAGAAGGAAGATTTTAGTTTTTGCAGCATATATATTTCTAGTACTCCTTTCTGATTTTATGGGCAATTCTGTCTTCATGCTTCCTTAATCTTGAAGCTCTTTGAAAGGCAACATACTGTGCCAAATGTACAGTGATTATGTAATGTGGACAAAAAATCCAGTGGGAAACGTGTAGAGCAGATCAAAATCATTCCACTTAAGACCTTTTACAGTCATTTGATCTAATGATGTTCACTAGGGTTTGATGTGCTAAAAGGCAGCCACTGTGTGAACATAAGGTTTGCATCAGCATATGACTTTTCAGTGAAACTGGGATCAGTGTGGCATTTTGAAGACTGTTTTACATACAAAATAATAATATCCTTAGAAAACAAATCCCATGGCAAACTTTCTGAATCACTGATTTGTATGTTACTTGCTAGGAAAAATCTCTTTCTCTGGTCAAACAGACATCAAAGTAGTATGTTATACAGATGGAAAGCAAAATAGAGAAATCCACTGATTACCCACATTGGAAGTATGGCTCATGTGAATTTTTGAGGAAGAGTAAAATTTTATATAGTTCACCAATTCAATTTACACGTACAGACACAGATCAAATTATTACATGTGCCTTCCTATTTAAGCTAGAAAATACTCTCATTGTTTTTTAATTTTCTATTCTTACTTTTTCCAAAGCTCACCAATATTGTATATTTCAGAGTTTTAAAAATACATGCCTGACTTCTACTTTCAGTTCAGACATATGAAGAGTTTGGAAGTCATTACTCACGTCCTTACAATAATAAAAACCTGAATAAACTGAAAAGCAGTGATTTCATGGACCACAGAGAACTGAGGAGGCAGGGCAAACTGCCACCCAGAAATCTGGAGAGACGGGCAAATCCAGAGCCAAGATCTGCTTGCCTGGAGTAGAAGCCGCCGAAGCCATAACTGGTAGGACCGCTTATATGGTAATTTTGACAAATTGCTGGAGGCTGAGTAGACTAGTGTGAAAATGAGAAACTTGGGGAGGAGCCACAGTGTTGGGGAGACCCCACACACTTTACCTCAAGGAACCCCACCAGATTCTCACAGTGAAGTTCTTAGAAAGATCCCTCAGGGCTTTGGCAAGAACAGGGAAGACTAATCTTGGTGAGACACAATCAAACTCTTCTTCCTAAGAAAGGCTTTAAAATGTAGGGAGAAACACTTTGCCTGAGGCTCATCCCAGCTGAGAGAAGGAACTTCCTCAAACTCCAGCTCTCTCCAGCCTTCCTACTCCACCTAAGGAAGGGGAAAACAAGCTAGGAATCAGAGATTCAAAGAAATAGAATAGGAATTCTGAAGCCAGAGAAGGAGACAGGAGACAAGGGGGACAAAGTTATACCCCTGGAGAAATACAGCCCTAAATTACAGATCAGCTAAAAGAATTCTTCTCTTCTTCCATGTCTTATCATATTGTGGACTAAAACCAAAAAAAATGCACAATTAAAAGTTATGTTTTACTTGGTGGACATTTGAGGACTTTGAGCCCAGGGGACAGCATCTCAGATAACACAGGGAAATTCTTTCAAAGAGGCAAGGAAGGAAGCCAGGATATATAGGAGATCTGCAACAGAAGACCAGGTATACAAAATATCAAATGATTACTGTTGATAAAAGAAAACAGATATCTCAAGGAATTGAATGCTTTCCTACTTAGGGAAGATGCAAGAGTCTAGGCTCATTGAAATCATTCCTTGGATATGCACCTCAGCTATCTGAGGCCAACATCATATGCTTTCTAATCCTGAGTTTCCTGGGGTGCACTGTAGGAGGTGGCTGGAGCAGTTGACTGCTAGACTGTGGGCATCCTGCATGTATCTGGAGTTCCCTTGGGGCTCACTATTGGGGCATCTGTAACGTGGTGGCTTGATGGCTGCAACATCCTTTGTTTACTGATATGGCAGGCAACATTTAATTCACATCAGTAGGGCGTGAGCATAGAAACAGAGGATTATAGTTGAGCTACAAAATGCTGACTCTCTCTGAGGAGTATTTAGGGAAGCCTAAAGCAGGAGGAGAAGGGGATGACAGAGGATGAGATGGTTGGATGGCATCACCGACTCAATGGACATGAATTTGGGTAAACTCCAGGAGCTGATGATGGACAGGGAGGCCTGGTGTGCTGCGATTCATGGGGTCGCAAAGAGTCGGACACGACTGAACAACTGAACTGAACTGAACTGAAAGTCAATAGGATAGATACAAAAAGAAACTTCTTGTACTTATAGCTATAGCAAATATAAACACAGCCATCTTATAGCCAGATTAGCATAAATCACCACACTACAGACCTGTTAACCTCAGTACCTATTACCCAAAATGTCATGTCTAATTTTCAACAACAACAACCAAAAAAAAAAGTTATGCTACAAGACAAGACAACGGAGTTGAAAGAGCCAAAGCAAGCATCAGTACTAGACTCAGATATGACACGTCAGAATTATTAGTGAATTTTAAATAAGCCGAATAAATATGTTAGGGCTTTGGTTTCAAAAGCAGACAACATACAAGAATAAATGAGCACCATAACAAAGAAAGGGAAATCCTAAGAAATAAAAATAAAAAAGAAGGGTCTCCCTAGTGGTATAGTAGTAAAGAATCTGCCTGTCAGTGTAGGAGATATGGATTTGATCCCTGATCCAGGAGGATCCCACATGCCTCGGAGCGACTAAGCCTGTGTGCCACAATTATTGAGCCTGTGCTCAAGAGCCCGGAAAACGCAGCTATCAAGCCCACATCCCCTAGAGCCCTCTTTTCTGCAACAAGAAGCCTATGCACTGCAACTGGAGAGCAGGCCCCACACACTGAAACTAGAGAAAAGGCCAAGCAGCAGTGAAGACCCAGAACAGCCAAAATAAATATACAAATAAATCGATAAATAAAATTTTAAAAAAAATTTTTACAGTATCAGATACAAAAAGTATAAAAGAAATGAAGAATGCCTTTGGTGGGTTTATCTGCAGATTGAACATGGCAAAGGAAAGAATCAATAAGCTTGAAGATAGGTCAGTACAAACTTCCCAAACTGAAATGAATAATTAAAACTAAAACAAACAAAAAAGAACAGACTATTCAGGAATTGTGGGACTTTCAAAAAGTGTAATATATGTACAATTTGAATATGAAAAGAAGAAGAGAAAATGAAACTAAATAAACATGTGAAGTAATAATAGCCAAAAAAAAAAATCTACTTCTTCTTCATTGACTACTCTAAAGCCTTTTGATTGTGTAAATCACAAAAAAACTGGAAAATTCTTAAAGAGATGGAAACACCAGACCACCTTACCCACCTCCTAAGAAACCTGTATGCAGGTCAAGAACCAACAGTTAGAAATGGACATGGAACAACAGACGGGTTCAAAATTGGGAAAGGAGTATGTCTAAGCTATATACTGTCACCCTGCTTATTTAAATTGTATGCAGAGTACATCATGAAAAATTCCAGGCTGCATGAATCACAAGCTGGAATAAAGATTGTGGGAAAAAACATCAATAAACTCAGATAGGCAGATGACGCCACCCTTATGGCAGAAAGTAAAGAAGAACTAAATAGCCTCTTGATGAAAGTGAAAGAGGAGAGTGAAAAAGTTGGCTTAAAGCTCAACATTCAGAAAACTAAGATCATGGCATCCAGTCCCATTACTTCATGGCAAATAGATGGGGAAACAGTGGCTGACTTCATTTTTCTGGACTCCAAAATCCCTGCAGATGGTGATTGCAGCCATGAAATTAAACGATGCTTACTCCTTGGAAGGAAGGTTATGACCAACCTAGACAGCATATTGAAAAGCAGAGACATTACTTTGTCAACAAAGGTCTGTCTAGTTAAGGTTATGGTTTTTCCAGTGGTCATGTATGGGATGTGAGAGTTGAACGATAAAGAAAGCTGAAAGTGAAGTCGCTCAGTCGTGTCCGACTCTTTGCAACCCCATGGACGGTAGCCTACCAGGCTCCTCCATCCATGGGATTTTCCAGGCAAGAGTACTGGAGTGGGTTGCCATTTCCTTCTCCAGGGGATCTTCCCAACCCAGGGATCGAACCCAGGTCTCCCACATTGTAGGCAGATGCTTTACCATCTGAGCCACCAGGGAAGTTATAAAGAAAGCTGAGAGCTAAAAAACTGATGCTTTTGAACTGTGGTGTTGGAGAAGATTCTTGAGAGTCACTTGGACTGCAAGGAGATCCAACCAGTCCATCCTAAAGGAGATCAGTCCTGGGTGTTTGCTGGAAGGACTGATGCTGAAGCTGAAACTCCAGTACTTTGGCTACCTGATGTGAAGAGCTGACTCATTTGAAAAGACTTTGACGCTGGGAAAGATTGAAGGCAGGAGAAGAAGGGGACGGCAGAGGATGAGATGGTTGGATGGCATCACTGACTCAATGGACATGGGTTTGGGTGGACTCTGGGAGTTGGTGATGAACAGGGAGGCCTGGTGTGCTGCGGTTCATGGGGTCACAGAGTCGCACATGACTGAGTGACTGAACTGAACTGAGACAGGAAAACAATGGAAACAGTGATAATGTTATTTTCTTGGGCTCCAAAATTACTGCAGATGGTGACTACAGCCATGAAATTGAAAGACACTTACTCCTTGGAAGAAAAGCAAAAACAAAATTAGACAGAATATTAAAAAGCAGAGACATTACTTTGATGACAAGGTTCATCTGGTCAAAGCTATGGTTTTTCCAGTAGTCATGTACAGATTTAAGAGCTGGACAATAAAAAAAATTCTGAGTGCCAAAGAATTGATGCTTTTGAGTTGTGGTACTGGAGAAGACTCCTGAGAGTCCCTTGGACAGCAAGGAAATCAAAACAGTCAATCCTAAAGGAAATCAACTCTGAATATTCATTGGAAGGCCTGATGCTAGAGCTCCAATACTTTGGCCACCTGATGTGAAGAGCCAACTCACTGGAAAAGACCCTGATGCTATGAAAGATTGAAGGCAGGAGGAGAAGAGGATGACAGAAGATGAGATGGTTGGATGGCATCACCGATGCAGTGGACATGAGTTTGAGCCAACTCCAGGAGATGCTGCAGGTCCATGGGGTCATCAAGAATCGGACACAACTGAGTGACTGGAACAACAAATAATGGCCAAGAATTCTCCAAAATTAAATGACAGACACCAAACCACAGACAGGAATCTTTAGTGAACACCAAGCAGGATAAGTACAAAAAAATCCACAACTGGCCATTTTATTTAGACTACAGAAACCAAAGACAAAGAAAAAAAGGTAAAAGAGGAAAAATAAAGCTAACCAACAGGGAAAAGGGGGCTTCCCTGGTGGCTTAGTGGTAGAAGAATCCACCTGCCAATGCAGGAGATGCAGGTTCTATCTGTGGGTCTCATTTCCTGGAGAAGGAAATGGCAACCTACTCCAATATTCTTGCCTGGAAAATCTCATGGACAGAAAAGCCTCATGGGCTACAGTCCATAGAGTCACAAAAGAGTGAAACAGGACTTAGCAACTGAATAACAACAACAGGAAAAAGATAAAACTACGTTGGACTTCTCATCAGAGACCATAAAAGCAAGAAAAGAGTATATCAGAACTCTCTGTACTACCTTTGTATTTTTTTCTGTTAATCTAAAATTGTTCTAAAACAAAGGGTTATTATTTTTTTTAATGTAAAACAATAGGCTTGTGACACTGACTGCTCAGAGGATATTTCCCTCTTGTCAAGATGGGTTTATAATCCTCAGTGTGGTCAGATATTTTGGTGTTCTTTGTAATCAAGGAAGGACAATGAAAATCCTGAAACTACAAAGGGATGAAATGAAGAACCCCAGGGTCAGTAGAAGGAAAGAAATCTTAAAAATTAGGGCAGAAATAAATGCAAAAGAAACAAAAGAGACCATAGCAAAAATCAACAAAGCCAAAAGCTGGTTCTTTGAAAGGATAAATAAAATTGACAAACCATTAGCCAGACTCATCAAGAAACAAAGGGAGAAAAATCAAATCAATAAAATTAGAACTGAAAATGGAGAGATCACAACAGACAACACAGAAATACAAAGGATCATAAGAGACTACTATCAGCAATTATATGCCGATAAAATGGACATTTTGGAAGAAATGGACAAATTCTTAGAAAAGTACAACTTTCCAAAACTGAACCAGGAAGAAATAGAAAATCTTAACAGACTCATCACAAGCACAGAAATTGAAATTGTAATCAGAAATCTTCCAGCAAACAAAAGCCCAGGTCCAGACGGCTTCACAGCTGAATTCTACCAAAAATTTAGAGAAGAGCTAGCACCTACGCAAACTCTTCCAGAAAACTGCAGAAGGTAAACTTCCAAACTCATTCTATGAGGCCACCATCACCCTAATACCAAAACCCGACAATGATGCCACACAAAAAAGAAAACTACAGGCCAATATCACTGATGAACATAGATGCAAAAATCCTTAACAAAATTCTAGCAATCAGAACCCAACAACACATTAAAAACATCATACATCATGACCAGTGGGCTTTATCCCAGGGATGCAAGGATTCTTCAATATCTGCAAATCATTCAATGTAATTCACCACATTAACAAATTGAAAAAAAAAGCCATATGATTATCTCAATAGATGCAGATAAAGCCTTTGACAGAATTAAACATCCATTTATTATTAAAAAAATTCTCCAGAAAGCAGGAATAGAAGGAACATACCTCAACATAATAAAAACTATATATGACAAACCCACTGCAAACATTATTTTCAATGGTGAAAAATTGAAAGCATTTCCCCTAAAGTCAGGAACAAGACAAGGGTGCTCACTTTCACCACTACTATTCAACATAGATTTGGAAGTTTTGGCCACAGCAATCAGAGCAGAAAAAGAAATAAAAGGAATCCAGATTGGAAAAGAAGAAGTAAAACTCTCACTGCTTGCAGATGACATGATCCTCTACATAGAAAGCCCTACAGATTCCACCAGAAAATTACTAGAGCTAATCAATAAATATAGTAAAGTTGCAAGATGTAAAATCAACACACAGAAATCCCTTGCATTCCTATACACTAATAATGAGAAAATAGAGAAATTAAGGAAACAATTCCATTTACCCTTGCAACAAAAACAATAAAATACTTAGGAATATATGTACCTAAATAAACAAAAGACTTATATATAGAAAACTATAAAACACTGGTGAATGAAATCAAAGAGGACACTAATAGATAGAGAAATATACAGTGTTCATGGATCGGAAGAATCAATATAGTGAAAATGAGTATACTACCCAAAGCAATCTATAGATTCAATGCAATCCCTTCAAGCTCCCAACGGTATTTTTCACAGAGCTGGAACAAACAATTTCAGTTTGTATGGAAATACAAAAAACCTCGAATAGCCAAAGCAACCTTGAGAAAGAAGAATGGAACTGGAGGAATCAACCTGCCTGACTTCAGTCTCTACTACAAAGCCACAGTCATCAAGACAGTATGGTACTGGCACAAAGACAGAAATATAGATCAATGGAACAAAATAGAAAGCCCAGAGATAAATCCATGCACCTACGGACACCTTATCTTTGACAAAGGAGGCAAGAATATACAAAGGAGAAAAGACAATCTCTTTAACAAGTGGTGCTGGGAAAACAGGTCAACCACTTGTAAAAGAATGAAACTAGAACACTTTCTAACACCATACACAAAAATAAACTCAAAATGGATTAAAGATCTAAATGTAAGACCAGAAACTATAAAACTCCTAGAGGAGAACATAGGCAAAACACTCTCCGACATAAATCACGGCAGGATCTTCTATGACCCACCTCCCAGAATATTGGAAATAAAAGCAAAAATAAACAAATGGGATCTAATTAAAATTAAAAGCTTCTGCACAACAAAGGAAACTATAAGCAAGGTGAAAAGACAGCCTTCAGAATGGGGAGAAAATAATAGCAAATGAAGCAACTAACAAAGAATTAATCTCAAAAATTTACAAGTAACCCATGCAGCTCAATTCCAGAAAAATAAATGACCCAATCAAAAAATGGGTCAAAGAACTAAACAGACATTTCTCCAAAGAAGACATACAGATGGCTAACAAACACATGAAAAATGCTCAACATCACTCATTATCAGAGAAATGCAAATCAAGACCACAATGAGGTACCATTTCACACCAGTCAGAATGGCTGCGATCCAAAAGTCTGCAAGCAATAAATGCTAGACAGGATGTGGAGAAAAGGGAACCCTCTTACACTGTTGGTGGGAATGTAAACTAGTACAGCCACTATGGAGAACAGGGTGGAGATTCCTTAAAAAACTGGAAATAGAACTGCCATACAACCCAGCAATCCCACTGCTGGGCATACACACTGAGGAAACCAGAATTGAAAGAGACATGCGTACCCCAATGTTCATCACAGCAGTGTTTATAATAGCCAGGACATGGAAGCAACCTAGATGTCCATCAGCAGATGAATGGATAAGAAAGCTGTGGTACATATACACAATGGAGTATTACTCAGCCATTCAAAAGAATACATTTGAATCAGTTCTTTTTTTTTTCTCTCTGTTTCTATAGCTTTATTTTATTTTATTTTTTAATTTTAATATCTTTAATTCTTACATGCTGAAGTGGATGAAACTGGAGCCTATTATACAGAGTGAGGTAAGCCAGAAAGAAAAACACCAATACAGTATACTAACACATATATATGGAATTTAGAAAGATGGTAACGATAACCCTGTATGCGAGACAGCAAAAGAGACACAGATGTCTAGAACAGTCTTTTGGACTCTGTGGGAGAGGGCAAGGGTGGGATGATTTGGGAGAATGGTGTTGAAACATGCATAATATCATATGTGAAATGAATCGCTAGACCAGGTTCGATGCATGATACAGGATGCTCAGGGCTTATGCACTGGCATGACCCAGAGGAATGGTATGAGGAGTGAGGTGGGAGGGGGTTCAGGATGGGGAACACATGTACACCCATGGCAGATTCATGTTGATGTATGGCAAAACCAATACAATATTGTAAAGTAATTAGCCTCCAATTAAAATAAATGAATTTATATTTTTTTAAAAAAGAAAGTACTGAAAAATCCTAACTATGCTCCATCCACTGGGAGGAGCTACTTTGCATATCTATTTCCACACTATTTCAAGAGGCAGTATGACATAGAAGTTAAACATATGTAAACTTGAATCAAATTGTCAGGTTTCAAATACTGGTTTCACCAATTTCCAGCCATGTCAACTTGCCCAAGCTATTTAACTTCTCTGTGCCCCAATTTCCTCATGTGTAAAATGGGAATAATTGTAGTATCTACATTACAGAGCTATGATGAAGATATTTACATACATAAAGCACACAGACTGGTATTCAATATATGCCTTATTTATCTAAGTTGAGGATTGAAGGTTTTATTTTTTTAGCTTTCTTCTTAGTCTAACATATCGGATGTGTTAAATGTATACAAGCATATATTGTTTTATTTCATTTTGCTTTATTTTGCTTCACAGATACTGCATTTGTTACAAATTTAGAAGTTTTCTGATAACCCTGTATGGAGCAAGTCTATAAGCACCATTTTTCCAACAGCATTTGCTCACTTCCTATCTCTATGTCATATTTTGGTAACTCTTACAGTATTTCAAACTTCTCCATTATATTATATTAACATAATAATATGATGCAATTAATATGATGTATATATTAACATAATACTCTAATTTTATAATAACATAAAAATATAAGATGGTGAACTGAATTGATAAATGTACGTGTTCTGACTGCTCCACTGACCAGTCATTACCGCTCTTCCTCGCCTCAGGCTTCCTTATTCTCTGAGACACAACATTATTCAGATTAGGTCAATTAATAATCCACAATGTACCCTAACTGTTCAACTGAAAGAGCTGCATGTCTCTCACTTTAAATCAAGAGTTAGAAATGATTAAGCTTAGGGAGGAATGCATGTCAAAAGCTGAGGAAGTCTGAATACTAGCCCTCTTGAACCAGTCAACCAAGTTGTGAATGCAAAGGAAAAGTCTTTGAAGGAAACTAAAAGTGCTACTCCAGTGAACACACAAATGATAATGGTAAGTGAAGCAGTCTTATTAGTGATATGGAAATAGTTTTAGTGGACTGGGTAGAAGACTAAATCAGGTACAAGTGTCCCTTAAGCTAAAGCCTAATCCAGGGCAAGGTTCTAACTCCCTTCAATTCTATAAAGGCTCAGAGAGATGAGGAATCTGCAGAAGAAAGGTTTGAAGCTAGGAGAGATCCGTTATTGAGACTGAAGGAAAGAAGCCATCTCCATAGCACAGAAGCGTAAGATGAAACAGCAAGTGCTAATAGAGAAGTTGCAGCAACTTATCCAGAAGATCTAGCTAAGATGCATTAAGCTACAGACTTTCAATGTAGACAAAACAGCCTCTTATTGGAAGAAGGTGCCATCTAGGACTCTTATAGCTATAGAGGAGAAGTCAAGGCAGGGCTTCAAAACTTCAAAGGACAGGCTGACTCTCTTTTTAGAGGTGAATGCAGCTCATGACTTAAAATTGAAACTGATGCCCATTTATCATTCCAAGATACTAGGACCATTTAGAATTATGCTACATCTACCCTGCCTCTGCTCTATAAATGGAAAAATAGAGCCTGAATGACAGAACATCTGCTCAGAAAAAAAAATTTCTTTTAAAACATAACTGCTCACTGACAATGCACGTGGTCATCCAAGGGCTCTGACGGAGATATAAAGCAAAATTATGTTGTTTCAGGCCTGCTAGCACATCTATTCTGTAGCCCATGGCTTATGGAATAATTTAAATTTGAAGTCTTCTTATTTAATAAATACATTTCATAAGACTATAACTGTCATAGAGAGTGATTCCTCTGATAGGAAGTGAAGGCTTCACCATTTTAGACATCATTAAGAATATTCAAGACTCATAAGAAGAGGTCAAAATATCAATATTATCAGGAATTTTAAAGCAGTTGATTCCCTCCTCGTGGATGACTTTGAAGAGTTCAAGACTAGTGGAAGAAGTCATTATAGATGTGGGAGAAATAGTAAGAGAATTTGAATTAGAAGTAGAGTCTGATGATGTGACTGAATTGCAGCAATCTCTTTTTAGAGGTGATCAAACTATAACACATGAGAAGTTGTTTCTATGGATAAGCAAAGAGTGGTTTCGTGAGATACAATCTACTCCTGTGAAGATATTGTGAAGATTGCTGAAATGACAACAAAGGATTTAAAACCATTACATAAACTTAGTTGATAAAACAGTGGCATGATTTTAGAGGATGGATTTCAAATTTTGAAATAAGTTCTACTGTGGGGAAAATGCTATCAAATAGCACTGCATGCCACAGAGAAATCTTTCATAAAAGGACGAGTCAGTTAATGTGGCAAACTTCATTGCTGTCTTATTTTAAAGAGATTGTCACAGCCACCCCAACTGTGAGCAACCACTACCTTGATCAGTCAGCAGCCATCAACACTAAGGCAAGATCCTCCACCAGCAATGAGATTATCACTTGCTGAAGGCTTGGATGATGGTTACCATTTTTCAGCAATAAATTATTTTTAATTAAAGTATGTACATTGCTTTTTTTAGACATAACACTACTGAACACTTAATAGTATAGTGAACACTGCACAGTATAGTGTAAACATAATTTTCATATACATTGAGCAACCACAAAATTTGTGTGACTCACATTATTATGATATTCACTTGACTGCTGTGGTCTAAAGTGACTTCCCTGGTGGCTCAGATGGAAAAGCATCTGTGTACAATGTGGGAGACCTGGGTTCAATCCCTGGGTCAGGAAGATCCCCTGGAGAAGGAAATGGCAAACCACTCGGTACTTTTGCCTAGAAAATCCTATAGATGGAGGAGCCTGGTGGGCTACAGCCCACGGGGTCACAAAGCCGTACAAGACTGAGCACCTTCACATTCTTACTCAGTTCAGTTCAGTCGCTCAGTCGTGTCCAACTCTTTGCGACCCCATGAATCGCAGCACACCAGGCCTCCCTGTCCATCACCAACTCCAGGAGTTCACTCAGACTCACGTCCATCGAGTCAGTGATGCCATCCAGCCATCTCATCCTCGGTCATCCCCTTCTCCTCCTGCCCCTAATCCCTCCCAGCATCAGAGTCTTTTCCAATGAGTCAACTCTTTGCATGAGGTGGCCAAAGCACTAGAGTTTCAGCTTTAGCATCATTCCTTCCAAAGAAAACCCAGGGCTGATCTCCTTCAGAATGGACTGGTTGGATCTCCTTGCAGTCCAAGGGACTCTCAAGAGTCTTCTCCAACACCACAGTTCAAAAGAATCAATTCTTCAGTGCTCAGTTTTCTTTTTAGTCCAACTCTCACATCCATACATGACCACTGGAAAAACCATAGCTTTGACTAGACGGACCTTAGTTGGCAAAGTAATGTCTCTGCTCTTCAACATGCTATCTAGGTTGGTCATAACTTTTCTTCCAAGGAGTAAACGTCTTTTAATGTCATGGCTGCAGTCACCATCTGCAGTGACTTTAGAACCCCCAAAAATAAAGTCTGACACTGTTTCCACTGTTTCCCATCTATTTCCCATGAAGTGATGGGACCAGATGCCATGATCTTCGTTTTCTGAATGTTGAGCTTTAATATCATATCTAAATCAAGCTCATTACTCTGAATAATTCCATATTTTGCATTAAAGCTTCAGTATATTTACATTTTAGATGGCATTGGACATATGTTCAGCAAGGTATAAGATCAATATACAAAGTCAACTGCACAACAGTAATGAACAATTTAACAATGAAGTAGAGAAAATAATTCCTTTTATAATAGCATAAAAAGAGCAAGATACTTAAGAATAAATTCAATCAAAGAAGTGCCAGGCTTGTATACCAAAAGCTACAAAACATTGTTCAAAGAAATAAAAGGCCTAATAAATGGAAAGATACTATGTGTTCATACAGCAGAAGATTAATATTATCAAATACTGGGGGCAATGCTACCTAAATTGATCCACAGATTCAACAAACAGCCCATCAAAATACCAACAATCTTTTTTATAGAAATAGACTAGCTGAACCTAAAATTCATATAGAATTGCAGAGAACACAAACAGCTCAAACAATTTCTTTTTAAAGTTGGAGGAGTCATGGTTTTATTTCAAAACCTAATATAATGCTAAAATAATCATGGCAATGTGGTGTTAGTATAAGGACAGACATTGAATAGAATAGAAGTGACGGTCCAAAATAAACCCATACATCTAAGGTCATTTGATTGTTGCCAAAGATTACAAGACCATTCAATGGAGAAACAGTACTTCCAAAAAGTCCTGCTAGAACATTTGACTATATAATGAAAAATAAGGAAAAGTGAAGCTGCTCAGTCGTGTCTGACTCTTTGCGACCCCATGGACTATAGCCTATCAGGCTCCTCCGTCCATGGGATATTCCAGGCAAGAATACTGGAGTGGGTTGCCATTTCCTTCTCCAGGGGATCTTCCTGACCCAGGAATCGAACCCAGGTCTCCCGCATTACAGGCAGATGCTTTACTGTCTGAGCCACCAGGGAAGCTCTCACCATTACTTCACACCACATACAAAAATTAAATCAAAATAAATCAAAGATCTAAATGTAAGAGTTAAAATAATAAAACTCTTAGAAGAAAATCTAATTGTTAATCATTATGACTTCATACTAGGTAATAATTTCTTAAAGATGACATCAAAAGAAAAAAAATCAAATGAGTCTTCATCAAAATGAAAAATTTAGTATGTCAAAGGATACTATCAAGAAATTAAAAACAACCCACAGGAGAAAAATATCTGCAATCAATACTAAGAAGATAATCCTTAGAGTTTAACAATAAAAGGATAAATAACTAAAGAATGGTCAAAGGATTTGAACAGACATGTCTCCCAAGAAGTTATACAAATGGCTGAGTACATGAAAAGATGATACCAGCTATGAGACAAACACAAATCAAACTATGAGATACTACTTCACACTAAGATGGATATAATTAAAAACTGAAAAATGGTAAGTGATGGCAAAGATGTGGAGAAATCATCATCCTCACACATCGCTAGTGGAATGTTAAATGGTTCAGTCACTACAGAAAACAGTTTGCAATTTCTCAAAACATTAAGCATAGAGCTATTGTATGATCCAGCAATTCCACTCCTAGGTATATACCAAGGAGAATTAAAAATATACACTCATACAAAAACTTGTACATGCATATTTATATCAGCATTATTCATAATAGCCAACATGTGGAAACAACCCAAATATGCATCAGCCAATAAAAAGATAAACAATATCTGATCCAATGGAAAATCAATAGGCCACAAAAAGGAATGAAGTACTGATACATGCTACAATATGGAGGAACCCTGAAAACATTATGCTTAATGAAAAAAAAAAAGACAAAAAAGTCATATATCATATGATTCCATTTATATCCAGAATAGATATAGAAAGTAGATAGTGTTTGCCAGGAAGTAGGAGTAGAGAGAAAGGAAGGGATACAAGGGATCCAAAAAAAACATATTTTTGTTTTATTTTTCTAAGGTGATGAGAAATTCTGGAATTAGATGATAACAGTTGCACAACCTTGTGAATATACTAAAAACCACTGACTTGTACACTACTGATTTGTATATTTAAAATGGTAAATTTTATGGTCTGTGAATTATATATCTCTCACTCTCTCCTGTACCAGTCAAGGCAGAAAGTAGATGGCATATTTAGATGGCTTAATGAAAATGAATTTCATAAAGGCACTATTTATACATATAATAGCAGAGTTAAGATGGGGAAAGTAGAGGAGTTTTGAAGTGTATTGGAATTAGCAACAGTGGAATAGCATTATCACTCCTAGGACTGAAGGGGCAACAAGTGAAAATTGTCCAGAACTTGGGAAGAGTTACAGCTGTAGGAGAGGGCCACAAAACAGACCCTGGGCCTTTAGAAGAGACTCATTCCTCTGCCAGACAGTCTTGGAAGAGAAGGAGGCTGGGTAATAAATATCCAATCTACTTTTTCCTCCCTTCCACTGATTAGTACCAGTACCTCCACAATCAGCAAAACTTAGTAGAAGTCAATAGGTAAGGAGACCCATCTAACTCAATAGAAGTCAGCGCTCTGGAGCACAGAGCTGAAGGGAGAACAATTTCAATGCACCAAGAGAGGGCAAAGAGAAGATACAGCAGGATCATTCTGATTACTGTCTGGAGAACCAGTTCCAGGGAGAGGGAAACGAGAGTAGCATCGTGAGAACAGGAAGGTGTGTCAGAATTCCAGGATAATGGTGGTGATGATTTGTACTGCCATGACAGACACAGACATGAAAGATTAAAAAGAAGTCTCCGATATCTACTTTGACCTTTAAAGCAGTACCTAGGAACAAAATATGTGGTAAATCACAGACCAGAAATGTCAAGCAACCTAATTTTCCAGTGTTGAGACGAGAACCTAAGTCCAACCAAGTTGACTGAGAAAGCCAAAGCAAAACTACCTTGTGGGAAGATGAGGCCCCACAGAACTGCTATATTAATTGTTTCCCCAACCCTGGTTCCCTTTTTACTGGGACTGCAGTCTTGAGGCCGAGCCTGTGCTGGCTGAGCAGAGCAAGTGATTAGCTGAGGACTTTTCTCTCATAGATTTTTGGAATGGAAAGGAGCCTTTCAATAATTTAGTCCATTCTCAATTTATAAAGGATGTTGCTGAGGCCCAATGGTTTGGCTTGTCTTAACCATCAAAGCTGCTCAGTGAGCAAATGGCACAGCTGGTCCTAGAATCTAGGTAGTCCCATTGCTAACCTGAAAGGTGTTCAGTCATATTTCCTTAACTGGGAAGTGTCCATCTCAACTGCCTTGTCTTTCAGCAACCTTCTAATTATCTAACCTACCTAATCATTAAAGGTGATACCAACCACGACAGTCTTCTTTTGGTCTTTAATCCTGCTATGTTGGAAGAGGAAAAGAAAGCACACGGTTTAAAGTGAGGTCAACAGTGAAAGGATTTCCAAAATATTAGCAGTACAACTCAGTGGTTAAAAATGATGTTTCTGGTATCATTTTCAGGAGCAATGTATTTGTTTGGCATTCAATTATGATTCAGCATGTCAGATTGCATTACTCATGCAGTTTTACCTTCGGATATCACAGTTACAGCTCAATATAGTAAGTAGAGACTTCTAGAGGGAAAAGGCAGCTTTTGATTTAACTCTGCTTTCACATATGGAGCACAAATTGCAGTGTCAATGCAACAGAAAAAGAGTTACAAAAAGGCTGAAACCTCTGGAGAAATGTGAGGCTTGTGGTCAAAACTGAAAGCGCCACCTGAAAGATGCATCCTGAGAGAATGCTGTATTTGTCCCTTGCATTTTGACTTTGCTTATCTCACTTGGTCGCCAGGAAAATCTTGAGACTCCAAAGTCAAGATGAGAGTTATCTCCTATCTCCATTCCACTTTTATAGCATTTAGACCCAATTTGATTGTAAAGTTTATGGGTGATTTCATTTTAAAGTACCTAAGAATATACATCAGTGATCAAGATAGGGATACTTTTCAGGTGCTTAGGATCCTAAAAAATATTTGTTGCAAGCCCCTATCTAGACAAACAATTTGAACCACCTCAAATCAGCTGTGTCGTATCTGGGACTATTCTGGCAATCCCATATTACCAGGCATGGAAAAAGAAATTGCATCAATACTTTCACCAGTGGGAGGCCCCTGACAGGCCTCTCTCTTGGAACCAGCTTAGCTGGGGGTCCCAGGATGACCCCAAAAGGGTAAGACTCACAGCTGCTCCAGGATCTGGTTGACAGAAGTACAGAGGGGCTGGTACATGTTTGGAGAGTGTGCAAAGGGGGCAAACAGGGACAGGGCCCATGCCGATTTCAGTCTGGGCTTTAGTCTGTGCTATTGCCGAAGAGCAAAAGGAGACAAGAGTAAATTCCAAGGAAGTCATTTCAAACGCAGATTCTTCTAAGGATACAGTTAGGCCAGGCTCTTGCATGTCAGTCTAAAGGAAGTTCTGAGGACAGATCTAAGTTCTTGTGTCAAAGACCTTATCATGTCCATGGACCTTTCCATCTAGTGGGAAAAGCAGACATTCCCCAACTCTGTACAAGTGAAATTGTTATTTTTCAAGGTGACATTGATGTGCCATGGTTATCCTTAGCCCAGGCTTAAAGGGCATGAATGTCTTCACTAAAGAAAAGATGCTTAGATGAGAGGCAAGGGTAGGCATGGGCTAGGTGATAAGTGAGTTTTTTTTCAGAGAGCATGCATGAGGGCTCCTAGGGGCACCAGGATGTTTACCAGGAACTGAAAGTCCAGAACCAATGGAAAGAACAGAGTAAGGGAAGATGACCACTATTGAGTAAGACTCACAAGAAGGCAATTCTTCCTGCTTGCTAATCAGTTTCTGTGGCCTTGTTACTCCAAGTGTGAAAAATGGAACCATGGCATTAACATCTTCTGAGTTTGCTAGAGATGGACAGCCTCAGGTCTCACTGCAAACTTACTGGATCAGAATTTCACTTGAACATTTCCCCCAGCGATCCATATAGACACTAAAGTTTAAGAAGCACTGGTCTATGATATTCAATTCCTTCAAGGCACTGAAACATAATTAGGAAGTAACTACACAAACCGTCCTGGCTACACTTGGCCCACACAATGAAGGAGAGCACCATAGTTTTAAGATAACAATGTAAAATCTGTTTGGAAGATGTGATCCCCATGAGCAATGCATGAATCCACATTTATAACATTTATATATACCATGTTAGAATAAAATTATAATTTCCCAGAGAGAGATGCTTTTTGTTAGCCTAGATTGGGGGTAATAGTACTGCAGATGGAAGTTGACATTCCTCCTTCTAAAGCAGTGCCCAGAAACGAAATTCTGCACAGCACTCCTGTGTACCTCCTATTCAGAATTATACATGCATTTAAAACACAGAGTTTCTCTCTTAAGTTTAACATGTCATTTCAGCATTATTTTAAAGGCCAACTCCTCCAGGAACCAATCTTTTTTTTTAACTAAGCCTTTGTTAACTAAGTAAATTTACATAGCTATTCTTTTTAAAACAGAAAAAAACAGTATCCATGTATATAAAAATGCTGCAAAGGTATGATTTCTACTAATCCCAGGAAGAAAGCCTATATAAAATGCAGCACCAGAAAATAAGAGTTGCAATCCTTAAAAATGAAAATAGTTAAAAAGCAAACGATAGATGGTACATTAAAAATCAAGACTTCTTGCTTTTCTTCAGGAGACAAAAATGCCAACTTCAAAAAGTAATTCAACAAAATCTGTATACCTATTTTTCTACCAAAAATATCTAATAAACATCAGAATCCACGTATTCTTAATTTTTATTTTTAAAATGGTAAAAATTTGTATGCAGATGGCCAATAGGCACATGAAAAGATGTTCAACATCACTAATCATCAGGAAAATACAAATCAAAACCACAATGCAATATTACTTCACATCTGTCAGAATGGCTATTATCAAAAGACAAGAAATAACAAACGTTGGTGAATTGGTGAGGATATGGAGAAAAGGGAATCCTCATGTATTACTGATGGGAAAGTAAACTGGTACAACCACTATGGAAAACAGTATGGAGGTTCCTGAAAAAATTAAAAATTAATCTGCCATACAGTCTAGCAACTCTATTCCTGGATATTTATCCCAAGAAAACAAAATCACTAATTTCAAAAGATACATGCACCCCAATGTTCAGAGCAGCATTATTTACTACAGTCAAGATATGGAGGCAACCTAAGTTTCCATCAACAGATGAATGGATAAGGAAGACGTGGTATACATTTTCAATGGACTATTACTCATCCATAAAAAAGAATGAAAGTGTGATTAAACATGGATGGATTTGGAGGACAGAATGCTTAGATAAATAAGTCAGAAAGAGAAAGATAAATCCAGTATGCTTTTACTCATATGTGAAATGTAAAAAATAAAATAAACAATTATACTAAAATAGAAAGACTCATGATACACAGAACAAAATAGTGGTTACCAGAGGCTAGAGAGGTGGCAGGAAGGGCAAAATAGGTAAAAGGGTTTCAGAGATATAAACTTCTAAGTATAAAATAAGTTATAAGGATATAATGGACAGCACAGGTAATATAGTCAATATTAACTGCAAAGTTAGTATTAGTGTCATATCAAATTACTATGTTGTACACCTAAAACAAGGATAATATTGTAACTCAACTATAGTTCATTTTTTTAAAAATCTGTATGGAATCAAGAATTAAGAAATCTCTAAACCCAAGTAAAATTTCTCTTGACAATGAAATTAGTAACATATTTCTTTAAGATAATTTTCTTTAGATAATTGTTTTCTTAGTCTCACACTTAGTGTGTAAAACACACAGGCATACACACACACACACACACACACACACACACACACACACACAGAGTAAATAAGCCTAGTTGATGGATAGTAATGAAAGAAAGAAGAGTCCTAAGAGTCTAGTGATTTCAATGAGCTAGAACAAGGAGTTTGAGATAATTTAGGGTTATATTTAAGTGATAATCAACAGTCTTAAAGTTCTATGCTTATTATTAAACATATATATTCTTTTAAAAATATTTTCTAAGAAAGTTTAATAATTTCCCTAATTTAAATTGATTCTTCCTTGAAAAAGTCTATGAAATAATACATAAAATGCACTTACAATAAGCAATGCCTGGCATAATAAATGCCCAATAAATGTTTCTCAACATTAATTTAGCTGAGAATGGCCAGATATAAACAAAATTCCATCTTCTATCCAGTCTTTAAATATCTTCAAATCATCTCATCCCCTTCAAGAATTTTCTGATTCCCTGGCTCAAAATTCAGTCTATAAGTATACACATATAATGAGCCCTAATAATGTTCTTGTCACAGTGCTTCTTTTGGGATAAATTTTCAGGTTTTCTATCTTTTCCTCTCCTCTGGTTCCCACCAAGTGATCAACTGTTAATTGAAGCCAAAAAGCAATTGTTACTATAGCTTTAAAAGATGATAAAAGTGGCAATGTAGGTCTCCTCACATGGCATAGAAATTTTTAAATACGGATCAAGGTAGTCACCTTGACAAAATTTCACATAGGTCTACACCTCTGGAAAAAATGCCATTAAATTGTGCTTCTCATTGTGCTATAACTGGTCCTGGGGCTACCAATGTGATACAGATTGTATGTTACAAAATGCAGATCAGATTGGAGTGCTTCTTCTTAAACACCTAATGGGAAACAGAAAAGCCCTGTAATGCTACACTAACTTATAAGGGCTGTGGCTCCACTTACAGAAACCAGAACAGCTTCCAGCTGGCACGAAGCCCACAGCTCAGACTCAGTCTCACATAGAGAAAACCCTAAGAGAGGAAAAAGGGAACTCTGATTTGACAGAGGAGTTCAAATAGCTTTCCTTTAATCTACTGAACTACACGAAGTATAGTATATGCCTAAAGATTCTTTGAGGAAAAGATTCTATGTAAATGTTATCATTAAATAATAGTGATGACAGTCATAAAGAACCGAGTGACCCTAAAGCATAATATTGAAAGACAGTGGAATAATAATGATGCCAACTGAGGAGAAAATTGATGTAAGTAAATGGCCTGATAGTCAGACAAGAAACGAATGCAGGATTATGATAAGTTTTCACTGCCATGGTTCTGAGAAACGTCTAATACAACCCAGTCATGTATAGTTAAGCAGTGTTTGTATTACTGCTCCTTAGCTTTCCTTCCATGGTCCTCAAAAAGGTAAAAATTTTAAGATTATGTAAAACACACAGCTAAGAAGTATGCGTTCAACTGCAGCCTCTACTAAATTGGAAATTGATACCTGGAGCTGGGTGTTAAGAAATATTCTAAGGTCATCTCAGTGGGGAAGGGAGGACCAGGACCCCCTGAATGTCTGTTGCATGAAGTAAGGAGTAACGCAGAATGAGACAATAGGAGAATGTTTCATAGTGGCCAGCACTGCCCTTGAGACTTGCTGAAACCATCCAGTGGCTGTATGGGTATCAGTAGTTTGTTATTTTATAAAATGTAAGTTTCATGTCAAAATTAACAGCTTATTTGAAAATTTTAATTTTTTCCTAATACTGTGCATTTCTTCCTTAGCCCACCATCATTAATTTTCTGCCTTCATTATTATTTCACTGATGAAATGATTCCACGTCTCTCCTGGCTTCTACCTATCCTTCCTTCTAGCTGTCCTGCTACAGTCGATCCTTATCCTAGGTGTCCCTTCTGTCATGTTGATCTTATTAAAACATTTATTTCTGGCTTTGGACTCAAAAACAGTGTTACATTTCTGAGATAAAAGTCAAACATCTTAGCCTGGACCACTAGGTTCTTGATTTGGCCAGCTCCTATCATGACCATTTCCAATGGATAATCTGAATAGGAATTTATTTCTGACTCATGTAAATTCCAGTTGAAACTAGGGAAGGGCCTCAGCTCTGTGCAATCATTCAGGAACAAGAAATAAAGAGGTTCTGTGATCTTCAATGTGGGTATAAAATCAAATCACCAAATGAGAAAGAGAGAAAGTAGAGATGGTTAGGCCTCCAATTCACATTCTACTAGCCAGGATCAGTCACGTGATCAAAATATCTGCAAAGGAGTTTGGAAAATGTGCCCAGTAGCAGAAAGAAATGGCTTTACTGAACAGCGAGGCACTCTCTGTCTCAGATCTACACAGTCTGCTAAAAACTTCCAAACAACTTTAAACTCTTCATCAAATACAGCCTTGTTGTTCAGTTGCTTCAGTCATGTCTGACTCCCAACCCCACGTCTGCAGCCCATCAGGCTTCTCTGTCCATGGGATTTCCCAGGCAAGAATACTCAAGTGCATTGCCATTTCCTTCTCCTTACCTATTTATTCACTCCGGGCTATGCCCACCCGATTTATAATGTTTTTCAGCAACTAAGGCTGCCCTTGATCCACCTTATTTGGTCTCCACGTTCTCTGCACATCTAAACTCTACATACCTTTCAGAACAAGGTTTACATTTCACATTGCCCATGAGGCTTCCATGGCTTCATGGTCATCCCTGCTTCTTTAAAACAGAGAGCACTATTTTTCACATTATTTATTGAAAGATTCTGCTTCGAATATTAGTAGGCATCGTGAAGAGACTGTGTGTGCATATCCAAGCCATGGAATGAACTAGAGGGCTACCTGTACCAAGAGTTAGCTGTATCAAAGGAAGACTGGCTTGTTTCAAAGTACGAACCAACTACACACACTCCTGTGCATTTTGTGATAGTCCACACCACCCCGTGTACTCCACGACTTTTGGACAGACAAAAACATGGAATCTGCCCATTCCATGGCCTAACAGGTCCACAGTCTCTGGAACCCACTTCTCATTGACAGCAGTGAATCTCAGCTCTCACATGAATGCAGAATGACTTCCTCCTTCTTTTTCCATAACTATGGGATACTAAGCTATTTTAAATAGGTTGGATGATGTAAAAGGCAAATTTCTGCCATGTGGCAAAGCAGAGAAAGCCAGCCTGCAGAAAGAAAGAAGAAAGCATCTGTTCAGGAAGAAGTCACACAACAAAGAGAAAGCTAAGAAAAGCCTGACATAGTTCTAATTTCTGGTCCATCTTCTCCTGAAACTTAACTGCATTTCTACCCATTGGTTCTGAGAAGCACCCCTATATCCACATAGCTGTTTTCCTTCTTTCCTTTCGCCATGTCAGCAGTGTAGCACAGTGGTCAAGGACGTGGGACCTTGAGTCAGACAGACCCAGATCTGAATCTCAGCTCTGTCACTTACTACTCTTGTGACTGACACAAGCTATTTACCTCTCTGGATATCTGCTTTCTGTTTTAAGATCTCCTAAGTTTATAAAAAACAAAAGATACCCTTTGCGAAATGCCTAAAATAGTGGCTTAAAGTAAATGGTCAATAAACAGTCATTGTTACCTTTTAAATACTCTATTTCATCTAATATTAACTGCTATTGGCTAGAAAAGACATCTTAATTATGGAAATGTTAAGTGAAATGTGGAAAGATGTCTCAGGATTGATGAAATATGGTGATACTGTTATTACTAAGCCTCTGAAAAGTATCCAAAAGTCCTTAGCATGCATTTTTCATAGGCCGTTTCAACTAAAACACAAGGGTCACCAGGCCAGGTAGACCCAGAGCTCTTGCAACTGTTCTCCTCTCTTATTAGAGACATAAGACAATGTAACTATTATTAACATCCAGGTAAGTTTCTTATCAGAAGAATTCCAAATGCTAAGTGTAAATTGAGTTTTTGTCTTTGGAAAAGTAACACTTCTCCACTTAGCTCGAAGCTTCTCAGGTTGGAGTGACAAGCAATAATTATTTGAGAATGAAAACTTTTTTATTCTGTTTTTCAATTTAGTGTGATAATTAATATGTGAAAGAGAAAAAAAGGACATCTCCATTTTCATATGTTAGTTAGAATTAGCAATATTGACAAGATCAAGTAACTGTTTTGATCATTAAATAATTACAGATGCTATAGAATTTTGCAATAGAATAAAACACATGCAAATGCCAAAATTCTGTGTTAGTAAGTCACTGCCTTCAACATATGGAAATTTAATTTAATACAAATGCCTGAGAAGTATCTAATCCTAGAAACAATACTAGTATCTAATGTATAAACGGTTCAGTTCAGTCGCTCAGTTGTGTCCAACTCTTTGAGACCCCATGGACTGCAGTACGCCAGGCCTCCCTGTCCATCACCAACTCCTGGAGCTTACTCAAACTCATGTCCATCGAGTCAGTGATGTCATCCAATCATCTCATCTTCTGTCGTCCCCTTCTCCTCCTGCCTTCAATCTTTCCCAGCATCAGGGTCTTTTCTAGTGAGTCAATTTTTTACATCCGGTGGCCAAAGTATTGTAGCTTCAGTTTCAGCATCAGTCCTTCCAATGAATATTCAGGACTGATCTCCTTTAGGACAGACTGATTGGATCTCCTTGCAGTCCAAGAGACTCTCAAGAGTCTTCTCCAACACTACAGTTCAAAAGCATCAATTCTTCTGTGTTCAGCTTTCTTTACAGTCCAACTCTCACATCCATACATGACCACTGGAAAAAACATAGCTTTGACTAGACAGACCTTTGTTGGCAAAGTAATGTCTCTGCTTTCTGATATGCTGTCCAGGTTGGTCATAGCTTCTCTTCCAAGGAGCAAGCATCTTTTAACTTCATGGCTGCAGTGATGTTTTTTAGCCGAAGAAAATAAAGTCTCTGTTTCCATTGTTTCCCCATCTATTTGCCATGATGTGATGGGACCAGATTTGTTTTCTGAATGTTGAGCTTTAAGCCAACTTTTTCACTCTCCTCTTTTACTTTCATCAAGAGGCTGTTTAGTTCTTCTTCACTTTCTGCCATAAGGGTGGTGTCATCTGCATATCTGAGGTTATTGATATTTCTCCCAGCAATCTTGATTCCAGCTTGTGCTTCATCCAGCCCAGCATTTCTCATGATATACTCTGCATATAAGTTAAATAGGCAGGGTGACAATATATAGCCTTGACATAATCCTTTTCCTATTTGGAACCAGTCTGTTGTTCCATGTCCAGTTCTAACTGTTGCTTCCTGACCTGCATATAGGTTTTTCAAGAGGCAGGTCAGGTGGTCTGTATTCCCATCTTTTTCAGAATGTTCCACAGTTTATTGTGATCCACACAGTCAAAGGCTTTGGCATAGTCAATAAAGCAGAAATAGATGTTTTTCTGGAACTCTCTTGCTTTTTTGATGATCCAGCGGATGTTGGCAATTTGATCTCTGGTTTCTCTTCCTTTTCTAAATCCAGCTTGAACATCTGGAACTTCTCGATTCACATACTTTTGAAGCCTGAGTTGGAGAATTTGGGGCATTACTTTGCTAGCATGTGAGATGAGTGCAATTGTGCGGTAGTTTGAGCATTCTTTGGCATTGCCTTTCTTTGGGATTGGAATGAAAACTGACCTTTTCCAGTTCTGTGGCCACTGCTGAGTTTTCCAAATTTGCTAGCATATTCAGTGCAGCACTTTCACAGCATCATCTTTCAGGATTTGAAATAGCTCAACCGGAATTTCATCACCTCCACTAGCTTTGTTCATAGTGATGCTTCCTAAGGTTCACTTGACTTCACATTCCAGGATGTCTGGCTCTAGGTGAGAGATCACACCATTGTGGTTATCTGGGTCATGAACATCTTTCTTGTATAGTTCTTCTGTGTATTCTTGCCACCTCTTCTTAGTATCTTCTGCTTCTGTTAGGTCCATACCATTTCTGTCCTTTATTGTGCCCATCTTTGCATGAAATTTTCCCTTGGTATCTTTAATTTTCTTAAAGATATCTTTAGTCTTTCCCATTCTATTGTTTTTCTCTACTTCTTTGCATTGATCACCGAGGCAGGCCTTCTTATCTCTCCTTGTTATTCTTTGGAACTCTGCATTCAAATGGGTGTATCTTTCCTTTTCGCCTTTGCCTTTAGCTTCTCTTCTTTTCTCAGCTATTTTCCAGGCTTCCTCAGACAACCAACAGTAGTAGGCAGAAAAAAGAACAAAAATACACATAATGTTTAATCGTGTGTTACATTAATAAAATTTTATTTGCTTTAAAGAATGTTTGTATTGTCTCAGTTTGCAGGAATGTCAGTAGCTAGTTCAAAGACAGAAATAATGATTCATAATTCTGTAGAAAACTTGAAGTCATAAGTACTTACACCTTCTCTAAGAGTATCATAGAACTTACCCCATGAAATTTGTCTCTACCTCTCCAGCCCAGCTGGAAGGACAAATCAGAACAGTGGACGTGTTGAAGATTTCTTTTTTTAAAAAAGTGTAATTCATATCTAATGTCATGGTATTACATTAGTTACATTAATTGGCAAGGGCAAACCTCAGAGGCCTTGCATAATACAACAGTATTAACTATTTTAACAAACACTGTTGACTACCTATTCTGGGCCACAAGCAGAGTGCTATGGATTCTAAAGTGAATTAAAGGATCTCAGAAAGATATAAAACTCAAACTTTATTTCATTATAGATATAAAGACCTATGCCAAAGAGAAAGAAAAAATAATAATAATGAGTGATATAGGGTTCCAGGTATCCCAATTCGAAACCTACTTTTAGTCTCCAAATATCTTTCAGGACACAACTCCCCTTCTGACAGCAACTGTGTAGGTGGTGAGGAAGGAAATCCAACTTACATGTGAAAAGTGTTCTTTATCACAATGACACCATCTGTCTCTCTGTTTCCTCACTCTGGCAAGTCCAAATCTTCTAGAGAGCGCCTAAGACATGAAGTTTACTATCCCAAGACATACCTAAGGCTCAAATGCATGTATGAAATAATGGCAATGATCTCGTGTCTAAAAATAATTGTCATAGGGAAAAGAGGCAACCTGAGAACAAAATAAGACATACGACTGTGAACCAAGTGGAAAGATGAGCAAAAGTTGGAGTTTTCCATATGGGAAAACAAAAGTAGTTTGGAATTTCTGAAAATCACAGCACCAAGCAAATGATAGGTGCTCAATATATTTCAATAAATACATTAAACTATAGAGATAATGTCTTCCTATATAACAGGAGTCAGCAAACTATGATCCAAAGGCCAAGTACAAGTCCCTGCCTCTCACGAACTTTATAAAATTTTACTGGAACACAGTCATGGTCATTTGTTTATACAGTTTGTAGCTGCATCTGAGCTAAAGTGGCAGAGTTGACTTGTCAGTATAGAGAACAAATGACCAACAAAACCTGAAATAGTTGTTATATGGCCTTGTATTGAAAAAAGTTTATTTACTCTAGACATAAGAATCAGAAACTCTCCCATCCGCCTTGCCAAACCTACCAGAGTATTCTCTCCCATCCAAACGCATTTTTCTTCATTATTCCAAGGCTGGAGTTGCCTTTAAATACTCTCTACTTTCTTCTTGTAGGGCCTGGCTTGCTGCAATTTATCACCTGTTAGGTCCATAAGGAGTCTACAGAGAGCCCATTACTTATTCTTTCTTGCATAAATACATTCCTACTGTCTAAAGGATAAGTTTGTACTGGAGCAATTTCTTTGAAGAATCATGTGGAAACAATAGATACAGTGGTAAAATATGCACAGTAAAATGAGATTATCCAGCATTCCCAGGTCTTTGATGAAGCAGAGAGAAAAAGAAAGAAATGAGTATACATATATGCTAAAGATTTAAAACAAATGAAAGAAAATCATGAATCATTAAGATGAAGCTGATTCTATGCTTGAGATCCACTGATCTATTTACTTCAGTAAATGTATAAGTAAATCCATTTGATATTTAAATCTCCCTTTATGTAATAGTTTTACAGATATCAAACAAATGGCAGGAAATTTTAAATGTGTTTGCTAAAGAGGGAACTTTTGTAAAAGTTTTAAGAAAGTATGACTAAGTAGAAATAATTTTATTTATTAGAGGCTGTACATTTAAACTAGTAATTATTTTTCAACTACTAATTATTTTTCAACTACTAATTATAAGACCCTTTATAATTAGTAAGAAATATTATACTTATTTTGCCAATATAACAGAAATTACGTAAATTAGGAAGGGGGTATATGCTTCACAAACTTTTACTGAATATAAGCCATATTCTCGCTCAGTCATATCTGACTTTTGCGACCTCATGGACTGTAGCCCTCCAGGCTTCTCTGTCCATGGGATTCTCCAGGCAAGAATACTGGAATGGGTTGCCATGCCCTCCTCCAGGGGATCTTCCCAAGCCAGGAATTGAACCCAGATCTCCCACATTGCAGGTGTATTCTTTACCAGCTGAGCCACCAGGGAAGCTCATGAGAGTCTAACAGCTGCTAAAAATGAAAGACTCTAAGTTTACTTTTAGGAAGTTTAGAATCTACTAGGGACATTAGAGCAAATAACTGCCCCCACCCAAACTGAGTTTTATAATAACAAAGACCAAAGTCTGACCACCTGCTTTTTTCCTAAGAATACATTCACATTGCCCTCTCAGTGACTCAACCCTAAGCAACATGTTCCACTAGGCACGTTATTTCAGTAATTGACAATTATGGCCAGGCACTGTGCTTTTGTTCAGTCACTAAATTGTGTCCAACTCTTTGTGACTCCATGGACTATAGCACGCCAGGCTTCTTTGTCCTCCACTATCCCCCAAAGTCTGCTCAAACTCATGTCCATTGAGTCGGTGATGCTATCCAATCCTCTGTCGCCCGCTTAGCCTCCTACCCTCAATCCTTCCCAGCACTGGGGTCTTTTCCAATGAGTCAGCTCTTCGCATCAGGTGGCCAAAGTATAGGAGCTTCAGCTTCAGCATCAGTCCCTCCAATGAATATTCAGGGTTAATTCCTTTAAGATTGACTGGTTTGATCTCCTTGCAGTCCAAGGGACTCTCAAGAGTCTTTTCCACCACCATAATTTGAAAGCATCAGTTCTTTAGCACTCAGCCTTCTTTATGGTCCAACTCTCAAATGCATATATGACTACTGGAAAAACCGTAGCTTTGACTATTTGGACCTTCGTCAGCAAAGTGATGTCTCCACTTTTTAATACGCTGTCTAGGTTTGTCATAGCTTTCCTTCCATGGAACATGCATCTTTTTTTTTTTTTTTTTTCATGGCTGCAGTTACCTCTGCAGTGATTTGGAGCCCTAGAACATAAAATCTGTCACTGCTTCCACTTTTTCCCCCTTCTACTTGCCATGAAGTAATGGGACCAGATGCCACGATCTTAGTGTTTTTAATGCTGAGTTTCAAGCCAGCTTTTTCACTCTACTCTTTCACCCTCACCAAGAGGCTCTTTAGTTCCTCCTTGCTTTCTCGCATTAGAGTGGTATCATCTGCATATCTGAGGTTGCTGATTACAATTAAATGAGTTAATGCAAATGAAACACTGGCCAGGCACTGTATTAGTGCTTTATTTGCATTAACTCATTTAATCCAAAACAGAACCCAGTAAGGAAGTTCTGATTATCATACTTTATCACAATATCCATGGTTAGATATGCCGTTACATTATATACCACCAAGAAAGCAAAAAAAAAAGTTACCAATTAAATCATGACATTCCACCAGCTCTAAGAGTCAACCTGACTTCGAGTAGTTATCTGTACTGCTTAGACACAATTAATGATGGATATACATGTCATTTTTCAGGTGAGAAAATCAGAATGCAAACAGGTAAATTTTTTTGTGTTAAGTCACTTAGGTAAAAAGTGGCAAAACAGTCTGACTTGAGAGTCCGTGACCCTAAATACTGAGTTTCACTGCATATAACAGAAAACTGGGAGTAACATAATGGATTTACTAAGAAACACAAAGGTTTTGGCTGCAGGCACAAACGGTAGGAAGCAAAGTCATAGGCAATATAGAAGCTGCCTCAAAGAAGTCTTTTTCTTCCTGTATTCTGTGATTCATTCTATACAAGCCCCTGTTATTTCAATGGTATTTGGGCTATTCATACCTCCCTTTTATTGCATTATAATCATGAGTTGAGAGAGATCAACCAAAAGAAAGAGAGCAAGTCCAATCCATAAGTATGTGTTAATTCAGAACACATTGGGGAAATAGTAACAAGTACCATATACGCAGGACTTCTACATAGCGGCCATGGATATATGGATATATACAAGACTAGAATCTAATATTTTAAGTGGTGAGGCATGTATTTATATATTTATATTCTGTAATAAGGTATAAATTTATAAATCACATATTTTAATGCATTTAGGATTCTCTTTGCAAAAGGCCTTTGGGAACAGAATATTAATATAGGGAGTATCTGACTTAGCTTACTACCTGCAAAGAAGAATAAACTGCAAAGCTGTGAACTGCCTAAGGGCCAAGACTGTATGTTATCCTAGCACTTAGCACAGTAACTTCCACAAGTCAATAAGGTGTTTTCTTTTCCCTGAAGCAAATTCATGACTTTTAACACTTTCATCATAAAAGCAAACTCTTTGTTCATTTGGCAAGTCGCTGTGTTTTGGTAAAAGATTGCTATCTATATCACACACAGTGTGTTGGCTGAGTGTGCCTTCTTGACATGAAAGGCAGGATTTCAGGATTTCCAGTGTAAGTGTGAAACTGAAGTACATTTTCAATTGTTCATGACTCCAATGGGCCAGAAAAAGAAAGAACCTGTACATATTCCAGACAGCCTTAGCAATCAAAGCATACTTAGATCCACAGTTTGTAA
Organism: Ovis aries; assembly: GCF_016772045.2. Lineage (NCBI taxonomy): Eukaryota > Metazoa > Chordata > Mammalia > Artiodactyla > Bovidae > Ovis > Ovis aries. The sequence goes on along the minus strand of NC_056058.1, from coordinate 86,365,691 downwards.
ACTTCCTGAGATAGAAGAACAAGAAATAGGACTTTGCAATTTATGGATCTTTTCTATTGACCCTCCTTTGGTCATTAATAACCATGTCTCTTGCAGTGAAGTTTGAAGTTATTTTATGAGATCTACTTTGGATGAGACCAAGGCCACCCTAGATCATATGTTTTGGCTTATCCAGTCCTAAAGAATTTGAACCCAAAATGAAACCTCATTGCCTTACATCATGTTCAAACTGAATTTTCCTTTCTAACGCCAGAATGTATTTCATTCTAATTGCAGTTATTTTGTCCTATCTCATCCCCTATAATCAAAGTATCATTTTAAAATGTTAAGAAACTATAGATGTCAAGAGTAATTGGAAATGAAACAAAATGTAACAATTTGTTCTTTCATGAGTTAGTCTCCATATCAAAATATAAACGAAAAAGGGATTTTATATCTGGCATCGTCTAACATAATGCTAAGCAAAGAACTGGACTGAGAGAAGAAAAGTGGCAAAGGGCAGAAGGGAAAAATTAAAAGTCTGTGTAGAACAATGATTGTTTACTTTAAATGCAAGGGATATTCTTTTGAAGTGAATATTGTGCTAAGTGTTAAGCCAAAACCAAAATTATATGAATGGAAAGAAAGTAAAGGCTTTGAGTCCCCGATGGATTTTTTAAATTCCTGTGGAAAGTTTGATGGGCTGTCTTTCTTCTTATAAATAAACTATTGTGGTTTCAAGACATGTGTTGCGTCTTGGTTTATTTAATTCTGAATAGCAGAAAGAAAGAGTCACTTGGTGGGTAATACACAATATATTAGCATTCAAAGTAAATACAACAGATCATGTTTAAATTTAAAAGGGTCTGCCTCAGAATAAAAGCCAAAAGCTAATATTAAAAAGGGCATTGTGGTTGTGAAGAAAATCCAGTCTCCATAAATATAATTTAAGCTAAATTATGGCAAGAGAAATGTTGCTCACTGGGCAGAAGAACTCAGCCTAGCCTAGTCAGTTTGATTTAAAAATCATCCAACATTTGCTCCATTATTTGAGAAGGTAAAATTATTTGGTTGTTTGAATTTCATCTAATTTATAAATTTCAAAATTTTCCTCACAGTTTCACTGTCTCATATCAATGCAACATGTAATAAAATTGCCTAAGGAACAGGCATAATATAAGAATTGTTTTCAATTTAGAAAAACATTTTGATTTTTAAACTTACAGAGTCTTTATTTTAATTCTAAATGAACCTCTGGAGAAGGGAAAGGCTACCCACTCCAGTATTCTGGCCTGGAGAATCCCATGGGCTCTATAGTCCATGGGATCGCAAAGAGTAGGACGCGACTGAGCAATTTTCACTTTATGCCAATGGCCCTTGGAAATATAGATATTTCAGAAAATTTTTCAGTAATCTTAGTTTGATATCACCTAACCAATATATTTTAAATCAGATAGGAAATGTTCAAAATTACAAAAAAAAAAAAAAAAAAGAAATCTGTGGAAAGAAACAAGAGGGGATTTCAAATCCTAGGGGGGAAAATAACATTTAACTAATTGATCCCAAGAAAATTACATTCCAAATTTATACCAATTTTGAAAACCTCAGAGAATCAATCTTTATGCAATGCAGAATCTAGAAATCTCCACTGAATTATAATAAAGTGCTTCTCTTCTTTATCTATTTTTCCTTTATTGGGGTCATAGCCCTCTATTCACTATAATATTTGGTGGGGGGTTGTACACAGAGATTGACTGGAAAAAACAGGAGAGAAAAATTTCTAGGCCACCATCCAATCATTTTAAGTTTCTTTGGATTAAAAGATACAACATTTATATTTATAACTAATTTATAGCAACTATCTTGCATAATCATATCAGCATTTTTTCTGCTTTCTCCACTTTATAAGGTACATAAACTGAAGGCAATTTGCCCCATATAAGAAATCATTCATTTTATCTTCGTATGAGTTTGAAATTACAGTCTTTCAATATCTGCTAGTGTTGGAAATTCAACATATCCATGTCCACAATATGTCAACTTACATTTTCATTCCATTTTTACCTGTTCGCTCCGGTAGGAATTTCCCAAAAGTGTGCTCAGAAGACCACCTCCATCAGAATTAATGGGGCACATTTGGAAAATGCAGATTTGGGGGTTCAAGCCCAATCTTGCCATGTCAGAACCCCAGCAGATGGGATCTGGAAATCAACCTGTTTTACAAGTTTCCTGGATGATTCTTGTAGGTATTCCATTTTGAGAATCACTTATATAACATATATTCAGGGGTAATTGAAAATGAGAGGATGAAGGTAAACAAAAGCTAATTTTATGAATATGTATAACAAACCAAGAAAGGCCTATATAAAAATAATTCAAAGTAGTGGTGAGAGCAAAAATTTGGGCTAATGGATGCAAAACTTGAGTTCAGATAAGAGACAGATAGTTAAATAGATAGACACTTACGTATACAAATAGAAAGACAGACACTCCTGATCCATCAGTGCCAGCAGACACCTAAGGAAAAAGCAGATGTATTATTTATATAAACGAATGCATTCCCTCTTCCAATGACTTGCTTATATAGTATGCACATTATTTTCATTTTCATTATCCAATTGCCAGTATTTTGCAGACATTGTGGGATCTTGTTATAAAAACTGTTAATTTTATTAAGGCAAACTTTCCTGTGTTATATGTAATGATTTGAGTACTGAATTCTAAGCTTTAGTGTATAATATAGAGGTTTATTGGGCTGCCCCATGAACAGGTTTTTTTAAAATACTGTATGAAATAAAATCACTCCCTAAATATCCCTGATCTAAAAACTCAATAGCTGAACATCTCTCAAATTATAATGAGCTCAACTAACTAATGAAGCTCAACTCACCACATTACTAGGTTTAAGAAGGAATGTTAATAATAAAATTATACCTTTGCTTTTGCACATAGTTAGCAAACAACTTAATAATTTCATTCAAAATACCATTATAGTTCAAGCTATATTTGACAATAATTTTTCACCAAGCAATATTTAAATTGATATGCCACCTAACATATCTTCAAAAAACATTTTTGGATGAACTAATTAGTTAAATGATTGGCTAGGAAACCCATACAGCACTTCATGCAAATTTAACCTTTACCATTTAAGGGAGGTAAAAAGTTATTAGAAATTGTACTAATTTAACTCTGAAAAGGAAATACTCTAATCATCGCTTTTAATAGTATGCATTAATATAATTTAACAGTCTTCAGAGATTTCATGGCAACTATTTATTTTTTTTCACGTCACTACTTATCTCTGTCTCAAGATTACCAATACTCTGATTCTAAAACAAGATATAGTTTGGCTGCAGAGGCAACGAGATCCCGAAGATGCAGGCTCTAGTGGCACACTGCTTGTGCTGGAATCTCACCTCCCCACTTCACTGTGGGTTCTAGAGAAAACTAGCCTATCTTGGCCCCGTTGCCTTTTAGTAAAATGCAAATAATGGTGATAATAGCAACTGTCTTTTAAGATTGAATGAGATAATTCACCCCTACTGAATCACACATCTCCAGCAACTGTTGGTTATTATTGAAATTTTTAACCAATTTTTATTTTCATCATGGCTTACTTTTCTCCTTGCTTACTTTAAAAATAATTTGATGTGAAATTTAAAATATATTTGTAGTAATATACTGCTTTAAACTGTTATACCAGGAAGCAACAGTTAGAACTGGACATGGAACAATAGACTGGTTGCAAATAGGAAAAGGAGTACGTCAAGGCTGTATATTGTCACCCTGCTTATTTAACTTATATGCAGAGTACATCATGAGAAATGCTGGGCTGGAGGAAGCACAAGCTGGAATCAAGATTGCTGGGAGAAATATCAATAACCTCAGATATGCAGATGACACCACCCTTATGGCAGAAAGCAAAGAGGAACTAAAAAGCCTCTTGAAAGTGAAAGAGAAGAGTGAAAAAGTTGGCTTAACGCTCAACATTCAGAAAACAAAGATCATGGCATCTGGTCCCATCATTTCATGGCAAATAGATGGGGAAACAGTGGAAACAGTGTCAGACTTTATTTTGAGGGGGGGCTCCAAAATCACTGCAGATGGTGATTGCAGCCATGAAATTAAAAGACGCTTACTCCTTGGAAGAAAAGTTATGACCAACCTAGATAGCATATTCAAAAGCAGAGACATTACTTTGCCAACAAAGGTCCATCTAGTCAAGGCTATGGTTTTTCCAGTGGTCATGTATGGATTTGAGAGTTGGACTATAAAGAAAGCTGAGCACTGAAGAATTGATGCTTTTGAACTGTGGTGTTGGAGAAGACTCGAGAGTCCCTTGGACTGCAAGGAGATCCAACCAGTCCATTCTGAAGGAGATCAGCCCTGGGATTTCTTTGGAAGGAATTTGGCCACCTCATGCAAAGAGCTGACTCACTGGCAAAGACTCTGATGCTGGGAGAGATTGGGGGCAGGAGAAGGGGACGAAAGAGGATGAGATGGCTAGATGGCATCACTGACTCACTGGACGTGAGTCTGAGTGAACTCCAGGAGTTGGTGATGGACAGGGAGGCCTGGCGTGCTGCGATTCATTGGGTTGCAAAGAGTCGGACACGACTGCGTGACTGAACTGAACTGAAACTGTTATACACGTGTATATATGTACACATATGTATATATGTACATGTGTATATATGTATGTTTGTGTGTGCATGTATATACATGAACATATATGTATATACATGCATATATACATGCACATATATGTGTATTGCAATGTAAGACTGCATTTGAATAAAAAGTTCTGTTAAATAACATTTTAAGCCAACATAATATTAGTTGCCCTGTTAGTCGAATGAAAATTTCAAACTGTGCCTAGTTATTTATATATATTATCAAGTATGTATTATAATAGTTCTTTAAATTATACATTCTTATTTTTATTCTCATTTTACAGATGAGGAATGTGAACCTCATATAAGAGAATTTGCCCACAGCCACAAAGGCAGAAAACACCCAAGCCATGATTAAAAACATTTTGATTCCAACATATATGGTTTTTGTATTATGTTATAATGCTTTCCATCACTGTGGGACTTTTAGCAGGTAAGACATTTAAATAACCTGTACTTAGGAAACTTCTTTCCAATGTAGGTAAGCAGTGAACCAGAGCAGTAAAGAGTGTTAAAGAAAACCAGTGGAGAAGATAAGGGACTAAGCTGGTAAATGGCTGGGATCTGCATATTCTGGCCAAACTAACCCTCTACGCTAGGTTGCATTCTAAGATGATTTCGCCCTGGTGTCCATTTCCTTAAATGACTGCTGTCCACAGCTTCTTAAATCCATGCAGTAGCCATCCTGGAGAAGAATGCCTGAAATGAAACAGCTGCAAGGGTTCAGATGCCCTGTCAATCTCACGTGTCATTTTCCATCAAAGCCTTCTTAGCCCGACAAGCAGTTCTGTGGTATTCTTAGTTAGGGCCTACTTAGTCGGCTCAAACACTGTGACCTTTCTTTTTATGGCAACCTATTCAAAGGACTTCATTTGCCCAGTATCTCTCATTCACACTGCTGGTCTACAACCCCTTATTTCACACATCTCCTTAGGAGAGATGTTCTTTGAATTGTGTTCGACAAATTAGCATCATTTTCTTCTCTCATTTTTAAAAATGACTGATAAAAACCTATCTCACCAACAGTAGGTCCTCATGACAAGCTATTTTCAAGGCCCATCCAGAGAGAAGTTTGAATTACTATGGTTGATGCCCTGAGTAAGTTAGAATTATGTTGTGTTGCTTAGGAATACATAGTTGGCTCTAGCCTAGGGATCTCAGAAACTCCCTGTACTTGGTTAAGTGTCTTTCTACCATTTCTGATTTAGTTTTTTTTTTGTTTTTTTTTGGTTTTTTTTTTACTGCCTACCACAGGAAACTAAAATTGCAGCAATTTCCAGGGTCAGATGGGGAGAGAAGTCCTGGATGAAATTTAGACAGAACCACACACTTCCCTTCCCCAAACCCCCCAAGATGTGGCCCCTGGAAAAGGCCTTTCATAAAAAGAACCTATCAGTTAAACGTCTCCTTTGTGGGCAGATCTGGCTCCGGCTAAGTCTAAGGTGTATAAAGAGAGTGGAAGTTTTTACAGCAATTGCCCAAAATTGTGTTTTAATTTCCATACACACATTTGGAATCTTGCGTTATTTTTAGTTTTTGCCATCACTGTTCAAACAAAGCAGCAGGTTAAACTCTTTCCTCTCCAATCACATGAAAACCTCCCATAACAAAAGTCCAGAGCTATTTTTTTAGACCAAGCAAATACAGACAAGCAGACCTTAGAGCTCCTCTTGTCTTTTGTCTCAGCTTCAGTCTAAACTACGACAAGTCTTTCTGGAGAAATAAAAAATTATAATTCTTAAAATGAGTCTTTAAGAGACCTAATAAGCAACCATTCTGCCTACAGTTGTTCTAAAGTGCATGAAGAATAATCTATAAAATACAAGACACAAGGTACCATGTCCTTCTGAACTGTTTCATTTTTCGGACAGTTCCTGGAGATGTGTATTCTGACAGCTTGTTTTGCAATAATAACCATAAGGACTACTTCAGTCCTTTAATTGCATCACCAGCAAATATGTATTAAATGTGTACTATATACTGAGCCTTAGAGTGAGTTAGGAAAACAGTGTCTTTGTCCAGACCTGGCCTTCAATGAGTCACAGCCCAGAAGGGAGATCAAACTATAAACAAATCATTACAACACAATGTGGGAAGTGTTGATATGTATATGTGTGTGAAGTGCCATAAGAACACTGAAGAATGAGCAATTTGCCATGCAGGAAATTAAAAAAAAAAAAAAAAAAAAGCAATTAAGAAACACTTTACCAAAGAGGTGGTATTTTAAGCTGAGTTGTTTGAACAAAATCAGTCAGAGTATCTCAGAAGATAAACAGGCAAAGACCTAAAGAGAATAAAACACATATTACATCTGGACAATCAAAAGCAGTTTATGTTAGATTTCAAGATGAAATTTTTAAAGTAGAAGAGAGACAAGGTTTCCTGACAACTTCTGAGGAATTTGATCATTAACCTGGAAGCAATGGGGAACCTTTGAAAACCTGTATTAAGTATACTCAAATAAGAGACACATATTAGCAAGTCAGTGCAGCAGCACAGATAGGAAAACAGAAGGACCCAAAGTAAGCCAGTAGGAACCAGACAAGGGGACAAAACCAGGAACAATCGAGGAAAAATAAGCAGAAGCCTTCAACGCCTGAATTGTTGAAGAGGCTGAGAGAGGAAAAAAAAAAAAAAAAAAGGAATCAGAGATAATTTCAATAACTTCAGAAGAGGCGTTTAGCTGCAAGTGATAAGACACCCAGTTCAAAACAGTCCAATAAACAACAATCTCATACCAGTAAACTGTGCAGAGGTTGGAAGAGTCACAGTTTCATCAGGACAGACCTGATTATCTATGACTCTCTTGCACGGTTCACCTCCACCTGGCAGGCTCTTTGCTAGGTTGGCCCTCCACGTGGCGGGGAGAGGACTGCCAATCCTGCCTGAGCCTCACACTTTCTGGTTAACACACAGGAGGGAGAGTCAGTATCTCTTCCAACCTGAGCTTTGTTATCCTTAGACCGGCTTTAGGTCTCTGCCCACCCTGGATCAGTATTCGTGGCAGTAAGAAAGTCGTTTGCTAATTACTTAGGCGAAGGTTTCCAGAAGCAATCACTATGTAAGAAAGACAGAATTATCCTAAATTTAGACTTACCTGGTCCCAGCTATGGAGCTGGAAATCATATCAGTTCCATTGAAAACTCATGTCTGCTACATAATTGAATTTAGAGAAGAATATTTGCAATGACCATTAACATGCAAAGTAGAATCATTGTTTACACCCATTACTACGTTAGCAAGTGGGCAAGACTGACTTCTATAAGCAATGCCCAGGCTGAAGAAGTAACTGCTTTATTTCCTGCCTGTTTTTGCAGAATCACACTATTCAGTAATTTGTAGGTTACTACCTGAAATCTGCAGACAACAGGCACTTGGATGTATAATTATATCTTTCTTGAAAATATGTTGGAACATCAACCACAGAATTCTATACATTTGGATAAAGTCTCTATTTCTTCCTAAATACTATCCCTGACTAGTTAGGAATAAATCAACTAACAATCTCCGTTTTAAAGAATGCTCTAATACACGTTCCTAATGCAGGGAATAGGAAGGTAACTCTTCTACTATTTTCTATTTTCTGTTGTTTTTACTTTTTTTTTTTTGGTAAATTTAATCAACTTGTAGGTTTCTATTGGAAATATACTTATCCAGATTAATCTCACTATTGGTTATTACAAGAAAACTATGAATTGGTTTGAAATTAAATGCATTGCCTTAGAAATTGAAAATATGTTAACTTCAAAATATTAATTTTTTCAACCAAAGAAAGTAGCAAAAAGTCTTGCTTAACTGAATTTTAATATTTCCTTTGCTATCTGATGAAGATTACACATTTTGTATTGTGTAAAGGATGGAACATAGTTTAAAATGTGATTTATTTTACTTTGGAATTTAATAGCACCTGCTTTGTTTTCACTGAAATCCATTAAAGTATCTTCTCTTAGTTAAGCCATACACTTTCTTAAAGAGAGCTGAATATCATGAGCTTAGCTGGATGCCATTATGAAAAGAAAGAATATTTCACCATATATTGTGTATTGCATTATATTGAATGTGAATTGATTACAAAACCATCAAATTGATACCAATGTTTAGTGTCATAAATATAGCTGCAGATTGGTGTTTAATAGTCATCTTGACACAGTAGTCTAGTGTCTACATTGTTAAACTTATCTGCAGAGCATTTTCAGTTGTACAAAACTACAGGGATTTCAGTCTCTGGTGCATTTTAAGAATGCCCCAAATGATACCACTGTCTAAACATCAACCTGTCAAGATGAAATGACAGCTGGGACAACTGCAGAAAAAGTATCTGCTCCAAGGACTTCTGCAGCGTTCTTGACCACACCTTTCTTCTCAATGCATCCTTTCTGTGGTTTCCACGGCTCTATTCTTGTGTACTTTTATGATTTTCCTCCCAGTTCCCTGTATGCTTTCATTCTCTTTAATTGCCTCTTTTTCCTCACTGCAGAACTTAAATATTGCTGTTCCCCAAGCCCTTGTATAACAGTTTTTGCTCTTCATTAATACCTATCTACCAGTTGCTACATTCTAAGATATGTTCCAGGCAAGATACCTGATACAAGGGAAAAAGTGCAAAGTAAGTGCACATCAGACCAGACTGTGCTCTAGATGAGCTTGTAATGTGGTTCAGTCAAATAGATAATCAGGTTCATCCAAGTTCCTTCCTGTATCAGGACATTTACATTTATCTTCTCACCTGAGTGGTATAAAGTGCTGTACCTGAAGACTGCATTTATTACATTGTTGTGACATCTTTGGAACACATACAATAAAATCTAGTCCTGAATTTCCCTATTACTCGACAGATTCAGTTATGTCTGACCCATTCCTACTGTGTGGGGATTTTTTTCAGAAAATTATGCTGAGCCAAGCAAAACAGCATTGTACCATATACCTTAAGTAATCTGATTAAAAGTCTAAATGCCTAACCAGTTTTACTGATGCAGAATTTGTACTGGGAAAATAATAGAGACACTTAATATAAACAACTCTGAAATGGAGCATTTAAAAAAATCCTTTTCTCCTCCTCAACTCAGACAAAAAGCCACACCAGAAGTTAAAGCAAAACATCCTGATTAGATTAGCACCAGCTTCACTGGTGGCCAGCAACTGACTCCCTAACAGGGTGGGGCAAGAAAAGAAAGTTACTTGTTCTTTTCTAGGGCTGACTGCCTGCAACAGCCTTTATTTGGGCAGTAGCCTGAAGCAACCCATCCTTTATTGGAACCATGACTGAGGCAGGTTTATTGTTTTTCTTTGTGGAACCCCAAAGGACATAATGTTTATTGTTCATTTCCTCTACATAGTGACTGTCTATCCAACCTAAGTAATGTAGAGTCCAAACTTGGGTTTGGCAACCTCTAGCCTCCAGGCTAAATCCCATAGGGATAGTACTAGTGAATGCCAGGCCTGGCTTCAAGTTTTAAAATTCTCTTGGCCAAATCTCATAACATACATGGTTTAACCAGATGTCGGGAGTTAGTCCCAGAGACCCAATCCTTCTCCAGACTGGGGGGAAAAAAAAAATACAACCACAACTCTCCTACTCTTCCTGATGTCCTTGAAGGTCCTGCCCTCAACATGTTGGCATTCTATCAAGAATTCTGTACTGGGCATCCTTATAAGTTATATGTTGCCCAAGGACAATGACTTTGTCTTACTTGTATCAAGTGATCTAGAAGTATACGTGGACTTGACTTTTGTTCCCAGTGGACACTACGGCACCACCCAGCGTGCCACTAGAATGTGCCTTCTCTATTTCTTGAGTCTTGTCATACGATATGTTGAATAAAATGCAATGGCCAACTTCATGAGAGCACTTACTGCTATTTTTACATGATGAATAAATTAATGAAAATGTTGTTAACTACACACAATTCACATAAGTCATATAAACCTCTCAATGACCCTTTGAGCCATAAAGTATCAATGGGAAGGGAATACCGGTAGGATCATCTAAACTTCACTGTCTCTCAAATTTCTGAGCTTTTCTCTTAACCTTCTACCCCATGCTAACTCCCAGCTTTTAGCCAACACTGAAGTTGGCCTATTCAGGCAATGGAGAATGAGAAAGTCAGATCATGAACATGATCTATCTTTGTGCCAACGCTGCAGAATCACCCCAGTGGCCAAGCCGAGGAATGTGAGTCCCTAGTACCATCCCATGTGTCTGGCTCCAGGCCCCAAAATACCATTGGCAACAAGCATCCAGTTGGCAACTGTATCTTTCAGACTTGCTCATAAACACACACCTATATATACACCCACATATCACATTTCCTTGCCCAATGAGGTAAGGATGCCTTTTTTGTCTTGAGTTTCTAGTAATAACCCTAAACTATGGTGGGCTAAAATGTCATCCGGCTTATGCTCATATCCACAAGTGCTTTCTTAAGAGGTTTCCTGACACCATGGCTTCCAATGTCGGTATTTTTAAATCCGCTTGCACATTAAAACTCCCATACCTCTGGTATCAAAAGCAAGCGATCAGATGAAACAGAAACATACTCTGCCCATGAACAAGGAGACTGTTAGCTTGTTTCAGTGTCAAAATGTCATCTGTGCTGGTATATATTTTTTTTAATTCTCTGAAAAAAATATGTTTCTCTTCATCTGTTAAAAATTTAAAGTGAACTGAAAACTCTTTGGGAATGCAACCCCTGTGTGATTGACAGTGACAAGCACACATACCTTGAAAGCTCCACTGTAATGTTTATACTTAATAAAAACAAATACTGTGGCATCTGAGAGTAGCCTAGTCAGCCATGCAGCTTTCTACCTGGCATCTTGTAAATTAATCTGGGTGTTTATGCTGTAGATCATTCATGATGAACATATTGCTATAGCAACATGCATTTCTTCCATTTTTTTTTCCTGCTAATTACACTAACATCACCATCAGCTACTAAATCTTTGAATTACTAATGAATGTATGTGAAAAGCAATGTCTTGATAACACTTTCAGTATGTCCTTCTCTACAAACTAAGGAAAGAAAAGATGCATATATTTTCAAATTTTGGTTAAAATTTGTCAATATAAGGTTAATCTATACTCAAATCTGAACATGTTAAAGAATTTGGGAAGTGTCTGTTTAGAGCAACATGTATTTCAAAGAGGAAGACCATGGTATCCTACATAGATTTCTTTCCTCCCATGTCCATTACCACGCTATCTTTGTTTGTACCTATATTACATTAACATTTGACCACAAGGAAGTTTTATTTAAACCTATGAACAACTCAGGCTCCTATATTTCTAAGTAGCTCAACCAACGTATATCACAAACATCAAATCTATTTAAATTAAGCTTTTAGTTGAGCACCTAATAAAAGATTGTAGAGAATTTAGTTGCTATGCAGCATGTAGGTAGACGCTTCTATAAAATTCATATTCATCAACACTAAGGATAAAGAAGGACCAGTTAAGGTAATGCCCTGACCCATTAAATCATTTCTTTTAAAAACTATTGATGTATAATTGACTTCCAGTATTATATTAGCTTCAGATTAGAACACAGTAATTCAGTGTTGTCTGTTTGCCCTGCACAGCTTTCAGGAGCCTAGTTCCATGACCAGGGATTGAACCTGAGCTGTTACAGTGAAAGCATGGAGTCCTAACACCATGATTCTCCTAACACCGTGATATTTTTATACATTACAAAACGATTATTAGGAAAAGTCTAGTTACCATACAAAGTTATTGCAATATCATTGACTATGTTCCTTATGCTATATATTTATTTTATAACTAGAAGTTTATATATCTTAATCCCTTTCCGTTACTTTACCCATTCCCCCAACCCACAGCTTGAAAAGGCTCTATTAAGTATTCAGCTCAGTTGCGTATTGAGTAGTTTGGAAAGTTCTTTATGTGGTCACACAAACAGATATTTCCTAGTCATCTACTGATTAAATTACTAGTGCTTATTCCAAATATGTCTAAATGTAGTCAAGTTGTTTAGGCCAAAAGCCTGTCTCATCATTAGTAAAGCTGAAAATTTCTGAGATGATTCAACAAGTGTGAAAATAGAGGTTTCACCGATTCAACACATATTTGAATGTCAGAAACAAATGAGGAACAAAGGTGGGAGAAAGACAGCTGGATTCCCCTAGCTAAATAAACTACTTCAATAAAACTTAATGATATCTGCTGACTGTTTCAGCCAGATGGACCCCCACACAACTTCCTCTTTCAGGTTTTCCCATCTATTCTAAGTTAACTAGTAGTGAAAGGCTATCAAAAAGGTAAGAAAGGAATTGATCCACTGGGGCTTTAATATGCTACCCAATACCCTAAGTCCAAAGTTGTTTGTCCAAAGCTTAAGAATTTTGACGTATTATTGAACAGATTTCACTGTGAGAATCATGAATATATGAAACTACTTCCGAGTCTTTCAATGTTCATGTGTAGGAATAAGGATAAAATATTTCTCATGCAGCAATAAAAAAAATACAAGAAATTAACCATAAAAGGAATGAATCATGAAGACCAAAGCAATTACCATTTATTTGCTGAGGTCAGTATCATCATTTCTCTTGCTATTTATTCCAGCGTCACTAATTTAAATGTCGAAAAATCTGAAATGATGAGTTCATCCAACATGTGTCTCCTTCAGCAAAACTGTGTTCTAGCTGTGCTCACTGGATTCTGTAATACCTACATTTTTCTACCAAGAGTAGGGAGAAGAATCTAGAAAAGATTTCCATCTAGTCATCGAAAATTCAATGAGTGATATTTTGGGAAATGTGGGTTCAGGAGAAACCACTGAAGCTAACATGAAGGGATCAGTGAGTCTCAGCTGTTTTCCTCTGCAAGAGAATGGAGGATTCACAATCAGTTCATTGGTGATAGGGTTACTGTGCCTTCACGATGGGCCCACACCAGCCTTCAGGATTTCTTCTGTCAGGACACAAAGAAGTGGTGTGAATGTGAGTGGATTTGATGGAAGTTATTTGAGGGTAAATAATACAAGATGGCAGGCCATTATTTTTATTACTTGACACTAAATTCATGATGTATATATATGGAGGTAATTTCTCAAAGGGAAGGCTAGAAGCACTGCTCATTGACCCATCTATCGGTCTTCACGGGAAAAAAAAAAATCCAACTCCACCACTGGAATGCAATTTAGAAGACATAACTATAAAGCTGACTCTCAAAAATGTGGTGAAAAAAAAGATGTGTTTGTACAAATACACGGAAGTGTGTAGGAGAATATGCGACAAAAACAGATACCATTTAGGTGGAATTAAGAAATAAACAGGTAGGTTTTCAATGTCTTCCTTATACACCTATTATTTAGCCTCTGAGAACAAGGATGAGTTCCTCTTTTAACAAAGGAGTCTTCTACTTCATGAGAAAGGACATTAAAAGTAGAAATGAACTATTTCCTCTTTTACTTCTCATGTATCAGGAATTTTCCACTTCGTAAGTGAGACACATGCCTGAAACTTTTTATCAAAGGAAAAGTACTTACAAAGCTTACAGAAAAAGACTTTTAAAAAAAATTGTAAAAAGGAAACCGCTTCCTAGCTGAGACCACAAATGGCAAGTTGCAGCTGAGCATGATTTTTAATACTTAGTTAAAAGGCCCTGATATTAGCAGTTGTATTATACAAGAGTTAACAAATCCTTAATTAGATCAGAGTTTGCAACAAAGTCCAACTGCATTATCCCAGTAGTTCAGCTCCTTATGTATATATTATGTCTATCTGATTCAATTAGACCTCCAACATAATCAATATAGAAAAGACTAAAACAATTGGCTTCCTTTTCACACTCTCAAAGTTTATCAGAGAGTAGCTTAGAAATAAATCTTTATTCTCCATAATTTGGGTTGTATGGGCTGCCAGTACCCAAGAGGTTTCCAACATGGTTCGTATAATAGTTATCACTGTGTAATTTAAGTTCATTCATACTCATTCTGCGGTTTCAGGAGGCGGGAACCTAATCCTAAATGCTCTTTTAAGAATAGTAAATGAGAAAACACATTTTCAACTTTGTGAGGCAATAAGAATTATTACAAAAATTAGAAAATTATCAAAATCTGCTGTTTTGGTTTTTTTTTAAAGAAAAGCAGAAACTAGCCTTGCCAGTTATCTTCTTTACTGAATCTAACTATGGTCTGACTGAACCAGGATTTTTTGTTGTTATTGCTCTGTGTTTTGGCCAAAAAGCCACATGCCTCAGATTTGCTTTTACCATATAAGCAAATACAATTGTTCAAATATTTAAATATGAATAAAACCTCATTAAGTTTCCGTACAGAAAACCACTGTCCCTTTCTAATAAAAAAGGCAAAAACCCAAGGATGCCTTATTTGGAGACTGCCTGAAAAGTGCCTTCCAAAACGTGATTTGAATTCACATCAGAGGAAGCTCCTAACACGCCAACTTTTGTCAGCTAACATCTTCTTTGCACCAACCACATATTAGTGAAAGAAGCAGTGCAATCTTATGCCAGAATACTATGCTGTACAAGGAGCAGCAGCTGAGGAATCAGAAGACTCCAACTAAACTAACAAGTGCCTTGCTGAGCTCAGGCAAAGCCCTTCACCCACCAGAGAAGTTAAAGTGTTTCCCCACTGGTCAGATGCAGACAGCTTTCCTTACTAATCACAAGGAATTACCAGAGGGCTCAAACAAGATAAAAATATTAGCATATTTCCTCTTCCTCTTCCCTATTCAGAATTATTTACTAAAATTCATAATGGGTTATTGTAATTTAACCTAATTATATATGCCTATTTCTCACTATATTATTCATTCTTTCAGTGCATAAGTATTGTGCCTTTTTTCTTTATAATCCAATTACTGTAGATCACAATGGAACAAAATAGAAAGCCCAGAGATAAATCCACATACATATGGACACCTTATCTTTGACAAAGGAGGCAAGAATATACAATGGAGCAAAGACAATCTCTTTAATAAGTGGTGCTGGGAAAACTGGTCAACCACTTGTAAAAGAATGAAACTAGATCACTTTCTAACACCGCACACAAAAATAAACTCAAAATGGATTAAAGATCTAAATGTAAGATCAGAAACTATAACACTCCTAGAGGAGAACATAGGCAAAACACTCTCAGACATAAATCACAGCAGGATCCTCTATGATCCACCTCCCAGAATTCTGGAAATAAAAGCAAAAATAAACAAATGGGATCTAATTAAAATTAAAAGCTTCTGCACAACAAAGGAAACTATAAGCAAGGTGAAAAGACAGCCTTCAGAATGGGAGAAAATAATAGCAAATGAAGCAACTGACAAACAACTAATCTCAAAAATATACAAGCAACTTCTGCAGCTCAACTCCAGAAAAATAAACGACCCAATCAAAAAATGGGCCAAAGAACTAAATAGACATTTCTCCAAAGAAGACATACGGATGGCTAACAAACACATGAAAAGATGCTCAACATCACTCATTATTAGAGAAATGCAAATCAAAACCACAATGAGGTACCACTTCACACCAGTCAGAATGGCTGCGATCCAAAAATCTGCAAGCAATAAATGCTGGAGAGGGTGTGGAGAAAAGGGAACCCTCCTACACTGTTGGTGGGAATGCAAACTAGTACAGCCACTATGGAGAACAGGGTGGAGAGTCCTTAAAAAATTGCAAATAGAACTACCTTATGACCCAGCAATCCCACTTCTGGGCATACACACCGAGGAAACCAGAATTGAAAGAGACACATGTACCCCAATGTTCATCGCAGCACTGTTTATAATAGCCAGGACATGGAAACAACCTAGATGTCCATCAGCAGATGAATGGATAAGAAAGCTGTGGTACATATACACAATGGAGTATTACTCAGCCATTAAAAAGAATTCATTTGAATCAGTTCTGATGAGATGGATGAAACTGGAGCCGATTATACAGAGTGAAGTAAGCCAGAAAGAAAAACACCAATACAGTATACTAACACATATATATGGAATTTAGGAAGATGGCAATGACGACCCTGCATGCAAGACAGGGAAAGAGACACAGATGTGTATAACGGACTTTTGGACTCAGAGGGAGAGGGAGAGAGTGGGATGATTTGGGAGAATGACATTCTAACATGTATACTATCATGTGAATTGAATCGCCAGTCTATGTCTGACGCAGGATGCAGCATGCTTGGGGCTGGTGCATGGGGATGACCCAGAAAGATGTTATGGGGAGGGGAGGTGGGAGGGGGGTTCATGTTTGGGAATGCATGTAAGAATTAAAGATTTTAAAATTTAACAAATAAAAAACTAAAATTTAAAAAAAAAAAGTAAAGCAGCATATGAATGCAAAGTTGTTTTGTATGAGATTGCATCAGTTTTGACAAAGGGAGCAAGTCTTCGAATGAAAATCTCTCTATTAGGTAGTCATACTCTGAACTGATGGAATCCGCCTTTCTCTCTGAATTCAGTACTATGACCAAGGCCATAATCTACTCGGCCCTGGCTTCCTTATGAACAAGTTCCTAGTTTTGTCAGTTTATATTTCCTATCACTCACATTAGATGAAATGCATTCCATGATGGAAGTATGTGTTAAAAGGAATGCAAGTAAACCGAATAAAAATGATTATCAAACTAGAGACTTTCTAAATAAGGTCCCCCCGTGCACCCACAAGATCACTACATATGAAGGACAGTCTGCACAAATATGAACTCTTCCTTTTCAAACAAACAAGAAAAAACCCACATTTACAACAAATGTTAAAAAAATAGTCTTTTTTTCTTTATGTATGAAAAGAAATCTACTTCAAAGGCAGTATAGCTCCCTATATTCTAACACTGCATATACATTAATAGTGATTTCTTTTGCTTCTTTTAAAGAATAATAAAAATTATTTTCTTAGCTGTGTAAAAATTCCAAAAGCTACAGACCTCACATCTACTCACATATACATATATACTTATATTAAAAGTTTCTGGATCACTCAAATAGTACATAAAAAATATCATAGCAGAAGACCAAGACAAAGTAAACAGTCAATGGATGTGGATAAAATTATCCCTTTCAGTAGTAAAGAAAATTCCCCCAGCAAAACTGAGTGTTCTTTACATAAAATTTAATAAAATAATTTTCATACCACCAATACCTGACACAGTCAGCAGTCAACAAATATGAAACAAATATTTTAAAAAATCAATACAGTGACTGAGATATATGTTTAACGAAAACACAAGGCTTTGTTTCCAGTTTCACTGCTTAATCTTTAATATAAAGTTCTAATTTAGCATTCAAGGTTGTTCATTTCCCTTCTTATCTGTTTTGTGTGATCTAATATTTGTCCTATTTCATCACCATTTTGCAGGTGTGAAATTAAAGAAAGAGAATTCAGATGACTTGAATAGAATCAAATCGTAAATCCACGACAGAACTGCCAGTGCACGAGTTCAGTGTCAATCTTCATTACCACTTCAGACCACAGTGTTGTTCCATTCACTCCCCTAGTAAGTCTCACACCGCTGAAAATATATTTATATTAAATGTATATTTACATTAAATATATACTTATATATATGTATATGCGAGACTTTAGAAGTGGTACACTAATTTTGATGGGAGGAAACACACATTTCAATATACTGCATAGAATTATTATTGAGTCTCTGATAAAGGGTCATTTGTACTTTTTAAAGGGCCATTTTTAAAAGAAACTTCTAGATTTAATATTGAAAACTGGAATATGGACGATAATATATTATTTTATAAAAGCTATTTGTTTGGGACTTCTGAGAAAACTCCACGCATGACTAATTTAGAGTCACTGGCATTCCTTGCTGCTTTACACAAAGGCTAACAGAGTGAAGAGTTACTGGAAAGCCAATCAGGTGAGGTGGGTTCCCAGGTGGAACAGTAGGTAAGGAATTCACCTGTCCATCGAGGGTACGTAATAGACATGGGTCCGATCCCTTGGCCGGGAAGATCCTCTGGAACAGGAAGTGAGCACTGACTCTAGTATTCTTGCCTGGAAAATTCCATGAACAGTGGAGCCTGGTGGGTCCATGGGGTCGCAATTACATAAATATCCAAAAATCTAAGTAGAAGTGTTCTAAACTTTCTGCCACCAAGGATATCAATATTTAAATATTCTCCATCAAGGGATCTATATTTTGAGAGAGCTACTTTATGGCACAAATTATACTAAATCAGTTAATTATGAGTTGTCTTACGGTACTAAGTTGACAAAAACAAAGACTCTAATTATTCTCCATAGCTTTAGCAAGGGTAAATAGAGATTTCCTCTGAGGTGTACTGACACAGGGAAAAGGCTCATCCTGAGATCTCTGAGGTTTCATACCATGAACTGTCACACTGGGGAGCCCAGTTTTGCCTCTACCCCACAGCGTCCAGAGCTCCCTTCTGTTCTGAATACTAATGACATCAAGAGCCATTGCTGAACTCACCTATTATTTACTTTTCGGTACTTAGTCCATCAGGAATTCCTGAGAAATCTACCTCCCTGGTACATCTCCAGTTTTTCTATTTCCCTGTTTTCTCTGCCACCTTTTTCTGTTCAAAGCACTATCACCATTTTCATGGGCCATGTAACAGCCGCCAACCAGGGCTCCCTGCCTCCATCTTCCTCTCCCTAAAACTCATTTTTATCACAGAGAATGTGGAGCTTTCTCTTTAATGTGTCAATCGTATCTTGCTGCTCATGTGTTTAAAGTTCTTTTAGTGATTTCTCATGACATTTATTTTTGTGGCTGTCTTTGTGGCAAGTTATTTTCTTTTTATTGAAGTATAGCTGATTTGCAATGTTGTGTTAATTGCTGCACAGCAAAGTGATTCAGTCATATACATGTATACACATATACACACACACATACACATCTCCCTTCAGATTCTTTCCCATTATGATTTATCACAGGATACCGAATACAGCTTCCTGAGAGATACACAACCTTGTTGCTCATCCATTCTATATATAATAGTTTGGATGTAATGTTAGAAAACTATAGGAACTTGGTCTCCGTGGGTCATACTGTCTCTAAGCCGGACCTGGACGCTTTTCTGGAGCAAATGAAGATTCCTTGCGACAGGAAGGAAAAGACCGCAGCCATACACTCATTACATTTAAAATAAAACTCAGGCTCCTACAATGACCTACAAGATGTGATAATGATCTGACCCCTTCCTTCTGCTTCAGCTTAACTTTCAAACCACTCCTTCCCTGGATACTGATCATCAGCCTAACTATATTTTCTTACTTTCCTCCAAGAGGTCAAGTGCATTTCTCATACTTGCTGTTGCCTTCACTTAGGGCTCCCTTCTCTGATCATCCCATGACTGGCTCTTTCTTCACTATGCTCATCTTCCTTCAAATGACACCTATTCATAGAGGCCTCCCCTGATGCCTCCATCTGTCAGAATCCTTTCATGTATCTTCTACTCCATTACTTGATTTTATTGTTTATCAGCATTTCACTTATTTCTTTACTTGTCAATATCCCCCACTTAAAATGTAAGCCCTATGACAACAGGGATTGGCACATAGGCATTCATAAACACTCACTGAACAGAGGAATTGATGCCTAAGCTAACCCTTTTAACTGAGCCTATTTGAAAATATATCTGATCTCTCCTACTAGAAGTGTTTATTCATGATGGATGTTCACTTTTGTTCTCTTTTTCCTGCACACAGTAGATAATTCATCAATTCTTTAAGTAAATGAATTTTAAAAATGCATAAATTACTTCAGTTCCATCAGAGACTTCTATTCTAGACACGACACACTCTGGGTTATTACAGGGCATAGAATTCATTAAGTGGAGGATTCAGAAGAAAGATAAGAATCAATTCTTGCCTTCTTGGCTGGAAAAAGGCATGGACACAGTAAACTATAATGTTACAAAATAGGCAGAAATAAATACTACACAAGTGGAGGATGAGAGTTAAGATTAGAGGTGGACTGATTAGTAAAGATAGACTAAGGCATGTTCAAGGATACAATGAAAAAGAAAACTGAAGGCTGAAAAGATTTGAGCAACATCTTAATTTTGCATTAAGTGAGAAACTCCTAAAGAAGAGGAATAAATGATGAATTAGTCCTCTGTTGAGATCCTCTTTGAGGAGGCCTCTCCTTCCTTCAATGTATTGGTTAGGAGATCCCACAGAATCACTTACTTCCCAGCAGAGAATCTATTACATTGAACTGTAATTGCCAGTTTACAAGTTTGATTTTTTCATTGTCTGAAAGTTCTAAAAAGGCAGAATATAGGTATCTTACTCACTATGTTATCCCCAAGTTCCGGCAAAGTACATACATCATGCAAAGGGTTCAACAATGGTTTTTCAAAGAAAAAAATAAAGAAGATAAGGAAGAAGAGAACACAGAGGGAAGGAAAAAGGAAGGAAAAAGAGGAGGAAAAGCAAGCCAGCCTCCTTTCTAATCTGTACCACCCCTGCCCACCCAGCAGTGGGGTGAGCAGCGTCTACTGTACTGCCCACCATTTGAAAATCTGGATATGGTTCACCAAGTGAATGCAGTTGGCAGAATAAACTATTAGCAACACATCAAATACATCATATTCATAGTAACAAAAATAAAGCCAGTGCCAACAGTTATATTTATAGGTTATATCTTTTGCAGGCTTTAACTGAAGAAAGATTTTAAACATTCATCCACATTTCAAAACCATGTATTAGTCATTGATTCAATATATTCTTATACATGTGTTCAATATTTAGGCACTTTACTATTTTTATCTTAATTAAGACTTGTCTTTTTAACTTGCAGCAAGCTAAATCACATGTATTGTCACAGTCAGAATTCTAAACTCTGAACTCCATTTGTTTGTCTGGGTAGGTCCTTCATATAAAAGCCATTCAATAGAGAGGGCATCTGAAAATATAAATGCACATGGTGACTTATTTGAAATTATTCCTATATTTAATACTTGAAACTGAAGAAGGAAATGGTCTGAGAGAAGTTTTGATTCTATCCAGTGTGTGCTACAATCTGATTTTGCAGTAAGACAAGGTCACTCAGAGAAACTAAGGGAGTCTATACAGGAAACTGCCTGCCTTACCCTTTTTCTAACAAGGAGATTGTGCTTTTAGTTCCACCATTTATTTTGGAAGAACATGTACGCCCTGATAAAATGGCTCCTTAGATAACTCAAGAATGGGCAACTGCACTTTTAAACTCAGGTCTATGAAAGACTTCCATTCAGGAAATCAATGACTTCTTCAATATCATATCCATGTTCAGTTATGACATGGACCTGGTTAAGTGAAAACAATCAATGAATAGCTGATACAAATATATAAAACCAATCTACTTATTCTGATATTAACATATTTACTTTTAAGTGATTTCCACTTTCAATTTGGTGTAATGAGAACCACATTGATTGCTGGCCTGCCAATTTAATGTGCTTGTAGCACAAAATTTATCACAAACCTCTAAAGACTTTAAAACAAGAGTAGAGTATTCCTTGCCCTCACAATCAAAATATCACTTCCAAAGAAGACCCAGAATACATTCAGACATACTGAAGTGAGCCTAGGCCATTCAATTTTTAGATCTTGAAAGGTCTTAGTCAGTCTTCTAAGACTTGTACTATACTTTCTGCTTCTTGATAAAATAAGCTAAATCTTAAGTTGTTGACGACTGTTTCTTTGCTTATTGTGTTGGGAAGGAAAGGCAACAGTATGGGCAACAGTGAGCACAGACTTTTGACCCAGAGCTCCCAGTTTTGAGTCTTCGATCTATCACTTACTACACATGCAATCTCAGAAAACTCATTTCCTTCCTCTGAGGGTGTCAGAACCCTCAGTTTATTTCTCAGCACACAGGTAAGAATGCACAGGCTGGTATAACTCAACTGACTGCAGTGAAAATATCTAAGGAGTTATGTGTAGAATGCTACATGAATGCTTGTCATTACATTTCCATAATCTTTAAGAATCATTATTTATTATGGAAAACATTTTAAACATTCCAAAAGCAAAAAAAAGGTAATCGATCGGTCAAAAGCTTTTTGACCAGGTGTTAGGTTATCTGCATGGATCTGGATGCTACCAGATCTAAACAAAGTCAATGCACAGACTCCTCGCACTGAGTATTTTCCTTGACATTGATAAATTCCTTGTCACCAAAGCATACAGAAGATGAATGCATTTGGGCAAAACAAGAGGAGTATAAAAGCACCACCCTTTGCATAGTGGCTAGCAGGCCGTCAATACAATGACTGAATGAGCCTTCTCTGTAGATAAGTTGACGGTCTTTTTGGACAAGGATCTCATTGGAAGAAATCTATCAGTCAATTTCTTCCAAGTTATTTTTTTAATGCAACTTCTTTGACTGTATCTAATAAATAAGAAAGTGAAAGTAACCCAGTCATGTTTGACTCTTTGCAACCACATGGACTATAGAGTCCATGGAAGAATTCTCCAGGCCAGAATACTGGAATGGCTAGCCTCTCCCTTCTCCAGGGGATCTTCCCAACCAGGCATCAAACCCAGGTCTCCCGCATTGCAGGTGAATTCTTTACCAGCTGAGTCACAAAGTCAAAGTGAAGTCACTCAGTCGTGCCCCACTCTTTGCGACCCCGTGGACTGTAGCCCACCAAGCTCCGCTGTCCATGGGGTTCTCCAGGCAAGAGTACTGGAGTGGGTTGCCATTTCCTTCTCCAGGGGATCTTTCTGACCCAGGGATCGAACCCAGGTCTCCTGCATTGCAGGCAGACGCTTTAACCTCTGAGCCACCAGGGAAGCCCTGAGCCACAAGGGAAGCCCAATAAATAAGAAAGGTTTTATATTAATAAGAATGGTTTTACATTAATATCCTACAGTCTCACACCAAGTCAGACTTGGCAATACAATCAGCAAATATGGGGCAAATTTTCCTTCTCTAATTAAGCTTTTGACTTGTGTTAACAACTTCTCTAACCAGTTCAAAGATATAGTAGTATTTCATGAATCTTTAGTCTCCTTTATAACAGCACGAAAAAAAAAAAAATGATGTTTGTGAGATAAATCTTTAAGCATAGCTCCTTCAAGCAGATTTTGGAATTCTCCTAAAATAAAAACATGGAGAGTCATGGAAGATGATTGGGATAGCTAGCAGACCAGAGTTGGCACTAGCGAATGCCAACTAATACAATTTTTATGGAGCAAATATATTCTTTTGCTGTTTTTGAAAATGAATTACAGAAACTGAAATATAATTCCCTTTTTAGGCAATTTTTGTAACTCTAATGGATTTAGAAAAGACAAGAGGACTAAAAGAGCTCTCTGACATCTGGGACTTTCCGACCTTATTATCAGTTCCAGGGTTTGCCACTCTGCTCTTACTGATCATGTGTTTCTTATTTGGTCTGGTGTCTGAGAAATGCCCTTTTCCTACTTAAAAATGAAGTCAGCTACCCTGTCTTCATGGTGCCTCTCCCACCGTTAGTCTCTGCTTTACAGAGCTCTGTCTTACTATCTTACTATGGTTCCAGCAGTTGTATACATTTCTCACTCAGATATTGTTTAAAATGAATAGAGGTTTAGCAGACTGTGGCAATGGGAAAACAGCCTGAAAATTACAGGGGCCAGAGTGGAACAATACTGTATGCTATTTTCATAAAAATACAAATTGCTGAAAACAATTTATAAAACACAAATATATCTTACAGAAGTTCTAACACTGTAATCTTAAATTTTGGCAGTTATGTACACTTCATTATTACTTTAACATTCAATTATATTAATGGTGAGGGATTCCCATATTCATTAGATTCCATATGTAGTTTGAAAGACCTGCATATGAGAAAAACATGGATAAATCCTCCCCAGCTGTTGGCAAGAAGTTCACAATATTATAATGTGTTGGTGATGGTAGTGGTGGTGTCCACAATGGTGGTAGTGGTGAGTAATTTTTGGTTTTGCTTTTTTCATTTAATATGAATTTGTACCATAATTGGATGGAAAACTGAATTCCAAACATATGTCTTCTTTATAGACTAAAAAACTTTTTAGCTCTCTTTATAAATATATAATTATGTAAACAAACCATAGTTATCTTTAATCTGAAAACTGAATTTAAATATAGTAAATACCAAAATATAACTATACCCATAAGAAATATTAAAAATCTTTATGTCTTTGCAAAGCAAGCCATAGACACAAAGTGATCATAAATTTATGACATATTTTATATTTCATGTATTTTCCACATCAACATCAACAAAATTATAAAGAAAATAAAGCTTCAGACATATTATTTGTCTTCAAAAAATATGTTTTAGTAAACGGATACAATGTGATATGACTGAATGACTCCCTGGAAAGAACTGAAACTCAAAGAAATGAAGTGACACTAGAGATGGCACAGTAATAAATTTCTAAAGGATTTTTCATAAATTTTTATTGGGTATAATTGCTTTACAATATTGTGTCAGTTTCTACTCTACTGTACAGCAAAGTGGAACAGCTTATATGTATACATATATCCCCTCTCTTTTGGATTTCCTTCCCAATTTGGTCACTGCAGAGCACTGAATAGAGTTCCCTGTGCTAAACACTTCAGTTCAGTTCAGTCGCTCAGTCGTGTCCGACTCTTTGCGACCCCATGAATTGCAGCCAGGCCTCCCTGTCTGTCACCAACTCCCGGAGTTCACCCAAACTCATGTCCATTGAGTCGATGCCATCCAACCATCTCATCCTCTGTCGTCCCCTTCTCTTCCTGCCCTCAGTCTCTCCCAGCACCAGGGTCTTCCAGTGAGTCAATTCTTCGCATCAGGTGGCCAAAGTACTGGAGCTTCAGCTTCAACATCAGTCCTTCCAATGAACACCTGGGACTGATCTCCTTCAGAATGGACTGGTTGGATCTCCTTGCAGTCCAAGGGACTCTCAAGAGTCTTCTCCAACACCACAGTTCAAAAGCATCAATTCTTCAGCGCTCAGCTTCCTTTATAGTCCAACTCTCACATCCATACATGACCACTGGAAAAAATATAACCTTGACTAGATGGACCTTTATGGACAAAGTAATGTCTCTGCTTTTTAATACACTGTCTAGATTGTTCATAACTTTCCTTTCAAGGAGCAAGTGTCTTAATTTCATTGCTGCAATCACCATCTGCAGTGATTTTAGAGCCCCCAAAAATAAAGTCAGCCACTGTTTCCCCATCTATTTGCCATGAAGTGATGGGACCAGATGCCATGATCTTCGTTTTCTGAATGTTGACCTTTAAGCCAACTTTTTCACTCTCCTCTTTCATTTTCATCAAGAGGCTCTTTAGTTCTTCTTCACTTTCTGCCATAAGGGTGGTGTCATCTGCATATCTGAGGTTACTGATATTTCTCCCGGCAACCTGGATTCCAGCTTGTGCTTCATCCAGCCCAGCATTTCTCATGATGTAATCTGCATGTAAGTTAAATAAGCAGGGTGACAATATACAGGCTTGATGTACTCCTTTTCCTATTTGGAACCAGTCTGTTGTTCCATGTCCAGTCCTAATTGTTGCTTCCTGACCTGCATATAGGTTTCTCAAGAGGCAGGTCAAGTGGTCTGGTATTCCCATCTCCTTCAGAATTTTCCACAGTTCATTGTGATCCACACAGTCAAAGGCTTTGGCATAGTCAATAAACAGCATGTTCTCATTAGTTATCTGTTTTATACATAGTAGGAAATATATGTCAAACCCAAGCTGCCAATTCATCCCCTCTCCATCCCCTACTAGTATCCAAGCATCCATTCTCTACATCGGTCTCTATTTCTGCTTTGCAAATAAGTTCATCTGTATCATTTTTCTAGATTCCACAAATATATTCATATTCAGTCACTCACTCATGTCTGACCCTTTGTAACCCCATGGACTGTAGCCTGCCAGGCTCTTCTCTCCATAGAATTTTCCAGGCAAGAATACTGGTGTGGGGTGCCATTTCCTACTCCAGAAGATCTTCCTGACCCAGGGATTGAACCTGCATCTCCTGCATTGACAGGAGGATTCTTTACCACTGCACGGCCTGGGAAGCTCCAGATCCCACATATAAGTGATATTATATTTGTTTTCCTCTTTCTGACTTATTTCACTCTATGCGATGGTCTCCACGTCCATCCACATCTCTGAAAATTACACAATTTAATTCCTTTTTATAGATTAGTAATATTCCATTATATATAGGCATATGATGCTACAATTTTGTTCCTTTTAATGGCCCAGTAATATTTCATTGTTTACAGGCACATTGATAAATTTTAAGATCCTGGCCTTAAACACAGGTATTTTCACCCTAGTATTGGTGTGCTTTTGACTTCCCATTACTCTGTTTCCAACAATTGACAGTGACTTTCATCTGCTGTTCTGCTGTAGGTCTAAGACACCCTGGGCAAACTAAGTTCAATGCAATTTTCAACTTTATAAACTATATGGCCAGTAATTCATAGCATTTTCTCTTTAATCTCTGGAAAAATCTGGACTATGGGAGATATACTGGGGAAGAGATGCATAGAGAGCAAGGTATTCAAATCAAAATCAAGAGAGAAGAAAACAGAGAGCACTTCCTGATTTAAGAGCAGAATCAAAGAAGAAATACTGTGCCCATCTTCAATTCATACTGGGGATCCTAATAAAGGCATATGACAAAATTAGTAATCTTGGTTTTTTCAGCTTAAAGAGCAAAAACGTTTTGGACCTTTCCTGAACTTAGAGTTTTCAACCAGAAAGACTTGATCACTTAGGGAATGGGTAGACAGAAACTTGTTTCAAATTGCATTCAGGTATTATTAAATAATATAAACTTAAGTTTCAAATGATTTAAAGTAAAACAATCAGTTTAAGCTTATCTCTGTAATAAAATCACCTGTTTATGTGCATCTCAATATTGCTTCTCAAAACTTAAAGATAGGGTGGAATAACCATTGAAACTCAGTGAATTGCTTAGAGTCCAAAGGTTATCTGGGTGTGTCTACGGAAAAATTGAAGGATTAAAAATACTCTTCTACTAGAACCTATTATACAGAGTGAAGTAAGTCAGAAAACGAAAGATAAAGATCATATTCTAATGCATATATATGGAATCTAGAAAAATGGTACTGAAGAATTTATTTGCAGGGCAACAATGGAGAAACAGACATAGAGAATAGACTTAGGGACTTGGGGAGAGGGGAGGAGAGGGCGAGATGTATGGAAAGAGAAACATGGAACTTACATTACCATATGTAAAATACGTAGCCAATGGGAATTTGCTGTATGGTTCAAGAAACTCAAACGGGGCTCTGTATCAACCTAGAGTGGTGGGATTGGGAGGGAGCTGAAGGGAGGTTCAAAAGAGAGGAGATATATGCATACCTATGGCTGATTTCATGTTGAGGTTTGAAATAAAACAACAAAATTCTGTAAAGCAATTATCCTTCAGTTCAGTTCAGTCGCTCAGTCGTGTCCAATTCTTTGTGACCCCATGAATCACAGCACGCCAGGCCTCCCTGTCTATCACCAACTCCCAGAGTCTACCCAAACCCATGTCCATCGATTTGGTGATGCCATCCAACCATCTCATCCTCTGTTGTCCCCTTCTCCTCCTGCCCTCAATCTTTCCCAGCATCAGGGTCTTTTCCAGTGAGTCAGCTCTTCGCATCAGGTGGCCAGAGTATTGGAGTTTCAGCTTTAACATCAGTCTTTCCAATGAACACCCAGGACTGATCTGCTTTAGGATGGACTGGTTGGATCTCCTTGCAGTCCAGGGGAATCTCAAGAGTCTTCTCCAACACCACAGTTCAAAAGCATCAATTCTTCGGCACTCAGCTCTCTTTACGGAGAAGGCAAAGGCAACCCACTCCAGTACTCTTGCCTGGAACCTCCCATGGACGGAGGAGCCTGGTAGGCTGCAGTCCATGGGGTCGCTAAAAGTCGGACACGACTGAGTGACTTCACTTTCACTTTTCACTTTCATGCATTGGACAAGGAAATGGCAACCCACTCCAGTGTTCTTGCCTGGAGAATCCCAGGGATGGGGGAGCCCAGTGGGCTGCCATCTATGGGGTTGCACAGAGTCAGATACAACTGACGTGACTTAGCAGCAGCAGCAGCAGTTGCTCTGCCAATGGACCAAAGGGGATTATTCTTGAATAATCATCTTGCCAGCTACTGTCTGAAATTTAAGAGTAAACATGAGTAACTGGGAAATATTACACTGCATATAGATTGCAAGTATATTAATTCTATCTTTGTCAATGTTCCTTAGGTATGTTCAGAGAGTCATGGCATTTTTTCCAGTCAAATTAAAAAAAAAAAAAACGTTTTTCTTAGACAGGAATTCCATCATTTCTGAACTTTTACAACTGTGTGCTCTACCTATCATTTTCATATGCTTCCTTAACCAGCAAATGATGTGGTAAAATTGTGGGTAGTGGCATCATGAAGAACAGAACCATTTTAATTTCTCCCATCTGGCATATTAGCATTAATAAAAGATGTTTAAAAAGAGAAGCACTGAAAGGCTTTCACCTCTTGATTTAACAAGATAATAAGGAAAGCTTGCAATCTGCCACTAAATATAACTGATAAGAATAAGAGTGAGTATAATGTGATGATCACCAAGATTAACCTTTGAGACAATTTTTAAAACCCTGCTGATTACAATACAATTATGTTAAGACTAGCACTGAAACTGTTGTTGTTACTTTTTGGTACAAATAGGAAATTTTCCATAACATAGTAATATAGTCTACATAGATTAACAGAATCAAAATTGAGAATATAGTCAATAAGCTGCCTTATCTGTTCAAGTGACCATAACGGACCTCCTATTCAAGGAAGTTATTTGCCATAGTATTACTATGGGATTGTAGTAATACTGGTTACTTACTGGTTTAGATTAAGTAATTAAACGTTACTGGTTTAGATTAAGTACAGCATAATACTGATTAATCCATTTCTCCATTTATCTGTTTCACCTAGTTTTACTGTTTTTATACAAACATTCCTCTTGCTAACAACTCATTACCATTTTCTCATTCACCCTGGGTTTTCAATAAGACAAAAGCAATGATTTTATTTACCCTACCAGTTTCTCAATTAAACGGTGATTTGAGGATCATAATCTTAACTGGAAAATTATCTGAGTTATTTGTCCAAGCTTTTCATAGCTTTGTTGACTGATGTTTTGACGACAACTAGGGTTCAGAATAACACCATAGCTAACAACGACACAAAGTAATAAAA
The DNA here is from genome assembly GCF_016772045.2 of Ovis aries. Lineage (NCBI taxonomy): Eukaryota > Metazoa > Chordata > Mammalia > Artiodactyla > Bovidae > Ovis > Ovis aries. The sequence continues at coordinate 86,335,848 of NC_056058.1, read as the reverse complement.
TCAACAGTTTACAAGGGAGTTTAACACAAATGTAATCTCAATCCATTTTCTTCAGGTTACCCTTGACTGTACATCAGATGGTTTATTTCAGATAGTTACAGGTTTAAAAAAAAAAAAAAAAAAAAACAAGGAAAACTTCCCTGGTGGTCCAGTGATAAGGAATCCACCTACCAATGCAGGGGACATTGGTTGGATCCCTGGTCTGGGAAGACGCCATATGCTGCAGAGCAAGTAAGCCTGAGTGCCACAACTACTGAGCCCACATGCCACAGCTACTGAGCCCATGCACTGCAGTTTTTACTGAAATCTGCACATCAAGAACCCAGGCACCACAACAAACAGTAACCCCTGCTCACTGCAACTAGAGAAAGCGCACACAGCAATGAAGACCCAGCATGGCCACAAAGAGATAAACTTTTTAAAAACGGGAAAAAACAGGCTGAGAGTAAACTTCTGCTTACAAATATGCTTTTTTTCTACAGAGAGTTTCATGTAGGGCCAGTGAGGTCATCTGTTGATCCTGTTCTCAAGAAACATCTAGAAATCAAGGACAGGCTTGGTTACATAAGGCATACTCACATTGCCTTTAATGAAGGCAGAGTTGTTTGTTTCACTTATTCAAGGCAAAATTAGGTCACGTGCTGCTCAGAGCTTAGAACTGGGAGTAATAGAGAATGTTCCTAAGATAAACTTAAGGGAAATTTTTAAGTACCTGTAGGACAAAAAAATGTATTTATATAAATGAACTGATAAGCACACAGGGAGTGTATGAGGACTTGCTTGTTAGTGTTGCACATACGGCATTCAATCCTCAAGGCCACCTTTGTGTTACAAAAATACAAATAAACCTGTAGCAATCACAATGGATATATACATGCCATGTAATCATCTTTATATCTTGTTTAATCTCTCAACTGAAAGCAATTGTGTATATTTAAAAGTCCAATGTAAAAAGCAGTGCAGACTGAGGGACAATAATGAGAATTCTGTGCACAAAAAAAAAAAAAGGGCTGAATGTGGTCCATAGGAGGAATGATAAACCCATGGTAACCATGGAAGAATTTTATTTTTAGACAGTCTCAGTCAAAATCATTTGGCTAGAATTTTTTTTTAGATTGAAGACTCCAACTAAAAAAAAAAAAAAAATTCTGCTGTATATTCCGGGCCAGAAGAATATATAGTGTACATAGATTGTTGATAATTAAGAAGAGATTAAGTCTTCATTCATCCTGCAAATGTAGAAAACAAGGAATACAGAACTTGTATAGTACCTAAGAAGAACCGTAACTTCTCATTTACTGTTTAATATTATTTTAAGTAATCCCCAAATTAAGCATATTTGTTTCTTTAAAAAAAAATCTAAAAAACATTTAAAGTGGAATTTCACAGGTATACAGAATAGATCACATATACTAACAAGTAATAAGTACTATATTTTAGATAAAAAGATTCACCCATATCATAAGATCCTTTTATTTTATTTCTCTCAACTTTTTATTAATAAAGACTGCTAAATATGCTAAAAAGTACACTATTACTATTTTCGTTTAAAATAATTATGTTTAAGACATGAAATTAATGTTGAATAAGGATCATTGGCTAATTTTCCTAAAGCTAAAGGATATGTACACTCATTGCTTTCTGTATTTCAAAGACTTTTAAAAAGATACCAATTGAAAAGATTTTTTTTTTCAATTTCCCTTAAGCTGCTATATTTTACAAAGTAAAGAACACTCAATTCAATGTTTTCCAACAAAAAGAAGTTTAAAAATCTCCAATGGGAAATCATTCTCTATGAATCTGTCTTCATGGCAAGTTTTTCTGGAAAATTTGGAACTCCCTTGATGGTGAATTTTCCAAGAATTATACATAAATTTAAGACAGTTTCTCTAATGTGGATGAATCGTAAAGTAAACTCTTTGTTTAAGAAAGCCACTGGATATGTATGTTTATCATATTGCTTGCGTGGCTTTGGTTTTGTTAAGAAGCTAGTGTGATGAATTCAAGGTTTCCACTTCTATTTCTCTAGCCAAAGGATATGGATGAATCACTAACAATCCATTACCACTACTGGAAAAGTAATACAAAGCACATTCCAGGTTAACTCCACATTGGTGGCATCAACTTTGCATATGGAAACTGATTAAAAAAAAACACACAACTCCCTTTAATTAACTAAACAGAAAGCCAACACAAGTCATTTTGAAATAAAAAGCAATATATAGCACTGAAAAGTTAATTTGTGTCAGTTCTTGGTTTTTAAATATCACTGTTTAAAAAAAAAATCAGGTAACTTGAGAAATGGAAATATGACTGATTCCAGACCTAGGGCAAGGAAACTACAACATAACGCTGGAGTATCTTTTAGTACTAGCACAAGAAATAAAGGACTAGAGCATGTGCCCAAAGGACACAGAAGTCAACCTGAAAGAGCCCCAAAAGCCAAAGCTGGAAAACTTTGCTGAGATAAAAATAATGGATACTGGGTTACAACCCAAAGGAAAAAATAAGTATCCATCCACCTGTCCATACTGATATAAATAAATGTATAATTTATCATTTATTTATAGGAAGGAGAGACAAATCCGTAAAGGCTTCTAACTGTATCTTTAGATTCTCCCACCACCCCCACCCCCACCCCCAGGGCTGGGCGCTTCCCAGATGGCAAGAGTGGTAAAGAATTTGCCTGCCAATGCGGAAACCGTTAGAGATGTGGGTTCGATCCCTGGTTGGGAAGGTCCCCTGGAGGAGGGCATGGCAGCCCACTCAGTATTCCTGCTTGGAGAATCCACTGGACAGAGGAGCCTGGTGGGCTATAGTCCATGGGCTCCCAGGGAGTCAAACACAACTAAAGGGACTGAACAGACACTCCTGGAGTTGGGAGCGAGTGCCCCTCCTCTTGAGTATGGACTGTAAATATTGATCACTTCTAATAAACAGAATATGGAATAAGAAACATAGGAGCTTACAATGGAGAAACCCTGAAAAAACTACTTTAACAAGCAATGAAGATTAACATCAGTAGATGCCATGTGGGTATTACGTGTCCTCTTGATGTAGCAGATGAGAAGGGTACTTCACCTCTGTAATATTCTTTAGAAAACTTACAATCCCAGTATAATTATGATGAAAACATCAGACAAACCCAGATCTGGGGATATTCACTAGAATGCCTGGATAGTACTCCTGAAGACATTCAAGGTCATGAACAACAAGGAAAGATTGAGAAACTGTCACAGATCAGAGGAGACTGAGGAAATATGGTCAGCAGATGCAACGAGTTACTCTGTATTAGATCCTGGAACATTAATGAAAAACTGGTGATATTTGAGTAGTATGGAGTTTAGTTAATAGGTTTCTTCATTTCAAAAAAGGTAGTATGGTGATATAAAATGCTAACAATGGGGAAAACTAGATAATGGGTATACAGAAACTCTTTGCACTGTCTCTCTAACTTTTCTGTAAACCTATTTTCTATAAAATATCCCCCCAATAAAAAGTTCATTAAAAAGTAACTGTTGCAGCAGGGGCAAGGGAGACATGGGAAATTTCTGTATCTCACCTTCAATTTTGCTGTGAACCTTAAGCTGTTCTAAAAACTTGAGTTTTAATGGAAATAAAAAGTGTATTGTTCACTTGCAGGAAAAAGTAACTGTCCTAAATAGAGAGCCCAGAAATAAACACTTGTATATGGTCAAATGATTTTCAAAAAGAGTGTCAAGACCATTAAATGGGGAAAGGACATCATTTCAAAAAATGATGTTAGGAAAAACTGATATCCGGCTGCAAAAGAGTGAATTTGGACCCTGACCTTACATGAAAGTGAAAGTCTTTCAGTCGTGTCCAGCTCTTTGCAACCCCATGGACTGTACAATCCATGGAATTCTCCAGGCCAGAATACTGGTATGGGTAGCCTTTCCATTCTCCAGGGGATCTTCCCAACCCAGGAATCAAAACTCAAGTCTTCCACATTGCAGATGGATTCTTTACCAGCTGAGCCACAAGGGAAGCCCAGGAATACTGAAGTGGGTAGCCCATCCCTTCTCTAGAGGATCTTCCCAACCCAGGGCTTGATCCAGGGTCTTCTGCACTGCAGGTGGGTTCTTTACCAACTGAGCTATCAGGGAAGCCCATGACCTTATGTAATATAAAAGAATTAATTCAAAATGAATAAAAGACCTAAACAAGAAAGATAATGCTTTTGAACTGTGGTGCTAGAGAAGACTCTTGAGAGTCCCCTGGACATCAAGGAGATCAAACCAGTCAGTCCTAAGGGAAATCAATACTGAATACCCACTGGAAGGACTAATGCTGAAGTTGAAGTTCCAATACTTTGGCCATTTGATGCAAATAGCCAACTCACTGGAAAAGATCCTGATGCTGGGAAAGACTGAAAGCAGAAGGAGAAGTGGATGACAGGATGAGATGATTGGATGACATTGCCAATTCAATGTACTTGAACTTGGGCAAACTCCAGGAGATAATAAGGGACAGAGAGGCCTTGTATGCTTCAGTCCATGGTATCTCAAAGAGTCGGGCATGACTTAGCAACAACAACAAAAGTATAAAACTCTTAAAAGAAAATATAGGAGAAAAGTCCAATGACAATGAATTCGGCAATGATTTTTGGATATTATACCCAAATCATAGGCAACAAAAGAAAAATAGACAAGTTTGACTTCATTAAAATTGAAAATGCTTTTGCATCAAAAAACAATATCAGCAGAATGAAAAGGCAATATGGAATGCAAGAAAGTATTTGTGAATCATATATTTGATAAGGGATTGATATCCAGAATATACAAAGAACTCCTACAACTCAATGACAACAAAAAATAACCCAATTTAAAAATGGGAAAGGACTTGAATAGACACTTCTCCAAAGAATATACACAAATGGCCAATAAGCATATGAAAAGGTGCTCAACATCACTAATCATTAGGAAAATGTCAATCAAAACTATAATGACATACTACTGCACATAAAACTGATGGCAATTATCAAAAACAAAAACAAATAGAAATTAATAAATATTGTTGAGAATATGGTCAAGTATGTTATATAAAATGGAATATTATACAGACTTAAAATTCTGACACTTGCTCCAACATGGAGGAACCTTGAAGAAATTATGCTAAGTGAAATAAGCCAGTCACAATAGGACAAATACTGTATGATTCCACTTATATGAGATACCTAAAGCAGCTAAAGCAACAGTTAGAACTGGACATGGAACAACAGACTGGTTCCAAATAGGAAAAGGAGTACGTTAAGCTTGTATATTGTCACCCTGCTTATTTAACTTATATGCAGAGTACATCATGAGAAACGCTGGGATGGATGAAGCACAAGCTGGATCAAGATTGCCAGGAGAAATATCAATAACCTCAGATATGCAGATGACACCACTCTTATGGCAAAAAGTGAAGAGGAACTAAAAAGCCTCTTGATGAAAGTGAAAGTGGACAGTGAAAAAGTTGGCTTAAAGCTCAACATTCAGAAAACAAAGATCATGGCATCTGGGCCCATCACTTCATGGAAAATAGATGGGGAAACAGTGGAAACACTGTCAGACTTTATTTTTTTGGGCTCTAAAATCACTGCAGGTGGTGACTGCAGTCATGAAATTAAAAGATGCTTACTCCTTGGAAGAAAAGTTATGACCAACCTAGATACCATATTCAAAAGTAGAGATATTACTTTGCCAACAAAGGTCCGTCTAGTCAAGGCTATGGTTTTCCTGTGGTCATGTATGGATGTGAGAGTTGGACTATCAAGAAAGCTGAGCATCGAAGAATTGATGCTTTTGAACTGTGGTGTTGGAGAAGACTCTTGAGAGTCCCTTGGACTGCAAGGAGATCCAACCAGACCATCTTAAAGGAGATGAGTCCTGGGTGTTCTTTGGAAGAAATGATGCTAATGCTGAAACTCCAGTACTTTGGCCACCTCATGCGAAGAGTTGACTCATTGGAATAGATCCTGATGCTGGGAGGGATTGGGGGCAGGAGGAGAAGGGGATGACAGAGGATGAGATGGCTGGATGTCATCACCGACTCGCTGGATGTGAGTCTGAGTGAACTCCAGGAGTTGGTGATGGACAGGGAGGCCTGCCATGCTGTGATTCACGGGGTCATAAAGAGTCGGACACGACCGAGCGACTGAACTGAACTGAAAGCAGCTAAATATATAGAGATAGATGAGAGATAATATTTGTGGATCATATATCTGATAGTAGAACAGTGGCTACCAAGGGCTAGATAGAGAGTAAAATATGAAGTTAGTGTTTAATTGGTAGAGAATTTCACTGGAGATGTTGAGAAATTCTGGAGCTGGATGGTGGTGATAGTTGCACACAATATGTTTGTACTTGATGCCACAGAACTGTATAGTCCAAAAGACTGTTTAAATGGTGAATTTGGTATATATACTTTACTACAAAAATTAAAAGGTAATTTTAATAGTATGTGCAATTTTTTAAACTATCTTAATTGATGTATACATGTTGTTGTGAATATTTCCAGAAACATGAATCAAGTTGCTGAACATAACAAATGAAGATTGGAAACTACTTTATAAAGACATTTATGACTAAAAAGTGAAGTAGTGCCCAAACCAGGTAAAAACAAATCATTTAAATGTGTAAGAGACTTAGTAATAGACAACTTAATCTTGTTAGATTACCCAATTAGGAGAAATCTCTAGAGATCAGTAGTGGCTAACACATTAATAACTGTTTTTAAAAAACAATAGGATATCACATATTAGTTTTCTTGATATTAGTCAAACATAAAAATGAGAAAAACAATAATAAAGTATATCTTTATATAAGTAAAAATACACTCTGTCAAACATTTCACCTTTGTTGAGATAAGTGCCTAAAGAACAATATAATAATAAGTGGAAGTAATGAACAGACCTGAAGGAGACGTTTGAAAAACATCACAGTAATTTTTTCACTTTTTCTTTCTTCCTGGGGATATTTTCTTGTTCTCTTGATATGATTTTCCTCCCTCATCATAACTCCTGTCTTCCCAATCCTCATTGTTTCTCTAGTTAGACAGTCAATAAAAGGCAGAAAGATTTTGTCTGTCAAATTTGTCAGGGTACGTCTTTAGAATATGCAATTGAAAGAAAAGCCATTCATTCATTCAGTCCTTATTTAACACATACTATTAAGGACCTAGTTATGGGAAAGTTTGTTCCAGATACTGCGCTCTAGACAAATATTTTATTTCTGGTCCTATTTTACCCTATAGAATAAGTCTGGGTTCAGGATGGGGAATACATGTACACCCATGGCAGATTCATGTCAATGTATGGCAAAAAAAAAAACACTACAATATTGTAATGTAATTAGCCTCCAATTAAAATAAATAAATTATTATTAAAAATTTTAAAAACAATAAGTCTCCCCTTTACTATTATTAGTCTTGCTTTTTTCTCCCCCTCTTCCAACCATAAGGCCCATTCTTTCAAACAAACAAAAAAAAAAAGCTTTCCAAAATTCCTTCTGATTTACCATTTCTTCCTAATGAATCTGAATCCTGCATGCAAATGTCTAGCATATAGTATAACAGTTGCTAAATGAGCATGGTGAATGCATCTATTGAATGATTGAAAAGAGGTGATCTTAGTGATACACTCTCACCATCAAAATGTAGAATGCTAATTGGTCTATCCTGGATTATAAAAATTTTAAACATAGCCAAGCAACTACCCTCAAATCATTTGTGTTAAATTTCAAAGTTCAGTTGGAAACAAAGTCCAATTTATCTATATTTAAAAAAAAATATCTGCCCCATGTGTTCTTTAAATTCATCTTAATGAGTAAAAAATAACTTGCAACTTATTTTTAACACCAATAAGCAATCGCAGTGCTTGGAATACACTACATTTGTGTTTGATCACTACGTTATCGATTAATTCAAAAAGCATTCAATAACCTTGTTTACATTTCACATATGTCTAGTAAAGGGAAAATAAGAAGTATACATCTGGTTAATTCTCTGAGTTATAAATTTACAATTAAAATTTGACCAAGCTTCAGATACTTAAGAGCTTAATTGACCGTGTAATTCTGAAATATGCTACAAGGATTTTATTATAGGAAACGCATGGTTATAGGTACATAGCTTAATGATGACAAATCCTGCACATCAAATTCTACTTTTATTTACATTTTTTTTAAAAAGTCTTACCCTTGAATCAGAGACATAATCTCTTATATAACATACCATATGTCTTTCCCTTTGCAGCCCATGTTAAAAGCAGCCTTGATTATAGAGTCAATGCATTGTTTCGTTTCTCTGCTGCCACTCCCCTCATATTGTTAGGTGATAGTGTACTTGCTCAGTCGTGTTTGACCTTGCGACCCTATGAACTATAGCCCACCAGGCTTCTCTGTTCATGGGATTCTTCAGGCAAGGATACTGGAGTGGGTAGCCATTCTCTCCAGGGGATCTTCCTGACCCAGGGATCGAACCCAGGTCTCTCCCACTACAGGCAGATTCTTTACCATATGAGCCACCAGGGAAGCCCCATCCTGTTGAGCACTATAGCAAATTTAGCCCTGCAAATTTGTGCAGGATACAGATCACATTAGTGGAGACAAGGCTCTGAAGGATCCAGAAAATCTAAGGGGGCTACCACAGGACATTAACCAAAACTCTTTCAAGGAAACAACATAGAAGATCTTACTTTTTGTTCACGAACAAATATTTATTAGGTAACAAATGCTTTTCTAGTTTAGTGAGGACAAGAGACATCATTAAATATCAAGTCAGAGGAAATAAGGAATAAAATAGTTCCTTACTTATGACCTTCTGTTTCTTATTTTGTCCAGTGAGCTAAGAGGATATGGTCATATAATTATAGAATTCTAAGAAAGATCTAAGGCCGAGTGTCCTGCTTCTAACTGTAAAGTTCATCGTGGTTGGAAGAAGTGAACGTTTGAAAAACGATCATTCAAGTGAGCTTAGTCTTTCATTTAATTTTTTTAAAGATTGTTTTTATGTGGACCATTTTTAAAGCCTTCACTGCATTTGTTACAATATTGCTTCTGTTTTTTATGTTCTGATTTTCTGGCCACTAGGCCTGTGGGATCCCAGGGATGGAACCCTCACCCCCTGCCCTGGAAGGCAAAGTCTTAACCTCCGAAAGTCCTATTTTGATTATTTTAAAAGCACTGAAAATACTAAATCATGTTCTTTTTCTTGATATCCCTCATTCCTTGTCTCCTCATCTTCCAATTTTCAGTTCATTGTTATTACATAAATAAAATTATTTATATTGTTGTAGAAGAGTTTATTTAGCCTGGCTTATTTAGTGTCTTTTTATATCCAAAGCCTTTAATTCCAGCCATGCTTGAGCTCTGGTTCTTCTCCCTTCCTTGCCTTTATAGCCAATCCTATAGACCAGATAAACTTTTAATCTAAAACTGTTCAGTAATATCATGAGTTCTCTATAAACCCATCCTCATCAACAATACGTCTGTGAAAAATTAAGAAATTAAAATGTAAAACAAATACACAACATTATTTTCATTGTTTCATCTCAGAATTTAGGTAAAGAATCTGCCTGCAATGCAGGACACTAGGGTTCAATACCTGGGTCAGAAGATCCCCTGGAAAAAAGAATGGCAACCCACTCCAGTATTCTCGCCTGAAGAATTCTGTGGACAGAAGAGCCTGGAGATACAGTTTATGGGGTCACAAAGAGTTGGACATGACTGAGTGACTAACAATTTCATAAGATATTTAATTAGACAACAAGAATCATTTTTGAATGACGCTTTTCTAAAAACATTGGCTAACATCTGCTACTTGCATATGACTATTCTAGACACTTTTGTAGAAACCGAAACACCTGAATTCTGTCCTCAAGTATCTCTGAACTGCAAAGCAGTCATTAACAGAAGAAATAAATTCCTCCAGATTCCAGGAAATTGAATGGACAATCAAAAGTTAATATTTATAAAGTACATTTAGTTATTTTCATGGTTTTAATACATTAAATTTTTAAACTCATATTTACTTCATTGCTTCCTCACCAGAGCCTTCACATTTCTTAACACTTTGTGGTTCTCATGGCCCCCCTAAAAATCCCCAACACCCTTCTACAAAGATCTTAAAAATACACACACACACACACACACACACACCAGGCAGACTGGTGACATTATACATTTACATTTTTGAAACTGAGGTATTTTCAGCATCCTAATTCTATTATACAATCATTTTACGTGCTGCCAATCACATCTGTTTCTAACCCCCAAAACAGCTCTTCAAAACCATTTTTAATCTCACCCATATCAATGGCGCCTCACTCCACCCTTCAATTGCCTGCCTCCAGCTAAGTCCAGAAATTAGAGGCCCTTAAGGCTCAACTCCCTCTGTGTAGTACCTCCTCTTCACAGCCCCCTCCTACCTGAAAAACACACATCTGTAAGTTTCTCTACACAGGTTCTCTCTCTCTCCCTCTCGCTTTCTTTCCCTCCCTCATTCCCTCCCTTTCTTCCTTCCTTAAAATCCCAGATTTGCTCCTCATAAAATATTGCACTGCCCCCTAGCATTGTTGTATATGTGTTTACTTTCACCTAAAAACTTACACTTATGTTCACTTAGGGTTGTTCCTCTAAACATACACACACATCCTTTACCCTCTGCCCACCACAGACCCCTTTTTCATCTCAATTAATAAATTCAGTAACTCAAAGACTTCAAAGGGGAAACGGCAGCCATCTGAAATGAAGTTCAGAGTTTCCTCAACCTGTTCCCCCCAAAACATACACACACATAAACCTACCTATTTTGGTACCTGTATTTTACCAAACTTTTTCTGGTCTCAGAGGGGAAGATGCGGTTCCTTCTCCTCTCCTAGAGCAGTAATTACATTTCCTTCTGCCTTACACAGCATCATCATCTTTTCTGTGCGCTCAAGCTCTCCCTCTCTCGTAGCTCCTTTCCTCCCATTTCAAATACCCTCAGATATCCCATCCTTCACCCCCAGCCCCCTGAAAACAAACCAACCGACAAAATAAAACAAAAAACAAAGATCTTCATCTTGATCCTAAATCTTTTTCACACGACTATTGCATTTCCCTGCTTGTTTTCATGATAAACTTACCACAACGGGTTTTTTCCCATCTTTCTTTCCTCAGTGCGTCATCCTTAGACTTCTGCCCCACAACCAAAACCTCCTGACATCACAAAGGTTAGCAATAGCCTCCTAACTGCAGAATCCTCATCAATTCTCTTCTTCCTCACAAATTTTCCATCCCTTAATATTCATTCATGGAAATGGCAACCCACTCCAGTACTCTTGCCTGGAGAATCCCAAGGACAGAGCAGCCTGATAGGCTACAGTCCACGGGGTCGCAAAGAGTCGGACACGACTGAGTGACTTCACTTCACTTCACCTTCTTCCAACTCTTGCGCCTTTAAGATTGACTATCTCCCTTCTATTTTTGCTACTTCTCCTTTGCTTGCCTCCTAAACACTGGAATTTCTCAAAACCTGATCTACTTCTCACTCCCTGAACTCTGTGAGGGGCAAGATATTCTGAAGGAGATATCCTGTGACACAGTTTCCTCAACTCTGTGGTTTTGATGTCATTAAAACTTTTACTAATTCCTCAAAAATAGCTATTAAGTGTTAGGTAGCTTTTTCAAACTTGCTAATTCTAATCCTCTTGTATACCAAGTGGATGCAAACAAAATGGTTTCGTCCAAGTATCCCATGAATAAAAATGGAAATACCAAACTAATCAAGTCAAAATGTAATCTAATCTTACTAAATGTCACCTCTGTATGATGAAGATTTATAATCTAGTCCCCAGACTTCCTCTGTCTTTGACCTTTAGATGTATATTTTTTAAAAGTTTGCTAGACCTGTCTACACAGATGTCTTACTGGTTCCTTTAAATCAACGAATCCAGAAGTGAATTTCAATTTTTCTTCTCTTCCTGAGTCGATCACTCTCTTATAATCCTCTCTTGGCCAAGATAAGCCATTCACCCCAGTGAGAAGCTCAAGAGCCATCTGTGATTCCTCTCTTTTTCCCACATTCAAAAGCTTATTAAATCCCATCAGTTATTTTTTCCTTTAAAATCCGGCAGATATGCTCACCTTTCTCTCTCAATGCATGGTGAGAATTCAGAGCCCTCATCATCTTTGGGTGCAACAGTCTTCTAAGATGTCTCTTAATATGATTTAACCATTCTTGAAGCCAGGTTCCATGCCACAAACATCTTTCCAAGAGCAAACCTGCCTAAAAATGTTTTCCTTCTTGGCTTAACACTGTGATCCGTTTGCTACAGTCCATAAGAATATGCTCTGCTTATCTCTGCAAGGTCATCATTTGCTACTCCACATGCGCATCCTGAAATCTAACCATACCAAACTAAGCACAATTCTTTTAACAAATACATTCATAGTAACTCCCTGGTTTTGCATATGCCCTATTTCTCCCTAACTGTATGTATCTAATGAATACTCAATTAGTTCAGTATTCCCACTGTCCCTTAAACACACTTCCAGGAGTACAAATACTACAGCAATTGTCTTTTTTTCCCTGCTAAAGTTATTTAAAGCATAGTATCTTCTTTGCCTTTGTGAATCAAATGCATACCAGAGTGTGGACATTTTATACTTAGGAAATTTTATTAAGGAAATAAAGGCAATCACCATGTACATTTGGATAGTATAAAATTCTGATTATATTCCTTTGGGACAACAGCAAGTCCATGGAGGAGAGAGGTGAATACACGTGTGTAGTAAATTTGAATCAAGAACAAACTGCGATAGTACTGTATTTTTGGCATGCAAGAAACAAGTTCTTTCAATTAGATTTTCATTTTATTACTCTATTTACTTAGGATTAACCTCATCTTACTCTCTAATATTTCATCTGCAAAGGTAATCACTGGAAATTCAACTTCTTTTTCAAGATTCTCTCTTAAAAGTCCATTGACTGCTTCCAAGCAATACAATCATTAGAAGAAAAAATGTAGGCAAAGGAACAATCTGATTGTTTAGAAATAATCATGACAAAAGAGTTTTCAATGTGGTTAACTTACCCAACACAGATAGTTCACTAATTCTAGATTTATAAAAGTTACAAAGAATAAATTTTGCTTTACCAAGCTTTTACTAGCATTTAATTTTCCAATGCTGCAAAATAGACTTGATCAAGTGTTTTTCCTCCATAAGGTTCTACTTTAAGACCTCCATATGCTCATTTTTAATAATCTGCTTTCAAAACCAGGAACCATTCCAAATATGAGTTATGGAAATATTGTGCTTCTTATTAAAAACAACATGAAAAGAAATATCTGAAGCCCAGGTATCAATCTGTAAAACACATAGTGGCAGATCCATGTGAAAGGTTTGTATGAAGAATTACTGCTTAAAATCACTTTTACTGAGGCAGTTTAACTCGTTTCACTAGAAGTGAAAATTGCTATGACAAATATGTCACTATGGAGGTCAAATGGTAATTTGCACATGCTAAACAGCTCAGCAGGAAATTACATGTGATCCTCGCAATCACTAGCATTCCCACCAGAAATCATTTTAGAAGACACGGAGGTCACATGGATTGTGTTAGGGATAAAATTCTTTCAAACACATGTTCCACCCTCCCCCTCTGGAAGAAGAATTGAAAGGTATATAGAGAGGTATAGTCAAGGTGTTTAAAGTTGGAGAAATGTTGTGATTTAGGGTAGTTATAGAAAAGGAAACTAGAGAAAAGTGTCATCAGAGACCAATAAAAATAACTGCTTAATGAACTCAATATTTTGATACCATTTTATCTCTTATTATTAGCAAAATGCAGTTACGCTTACAAGCCCTATGAAAAATCTCTCAAGGCAAAAGGTCCAAAAAAGAAATAGCACTTTCTTTTTTGATCAAGACTGTATTTGTTACTATCTCATCTTAAAAAGTCTTTACTTCTCATGCCTTACTCCAGTCTTGCATAAAACTTCCTACATCTAAACATATTCCCATTTACTGACTTAGTCTTAAATGAGTACAAATTTTGTTCTAGGAACTATACCCCAGTGGTGACCAAGATAAACAGTCCCTCTTCCCAAGGAGCAGCTGGTTTAACAAAGAGTATAAACGGGATGATGAATAAAAAGAGGGAAACTATAAGTTGCTATGGGAACACAGAGCACAGTTTTCGAGCCCAGTTTAAGTGATTAGGAAGACTTCCTAGAAAAAGACCTAAAGAGTGTGAGGGTGGGGTGGAATTGGGGAGCAAAAATACTCCAGGCCAAGAATAAACCTACAGAACAGCCTAGAAGTGATATGAAGCCTGGTTTAGTCATCACAGAAATCTTAATAGAGGAATAGGGATTGATGATGTGAGCTGGGAATCACTAAAAGATAGATGCTATAGAGACTACAGCATAAATTAGTATACCAAGTGAGAAAAGTAAAGGACTACATAATTTGAACCATAGGAAAACCAAACTTAATGGGTAGTTAAAAGATGTTGCAAGAGATAAAGAGAGCTAATAGAAAAGCAAGAAAAATGAGGTTTCTAAAGCCAAGAAAAGAGAACATTTCAAAGAAGCCCATGCTCTATAGTATCCAATGTTTCTTAAAAGTCAAGTATGGGTTATGAACTGTTCCTTGGACTTAATAGTAAATACATAGATCCATAAACTTGGCAAGAACAATTTCATCAGAGTACCAGAAACAGAAACCAAGTTATTTAGACTGAAGTGTAAGTAAAGGTGAGAAATAAAGACAGTTGAGCTTACAACTTAGTAAATAACTTTAACCATGAAGCAGAGAAGAGATACATGTGAAGGCAGAGGGGCTCTGAGAGAGAAAGTTTGCATACAGTTTATTGTTTTTTGTTTTGTTTTTTAATGAGAAATATTTGCACGGTGAAAACTGATTGATAGGGAGAGAATGAAGTGAAAAGAGAGATAAGGCTGTTTCAGACCATGGGTAGCAACGTTAATCACAGACAAAAGGAAGTACTTTTGCAGTTGAAAGATGGCACATTGCTCATGGTTTCTTTATGATGGCTCACATTTTCTCTCTGAAGTTAGAGACAAGATTATCTCTAGAGGAGGGAGGAAAAGGAAGGATAAGAGGTTCAAAGAACATACAGATGAGTTGAAGGACCACCCTGGAATATATTGGAGGGAGCCAACGAAGGAAACAGAAGTATGGCTGGACCCTGTCCAGGGACATCGACTTTGGACATTTAGTGTATACAGTGGCATCTATCTTCAAGTGTGCTTGATTTTCCCATGCTGTGGAACTGCACTGACCCAGGATCGGCCCAGTTAGATTTATCCAGCACTGGGACTTCTGAAAAGTTATGACAGGAGGACAAATGGGCAAGACAGTTAAGGATACTGACAGCATATCTAAGTAGGGTTGGGAAAGACACGATGGCAAAGCAGACTTGCTTAGAGGGCCAGGAAGAAGAAACAAGGGGTCAGAAGTTCCCACATTTCCCAGACACCATGTGGGAGAAAAAAATAAATGTAAGAACAGAACCCGTGAAACTCAAACACTGGGGAGCATGATGGTTGAATTCTATCCCCTGGAAGAAGGCTGGGGTTATAACAAGATCTGGCGTTCAGCAATAGGACAGCTCAAGTGGCTTACAGACAACATACTGGCACTGAGGACTAGACCTAGCAGTCCAGGTAGTTAGACAGGAGGGTCATCCAAATGAATGCTGAAGTCCCCTAGAAGGACAGCAACCCAGCGCTAACGTCTTTGCTGAAAGAAGAGATATGGTCCTGAAAGATTATTTTCAGTAGTTTCATAGTTATGCAAATAAAGATCACTCCAACTGAAATTCCAACTAAAATAATGAAATATGATTTCTACAAGTGCCTGTTTTCTCCTTGATGATGATAACGATGAAGAATGCTATTTATGAGGAGCTCAGTCAGTTCAGTCGCTCAGTCGTGTCTGACTCTTTGCGACCCCATGAATTGCAGCACGCCAGGCTTCCCTGTCCATCACCAACTCCCGGAGTTCACTCAGACTCACATCCATCGAGTCCGTGATGCCATCCAGACATCTCTTCCTCTGTCGTCCCCTTCTCCTCCTGCCCCTAATCCCTCCCAGCATCAGACTCTTTTCCAATGAGTCAGCTCTTCGCATGAGGTGGCCAAAGTACTGGAGTTTCAGCATTAGCATCATTCCTTCCAAAAGAAATCCCAGGGCTGATCTCCTTCAGAATGGACTGATTGGATCTCCTTGCAGTCCAAGGGACCCTCAAGAGTCTTCTCCAACACCACAGTTCAAAAGCATGAGGGGCTCAAGCTTAATCCAGCTCATGTCATTCACAATCCCCACAGGTTCTTCACTGAGGATGGCTCTCTATACACGTCTCAATAAGCAATTTGTCAAGGAATGATCAATAACAAAGAAGTGAATCTTACACCTACTAAAACTTAGCCTCCCCTTTAAATAACCCGTTGTTCATAGAAATATTTAAATAACATGGTTAAACTATCCTTTAACCATTTAAACAGAGAATGAGGCATATGATTAAGCCTCTTCTTTATGTCCTAGGGCTATCTCTTATATAAGCTCAGATACTTGTGAAGCACTGTTTACCAAACATTGCTGAAAACTGTTTGTATTATTTGTTAAATAGGATTCCTGGGTCCTATCCCAGACACACTGAATTCTCCAAGAGAACTGGAAACACTGAGTGTTTAAACAAGCCTCCCTGGTGATTCTTATTACCAGGGATGTTTGAGAAACAATAAATAGCCTTAAGGTGTATAGCCTTTGATCCCACATTAAACAGATCTAGTTTACAATGTCTTTTGAGTTCTTTAAGAGCTTTTCTGTCATTTTCCTTGTTGTCAACTGTCACTTCATTTTGCTACTGACATTTCTATCTCAAGCAGGTTTTTCCTTCTAATCACAATGTATAAATTACTGCAATGCAGGGAGTTCGCCAACTTTGTTTTAATTATAAGTGAAGTAAGAATATGTAGGTGCTGGCTGATGATCAGAAACCACACCCAGAAGTAAAACTATACAAATTTTTAATTTAAAGAATTTGTAATATTCAAATTTTACTCACTTGCAGATTTTTTGGCAATTATCCAGATAAATGTCAGATAATTTATTCTAATAGAAGCAGAAGTTTGGAGTTGGACAATACACCCAGGTTTGGTTTGTTTTTTCAATTTTACCAAATGGTCTAATTCCTATCCAAATATTTGCATCACTGTCTAAATTCCTTTTTTTTTTAAAATAATAGCAGGACTAAATTGTATTTGATGTTTGGTTTCATGCATTTGACAGAGGAAAAAAAGGTTAAACAGTACACATACACACACAAATTTCCCAAAGAGGAAACCATTAAATGTGGTTTCCTAATATAATTGCTGAATTTCACAATTAAGCCAATTCAGTTTCATTTGGGTATCAGTCTTCAGTCAAGATCCTTCATCTAGGTGATTTGGCGAAGCCAGGAGAAGAAACCACCACAGAGCACTAGGAGACGAACCTATCTCAGAGCCTATTAAAACTGAGATTTCTGGTTCTTTGGAGATGCAGACAAACATTCCGCAATTGGTGTAAAACTACCATTAGTTTGTAATGTCAGAGCTGATTTTGCTTTAAGTCTTGGTATTGCCAGGTCTAAAACCTTGGGACTCCATGTTTTGGGCAGGGTTTATGTTCTCTTCAAGATTTGTTTAAAGATACCTTGTCAGACCTTCTGCTTGAAAAAGAGAGGCTGAAGAGTCTTCTTGAACTGTAATTAAAGTCTATAAGCATTCCTAGTTGGCTTTCTTGAAATGCTGAGCCTCACCCTCCAAGTTGTTTGTGTTAGCGTAACAGGGCCACTGCAACCTGTCCCCCTCTTCCTTGCTGTGCTATTGAAACACAGTAAGAAGACCCTTTGAGCCAACCATCTGCTCTTCAATTAAACTAGCAAGCATTTTCTTTTCAATAATTTATTGTGGGCGTCTTTTTGTTTCCAAGTAACTGTTGGTAAAAATTCATGAATTAATTGGGAAAATGAACTAAACAAAGACCATTTCACTTGCAAGATGGAAAACTTAGCAAAGCAAGGTATGACAAGACCACACGGTGTTCTTTGCCATGATTGTTTGCCCCATATATTCCAAAACCCTGTAATTCAGCCACTTTCCAAGAAGAGTCTAAAAACAATTACAATGGTTGTGGCTATAAGTAAGCATGATGCAAGCTTTACTAATAAATTGGACTGCTTTATAATTACCCATGAAATAACAACGCTTGACCCTGATTTATTTTGCGGGCTGCCTTTTTCTCTCTAAACATGTTGAAGCTGATTTTTTTTTCTTAAAACCAGATGTTTTAACATTTCAAAGAAGATGGATGGAATGCAAACTCAAGACTAAAACTGTTTTAGGTTTGCATTTGTTATTATTGTTATTATAGAAAGGGCCAGGACTCTACACAAACTGGAAACAAGCCAAAACTCTAATTTAGATGACAGTGGCCATCTTGAAATTTTCTAAACATACCAACAGCTTCGTTTCCATTTTCTGCAAGCACAGAAACAATGTGAAAACTAAATCAGACAATAAAAGAATTTTTTATCTCTAAAGGTCAGCATGATTTAATGACAGTCCATTGGACCTCATTTATAACTGTTCAGTGGGGAGGGTCCTATTGCTTAGAATATGAAATTAAAGATGTTTTAGTTTACTCAGCAAAAAAAATGGATCAGCCCATGTTTATTTTTGCAAGTACCTTGAGGGACAATTTTGTCCCTGTGTTTGTGACTGGTCCCTTTGACAAAACAAGGAATTTACAATAACCTGCAAACTGGGACTTGGGAAGTTTCCAAGAGCCTTCTCCAAAGTGAGAAACGCAAAGAGCTTCTGTTCTGCTCCCTTGATTCCCTTAAGTGTATCCAGCTGGTGTCAGAAAAGCAAGGATTCTGTCCACTCTAGGGCCAGAGCAGTGGTTCCAAATAGATAAGGACAGGGAGGGGGAGGTAAGAGATAAGATAGAAATGCTAGGACCATGCTGATAAGTGCAGTGACAATAACGAGGAAGGCTGACAGAGTGCCATGTGGAAATGCAAGTGCATTCTAAGCCACAAGAGAAGGAGCCCTTTCCAAAATAATGATTACTTAGGTAATCTCTCTTAACTAGATTAGATCACTGCATTAGTGCTTCATTTCACTTTATTTATTTTAAATAGATGGCCTTTGCTAACCAACCAAGGTAAGTACTTAGGAGAAGTGGACTGACAGAACGTTTCTGATAGCATTTGTACAATATCAGGTTGTAATCACTGGTTTCTAGCTGGCTGAGAGTCCCTTGAAGCACTGAGGATTTAGTACAACATAGCTATTGGAGAAACAAACGGAAGGCTTTTCAAAAAATGAGGCAGGGTTCCTGTTACCACAGAATCATCGTTTGCCAAATCACCTTGAGAAAACATGATCCTCAGAGGGGAGGATCTGACCCTTTGCGATCCCATGGACTGCAGCATACCTGGCTTCCCTGTCCACTGAGTTGGTGACACCATCCAACCATCTCATTCCTCTGTCACCCCCTTCTTCTCCTGCCCTCAATCTTTTCCAGCATCAGGGTCTTTTCCAATGAGTCAACCCTTCACATCAGGCGGCCAAAATATTGGAGTTTCAGCTTCAGCATCAGTCCTTCTAACGTATATTCAGAACTGATTTCCTTTAGGATGGACTGGTTGAATCTCCTTGCAGGTACTCTCAAGAGTCTTCACCAACACCACAGTTCAAAAATATCAATTCTTCAGTGCTCAGCCTTCTTTATGACCCAACTCTCACATCCATACATGATTACTGGAAAAACCATAGTTTTGACTAAATGGGCCTTTGTTGGAAAAGTGATATCTCTGCTTTTTAATATGCTATTTAGGTTTGTCATAGCTTTTCTTCCAAGGAGCAAGTATTTTTCAATTTTGTGGCTGCAGTCACCATCCACAGTGATTTTGGAGCCCAAGAAAACAAAGTCTGTCACTGTTTCCATTTTTCCCCATCTAGTTTCCATGAAGTGATGGGACTGGATACTGTAATCTTAGTTTTTTGTATGTTGAGTTTTAAGCCAGCTTTTTCACTCTCCTCTTTCACCATCAACAGAGGCTCTTTAGTTCATCTTCACTTTCTGCCATAGAGTAGTAACATCTACATATCTGAGGTTGTTAATATTTCTCCAGGCAATCTTAATTCCACCTTGTGATTTATCGAGCCCAGCATTTCACATGCTGTACTCTGCATAGAAGTTAAATAGGCCATACTCCTTTCCCAATTTTGGACCAGTCCATTGTTTCATGTCCAGTTCTGCTGTTTCCTGTCCTGCATAAAGATTTCTCAAGAGACAAGTAAGGTGATCTGGTATTCCCATCTCTAAGAATTTTCCACAGTTTGTTGTGATCTACCCAATCAAATGCTTTAGCATAATCCATGAAGTAGATTTTTTTTTTTAAATTTCTTTGCTTTTTCTATGATCCAATGGATGCTGGCAATTTGATCTCTGGTTCCTCTGCCTTTTTTAAATCCAGCCTATACCTCTGGAAGTACTTGGTTCACATACTGCTGAAGCCTAGCTTCAAGGATTTTGAGCATTACCTGGCTAGCATGTGAAATGAGCACAACTGTATGGTAGTTTGAACATTCTTTGGCATTGACTTTCTTTGGAACTAGAATGAAAACTGACATTTTCTAGTCCTATTACCACTGCTGAGTTTTCCAAATTTGTGGACGTATTGAGTACAGCATTTTAACAGCATTGTCTTTGAGGATTTTAAATAGATCCATCACCTTCACGAGCTTTGTTCATAGTAGTGCTTCCTAAGGTCCACTTCACTTCACACTCCAGAATGTCTGGATCTAGGTGAATGATCATATCATTGCAGTAATCTGGGTCATTAAGACCTTTTTTTTTTTTTTTTTGTACAGTTCTTCTGGGTCTATTTGTCACTTCTTCTTAATCTATCCTCAGTTAGGTCCTTCCCATTTCTGTCCTAAATTGTGCCCAACTTTGCATGAAATGTTCCCTTGGTATCCCCAATTTTCTTAAAGAAATCTCTAGTCTTTCACATTCTACAGTTTTCCTGTATTTCTTCACACTGTTCATTTAAGACAGCTTTCTTATCTCTCCTTCCTATTCTCTGGAACTCTGCATTCAGTTGGGTATCCTTTACCTTTCACTCTTCTTTTCTTCGGTATATGTAAGGCCTCCTCAGACAACCACTTTGCCTTCCTGCATTTCTTTTCTTGAGTATGGTTTTGATCATAGCTTCCTGTACAATGTTATGAACCTCCATCCATAGTTCTTGAGGCACTCTGTCTACCAGAGCTAATCCCTTGTATCTATTTCTCACTTCCACTATATAATCATAAGGGATTTGATTTAGGTCATACCTGAATGGTCTAGTGGGTTTTCCCTACTTCCTACAATTTAAGCCTGAATTTTGCAATAAGGCACTCATGATTTGAGCCACAGTCAGCTCCAGGTCTTGTTTTTGCTGACTGAATACAGCCTTTCCATCTTCAGCTGCAGAGAATATAATCAATCTGATTTTGATATTGACCATTTGGTGATGTCCATGTGTAGAGTCATCTCTTATGTTGTTGGAACAGAGTGTTTGCTATGACCAGTGTGTTCTCTTGGCAAAAATCTGTTAGCTTTTGTCCTGCTTCATTTTGTACTCCAAGATCAAACTTGCCTGTTACTCCAGGTAGCTCTTGACTTCCTACTTTTGCACTCCAATGCCCTATGATGAAAAGGACATCTTTTCTTGGTGTTAATCTAGAAGGTCTTATAGGTCTTCATAAAACCATTTGACTTCAGCTTCTTTGGTATTAGTGGTTGGAGCATAGCCTTGGATTACTGTGATATTGAATGGTTTGCCCTGGAAAGGAACCGAGATCATTCTGTCATTTTTGAGATGCAGTTCAGACTCTTGTCGACGACTAAGGGCTGCTCCACTTTTTCTAAGGGATTCTTGTCCATGGTAGTAGATATAATGGTCATCTGAATCAAATTCACCCATTTCAACCACTTTAGTTCACTGATTCCTAAAATGCTGAGTCACTCTTGCCATCCCCTGTTTGACCATGTCCAATTTACCTTGATTAACGGACCTAACATTCCAGGTTCCTATGCAATATTATTCTTTACAGCATAGGACTTATCTATTTATTTATTAATTTTTACCACCAGACACATCTACAACTGAGAGTTATTCCCACTTTGCCCCACCCTCGTCATTCTGCTCTTCTCCAGTAGCATATTGAACACCTACTAACCTGGGTGCCGGGTGGGGGTAGGGCTCATCTTCTGGTGTCATATCTTTTTGCCTTTTCATACTATTCATAGGCTTCCTGAGACAAGAATACTCAAGTGGTATGCCATTCCCTTCACCAGTGGACCACATTTTGTCAGAACTCTCTGCCATGACCCATCCATATTGGTTGGCCCAGTACATTTATGCTTATTTTAAACAAAAGGAAATACTGAAGCAGAATAAAAAATATTTGATGGTTGTATGCCAACTTTGTTAGACAAGACACATTTCTAGGCATCATAAAGCAGCAATATATTGCTCTTGTATATCCTGGGTAGATAAATACAATGGCTAGTACATATCCAAATATCTTGAGCTCTGAGTTGCAAGGAAGGAAAAAGTCGATCACAAAGTAAGACTTGTTTTTGTTAAGTTTCCTGGGGTCTGGAAGAAGTGATAGATCGGGAGTCCTTTCAGTCATTCAGCATATACTGGGAGACTTCCATGTGCAGGTATGCTGCTGGTATATTACACGGGTGAACAAAGTTCCTAGCCTTGTATATTGCAAAGAAATATGGTGACCACGTATTACAGTTGTGATTAGTGCTGCAAAAGAAGTGCATGGGGATGAGAGGAGAGTAATGTGGGGGACTAAGAAAGGCACTCCCCTTCATGGATCACTGCCTTGTCGTGGAGAGGGGGCTTTTGTAACTCAATGAAGCTATGAACCACGCCATTCAGGGCCACCCCAGACAGATGAGTCATACTGGAGAGTTCTGGTACTTCATGGCAAATACAAAGGGCAAAGGCAGAAGCAGTGACAGATGTCCTCTTCTTGGGTTCCAAAATCACTGCAGATGGTAACTGCAGCCTTGAAATTAGAAGATGACTGCTTCTTGGCAGGAAAGCTATGACAAACCTAGACACTGTGTTAAAAAGCAAAGATATCACTTTGCCAAACGGAGTCCATATAGTCAAGGCTATGATCTTTTCAGTAGTTACGTATGTTTGTGAGAGCTGGACCATAAAGAACGCAGAGTACCAAAGAATTGATGCTTTCAAACTGTGGTGCTGGAGAAGATTCTTGAGAGTCCCTTGGACTGCAGGGAGATCCAACCAGTCAGTCATAAAGGAAATAAACCCTGAATATTCACTGGAAGGACTGATGCTGAAGCTGAAGCTCCAATACTTTGGCTACCTGATGGGAAGAGCTGACTCATTGGAAAAGACACTGATGCTGGGAAAGATTGAAGGCAGTAAGAGAAGAACACAACAGAGGATGAGATGGTTGGATGGCATCGCTGATGCAATGGACATGAATTTGGGCAAACTCTTGGAGATGGTGAGGGTCAAGGATGCCTGGCGTGCTACAGTCCACAGGGTTCCAAAGAGTTGGACATGACTGGGTGATTGAACAACAAGGTAGGCAGGTAGGAACAGGCTAAGAGAGGAAGGAGGAAGCACAGGAGGCCTTCCAAGTGGAGGATATGGCCTGTGCACTAGCCCTACGTTGAAAAGCAGCTCTGGCAAGAAGACCAACTGCAAGGAAGCCTACATGGGTGGAGAGTGAGAAACAGGCAGGTATCCCAGCAAGTGAGTGTGGAGAGCTGGAAAAGAAGCAGCCTTGAAAGCTCTGTTAAGGATGAAATCCCAAAGAGCAATGGGAAGCCACTGATACATCTGAACTAATCAGAATATCCCAGGAAATAGGATTTAGTGTTGCTGACCTATCACACTTCAAAAACACCCTTTTATTTTTTTTCAGGATTCATGGCGTTATACATATTATCAGATACTCTGCTCTTAATAATTAATACTTGGTCTCAATTAAAAAAAAATTCAAGAGACCTTGTAGACCTGAAGCAGAGTTCATTTTGCCTTCTGCTCAGCACATTAAGAAAGGGTCAGAATAGGGTTATTTTAAACACTACATGCAGTGAATTCTTCAATAATTTTTCATAATAATAACCAGAGAAACCAAAAGGGGCACTTTGTGGGGGTCCCTGACTGATTATTTTACAATTTCTCTTAAGCCATTTCTAAGTTGTGGGGAGCAGCTAATGCTTTCCTCTCGTATGCTGATGGTAAAAGCAAATATTTACAAGACAGGCTGTCCAGGAAAGAAATAGAATCCACATATAATCTGTTTTTATTGCACTGTCTGCTGCTCAATTTTATAAACAGCTGCTGGCCAAATGTAATTCGAACCCAAACCCAAAATTTTGTGCCTTTTTGTTGAAGGGAACAGAATATTTTGCTTAAATATGTCAAAGAAACTGTTGAGAGTCATTAGGGTTTTGGGTTGGGTGGTTTGTTTTTTTGGCAATTTGGAATCTCATTTTGAAACAGCCTACAGAACCATGTAGCAAAATAAGAATTATATTGTTATAAAAGCCCAGTACAAGCCTAAATCAGAGACATTAGAGTATGCGCTTCCAATCATGAGTAGGTGGCACAAACATGAATCCTACTGAGAAATAATGAGATGTGTGTACATATGAACCTCCTGTGTATCATTTTGAAAACATATCCCCAAGAGAAAATGACATAAAACAACTTGCAGTTAAACTTTATTTGATGCCAGATGAGAAACAAATGTTTCAGAAACTCTAATTTTTAATATAATAATTTTTCCTTTGCATGTGCAGACCAGCAGCTTCTTATAATGCACCAGTTTCTTAGCCAACATTTATTTCTAAAGTAACTCAATAGAGGCTGAGCTTTTAATTGCATTTTTTTATTTGTATATTTACTTTGTAAGATTTTTTTCTTGAGAAATGAATTATTTCAGCTTGACGTTAGAGGTCATGGGACATATACACTATTATGAAAGTAAATGCTTTATAGTCATTTCATAACCAAAAGAAAAGCAAATTTCTTAATCTATGATACGTAATAGCTCATAAATCTATTCCAACACTAAAGTCAGGTTCCTTTGGATTTCTGAGTACTATAGCAGTTATTCCCAAGTGTTTCCAATACTAGGACTCATGGCAAAAATATTCAAGCATCTCTACCCATAAGATAAAAGACCTTAATAGTACATTGTTCATTAATTAGAAAAAAGCACAATGTAATATATAAGAAAATGTAATAAGAAACACTATAATCCAGTAATAGTTTTACTAGAATGTATGCTTTTGGAACATGTGAGGCAAGTTGTTAAAAAGTCACTCTGGCTGCTATGGCAGGGCAAGGATGGAAACAGGCAAACTGGTAGTAGGCCACTGACATAGAAAAGTGAGGAAGGAAAGTGGCACAGATGCCCTGGGTATACAGGATTTCCCACAATTTGCTGAGGAACTGGACGGAGGGTACAAGGTAACGGAGTTCCAGGCGACTCTCAAGGTCAGAGAGCTGGCACCTAGAGAGAAGACTTAAACTATGTTTCACCTTATTTTTCATTAAATGTTTTTTTTTAATTGCAAGTTAAAATTCAAAAGAAATATAAGAAGAATTTTGCTCCCAAAACTATTTAATCTAAGGATATACAAGAATTCTTGAGCTTGTATCACATTACTACTACATCTTTACATCTTCTGGAAATGCCTTTGCCAAACTAAACACTTACTCAATCACCTAAGACTCTCTGTATGTCCTTTTATTTGGCCTCAAATTGACCGGACCATTATTTAGAACAAGAAGATGGTAAAAAAATATATTTTGTAACCACAAATACATATGTACATATTTGAAAAATAGCAGTACAAACACATTCAAAATATACTAGCTATTTATCCTAAAGGTAATGCTTGTTTCATATGTGAGTCCCAGTAACATCCATAATCTCTAACATAACTTTTCTGAGAAGCCCCAATACTTGCTAAAAGCAATCAGGCATATAAAACACTGGAGTGGGTAGCCATTCCCTTCTCCAGGTTACCTTGCTGACCCAGAGACTGAACCCAGGTCTCCTGTATTGAAGGCAGATTTTTACCCTCTGAGCTACCAGGGATGCCCATATGCCTAATTACATATATATATGTGTGTATATACATATATATATATATGTATATACACACACACACATACACAGAGAATATTTATATATTATATATATGGTCTATAAGATCATTATAGGTATGTATATGTGTTATAAACAATCTATAGGATAAAAATAATCAACAAAGTGATATATAACGTCCATTAAAATAATCCTAAAAGTCTTAAATTGTGAATTTTTTAAACTGTGATATTTTTCATGGAATATCTCATAGTAAAAGAGATGAGAAGCTGGAAGCAGCTTCTGCAATATATCACTTGACAGGAAGTTACGTTATCAGAATGAAGTCTTATAGGTAACAATCTCATAACCATACATGGTATATGTCTTAGTTACCACACAGATATGAAAGGTCCATTAAGGTTCCTTATCAGCTGCATATTGGTGTCATTGAGAGAGTTTGATAGCATGAACCTGAACTGCAAAAGTCTCCACACAATGCCGTTATCCGTCATCTAACCTTTGAGTTTAAACAGTCACAATAAGTATCTCCTGTCCCTACCAGAGGATACCGTCCTCCTAAACCATTTAGCTAAAGCTGTTAATTTCATTACCTGCTAATATTTTTTTAACCAGAACACCAAAAAAATTAGACTCTCAGGGTTAAACAATACAGTGCAATCAAAAATTAAACACACTGTTCATAGCTTCTTTCAATATACAGCAATCATGTGATGCAATGAGCAGAATCTCTATAGAAATCTCAAATTTTCACATTGATTATATGTATCATTAAGCCCCTTCACAGGGATTCTCCCAAATGGCTGAATTTTCATGTGTTTAGATTCCACCACTCAGATACTTTTAGACCATGCTGAATAAAATACTGTTTCCAACTCACTGCCTACTAGGACTGAAAACGAACCATCTGGATGCTCACTAGCTGGCCAGAAGCAAGGGTCAGCTTCTGAGAAGCTGTACTTCACAGTGAATCGCAGAAGGGGAAAGAACCAAAGCCATATGGGAAAGGTAAAGCTAAAAAAAAAAAAAAAAGCTAGAAAAAAAGTTCAAGAGGTTTTTTAAAAATGACATCAGAGACCAGAAGTAAGGCACTGAGAGGTCGATTTGATGAGAAAGCGACTCCTGGATTTGGGAGCCATGGGATGAGATGAGGAACATGGAGTGCCTAGACTTTTATTTATATTGGTAGCTGTTCTTGAGAACAAGCAGGACTTGTGCCTAGGTGGGTTTCCTAGGCTTAAACAGCCAGGAAAGAAGGACTATAACCTACAGGTTAATCTTGCCTTTAAACCAATGGTTGTTCTTACACATTCTCATCTTGGAAGACCCATTGAGTCAATCTGTATCTCACTATTAAATTCATTATTGGTTTATGTAAATACTAACTTTTTTTTCAGGCTGTACCACTCTAGCAGGAATCTAGAATTTTAGAGGGCCAGCTCCTCTGTCCGTGGGATTCTCTAGACAGGAATACTGGAGTGGGTTGCCATTTCCTCCTCCAGGGGATCTTTCCAACCCAGGGATCGAATCTGCAACTCCTGCATTGGCAGGCAGATTCTTTACCATCTGAGCCACAAGGGAAGCCCCTCTAGGTAAGTATGAACCTCTTTTTTTTTCAGGCTGTACCACTCTAGTAGGAATCTAAGGGCAGAGCTATTGTTGCTATTAAGAAATTAAATTCTTACACTGAGTTATCTTGGCTTTGCCCACACTGGCTCTCTTAATGTGAAATATTTATTCCTTCTCCTAAGTGAGAAGCAATAAAATCACTATGACATCATTATTGTCACCATCGACATTACCATCTCACTGCTCCCTCTCCTGATGTCCCCATACCACCCAAATATTAAGTGAATCTCTCCTAAGGGAGTTGTCTTGATTCAAGAAAGAGGAGCAAAGACTCTGCACAATTTCGTCTTATGTCTTCTAAGGCTGTACTTAGCATGAAATGCCCAAGAATGATCCCCTTCCACAGTAGCTGCTTCTCTCTGATGGCTTTCAGGGGCAATCCTTGAACAGGCAGCACCAAACAGGTGGGGGCCTCTAGGAAACAGTAGCAACGTCTAGTGTCAATTCCCAAAGGATTTGATTCCTATTTTATAGAATTCTTGAATCCTTCTTTAATTGACTGGACAATGGACAGTTTTATACTGCTCTCTGTAACAACTACTAGCAAAGATTCCCAGACTTCCCTCAGGGTTCATACATGCATACACACATTACCCCAATGCCAAACACATACACAGCCAGCAGTATTGCTATCTCTGTATTTTATCTCATACATGAATTTTTTAAATATCTGAGAATAGTGAATAAATGTTTAAAGAACTGTAATTGTCACACAATTCTCTGCTTTTTAAGAACTGCAAACCAGGACACCCAGAAGTTATAACTTCAATCTACTTAATCTACACATTGATGGAAAATTTCCTATTTTCCAAATAGGAAAAGGAGTACATCAAGGTTGTATACTATCACC
This sequence comes from Ovis aries, assembly GCF_016772045.2. Classification (NCBI taxonomy): domain Eukaryota; kingdom Metazoa; phylum Chordata; class Mammalia; order Artiodactyla; family Bovidae; genus Ovis; species Ovis aries. The sequence continues at coordinate 86,307,136 of NC_056058.1, read as the reverse complement.
CTGCTTATTTAACATACACGCAGAGTACATTATGAGGAACACTGGGCTGGAGGAAGCACAAGCTGGAATCAAGATTGTCAGGAGAAATATCAATAACCTCAGACATGCAGATGACACCACTCTTATGGCAGAAAGTGAAGAATTAAGAGCCTCTTGATGAAAGTGGAAGAGGAGAGTGAAAAAGTTGGCTTAAAGCTCAACATTCAGAAAACTAAGATCATGGCATCCGGCCCCATCACTTCATGGGAAATAGATGGGGAAACAGTGGAAAGAGTGAGAGACTTTTTCTTGGCTCCAAAATCACTGCAGATGGTGACTGCAGCCATGAAATTAAAAGATGCTTACTCCTTGGAAGGAAAGTTATGACCAAACTAGACAGCATGTTGAAAAGCAGAGACATTACTTTGTCAACAAAGGTCCATCTAGTCAAGGCTATGGTTTTTCCAGTAGTCATGTATGGATATGAGAGTTGGACTGTGAAGAAAGCTGAGCGCTGAAGAATTGATGCTTTTGAACTGTGGTATTGGAGAAGACTCTTGAGAGTCCCTTGGACTGCAAGGAGATCCAACCAGTCCATCCTAAAGGAGATCAGTCCTGGGTGTTCATTGGAAGGACTGATGTTGAAGCTGAAACTCCAATACTTTGGCCACCTGATGTGAAGAGCTGACTCACTGGAAAAGACCCTAATGCTGGGAAAGATTGAAGGCAGGAGGAGAAGGGGACGACAGAGGATAAGATGGTTGGATGGGCAACACCAACTCAATGGACATGGGTTTGGGTGGATTCTGGGAGTTAGTGATGGACAGGGAGGCCTGGCGTGCGGCAATTCATAGGGTCACAAAGAGTTGGACACGACTGGGCAACTGAACTGAACTGAACAGATTGATGCAGTATTTAGCACCTAACTCTCAGGCTGATGTTATATATTATCAATTTGATGGTCACTGATCTACATTTGCATTTTACAATTGAAAAAATACTCTAGGTTTTATTAAATATTTGTCATATATTAAAAATTTATACCTCATGGTCCCATTTGCCTTGAAATGTAATTGAAAGGAAGAATTTCTTTAAATGAGTCACGTGGTTTTCAACTGTATCTAAATAAGGCAGGTAAACAAGTAAAGTATCAGGATATTTCAAAATTAAGATGATGCATCTTAGTTTTTCTTACCTTGGGCAGACAAGTAATTAGAGACTCTTGGAACAGTTCATCTAAAATTACTCAAATATTTTGAAATACGCAATTCTGCCTCTTTTTCTTTTGCTACACAGTATTTATATAAAATAAGATTTTCATATTAAAGGGAAATTTTAAGTGAATATGCTACAAAAGATTTTTTTAACATACTAATAAATAAAATACAAGCTCTTACATTTTACTTGAGCATGAAATGGTTGGGTTTCTTAGTAATAATGAAATAATTATCTAATTTTTGTGATGTTACGAAGTTAAAGCACACAAATGAATTAGTTTTGGTCATTTTTGCAGCTTTTAAATCAGATATGAGACCATTTCTGAAGTCTTCTTTTATCGAGATAGATAGGGATTTCCATGGCAGCTCTGTTGGTAAAGAATCCACCTGCATAGCAGGAGACCCTGATTTGATTCCTGGGTCAGGAAGATCCACTGGAGAAGGGACGGGCTACCCACTTCAGTATTCATGGGTTTCCCTCGTGGCTCAGCTGGTAAAGAATCAGCGTGCAATGTGGAAGACCTGGGTTCGATCCCTGGGTTGGGAAAATCCCCTAGAGAAGAGAAAGACTACCCACTGCAGTATTCTGCCCTGGAGAATTCCATGGACTGTATAGTCCATGGGGTCACAAAGAGTCAGACACAACTGAGTGACTTTCACTTTCAACTTTTGGGAAAGCAAGCACTCTTTTCCTGTTCTCCAAATCAGAGTTCAGTCCTGTCTCTCCAGTGACTATGACTATGGGTAAAAGTTTCACATTCTATGCCGATGTTCTCCCAGAATGTGTCTGAGTGGTGCCTGTTCTGCTTTCAAATATAGTCTGAAATCTAGAATTTAAGAGACTTGAGAAAAGTCTATTTACATTTCTCTTCATTTCTGCAAATAAAATCCCAGAGACATACTCACAGAGGTATAGTGTTCCCCCCAAAACATCTATGCAAATTAAACCCTAATGAAGATCACTAAGATTCATTCTATAAGTGCTTCCTGGAATAGTGATTCTTTGGACATATTTTCTTTCAGTGTTTAAAATAGCTCCTGTGCAAAAAAGAATAGTAAGTTTTATTCTTGGTTTCTCTCATATTGTCCTCTTTAATTTAGTGACTTTAGGGGATGTAGTGGGGAAATGTGTGAGAGTATGTGTGTTTATTCTCTTTTCTATAAAGTTGACATTATATTTATAACTTTCATTAAAACCTCCTGCTTTTCTGTAAAAATCTATGATCAGTAGACTAAGTGCTATGCTGCCGATATCATTCATCCTGGCTGTCTCATCCTTCATTTCCTCTCCCCTTTCCAAACCTACATGATTACAGATTCCTTCCTTCCTTCCCTAAGCGGATCACGATTAGAGATTTAGATCCAGAATATACACAAAAGAATGTTCCATCAACAGGCTTCAAGTGCACATTTTTCCTTTATCTAAAATGTCATTCTCTTCAGTCTCTGTAGGGGACAAGGTGTTACCTAGAAAGGATTTTGGCTCAAATCATCCAAAGCCTTCTTCATTTATCAAACCACTGTCCACACTTTGCAAAATGAATAGCAAATGGCCCTCTATTCCCTTTGAACTGATAACTTGGATTAAAAGTCACTGACATCCCTGCTAAAAGGCAAGGAAAATTCCCACACTCCACCACCAAACCCTCACTTGGGAGATTTTTTTCTAATGTTCACAGGAAGCCATAAATTGTAGAATACATTCTGCCCTATTGACTCATAATTTGACACAGAACATTATAAGGTTTACACAGCTCTATTCTCCCCAAAAGCATCTTAAGGACACATAAGGCATCTAAAACCCTCAAGGAAAATGTATCTTCCCCTGACACAAAAGGCACAGTGCCACTGAATACTCATAGTCATATTTCCCAGAGAGTGAGAGAAAATAACAGAGTGAGACAGCAAGACACAGAATTGATTTGGAGACTGCAGAAAGTTGATAAACTACAGTGTAATTCCAATAACTTGCCTGCATTCTTTTTTATTTTGACAACTGTCTTTCAAACATATTTAAGAGTAAATTTTCCAAAGAATACATACTGCTCTAGAATATCTTTGAGACACAATCCGGGCTGGAGGAAACAGAGGGCATATACATATCTGAAGAGAGTTTTCTGTTTGTACACGCAAAAATTTAGTCACCATACCCATCCAATTTCTTTGCTAAAATCCTTGGGACCTTCTTTTAGCTCTACTCTCAACTCTACCCTAGAAGCAATAGTTAATTTTTTTATGTCTATCGCCATAATTTCACTCTTTTCATTTCTTTCCAACGCTTCTCCATCTGGCCTGGCAAAGACTCTCATCATCTTTCATAACCTCCTAACAGAATTCCCTGTTCCAGCCTCCACCCATATTCTATACTGCTACTGGAGGGATTTTCTTGAAACACAACTCTAACCATGTCACTCAAAGCTAAAATTCTCTGATGGTATCCAATTGCCTCTAGGGCCAACTGAATCTCCTCAGAAACGAGACCCTTAGCAATCTAGCCTTGACATCTTTTCAGATGACACTGAGTGAGACTCCTCACCCACAGCCTCTCCCTGAGGCTGACCCTTCTCTTATCCTTCTAGAGATGTACAACACACTCTTCTATTTTATCTATTGTCTGAAATGCACCCACCTCACTCAAACTGCTCTATTTGATCAATTATTTCTTTATTCACATAGCTAATATATTTATTGAATCACGTATAACTATTCATTCCCCCTCAAGAGTAAGAGTTCTTCCAAGTTATATTTTGTCTAAATCATCTCTGGATTATATTGCTTATGAATCTCTGGTACAGAGTAAATATTAAATTAAAAATTTTGGAATAAATAGAAAAATAAATCCATGCTTGAGAATTATGTTTTTGCACATAAGAAAACTAACCTCACCCTCTTCACCTTTCTCACCAACTTTCCGAGAACATGGCCCCTGGAAGAATGTTCCACCACCATCAAGCTTTTGCTCCCACCGTGGCTAGCTGAATACCATCCTTAAGGTCCTGAAACATTTTCTGGTTTCCTTTATTTTGCTCTGAGATTTCTTTCTCTATAAGGATGTGAGCTACAGGTTAATCAAGTATTTGTTATATCCCATTGGTTATGTAAAATATCCACCGAAACAAAGAAGAAATAGAACCTCCCCCCACCCCGCCATTGGTATAGATCTATAAGCTAAAGAATGGTCATTTGTTGATAAGCACCTATCTACACAGAACCTCTATTACAGAATCACCCAAGTGTAAGGAAAACGTCAAGATGCTTTTAGAAGGAGCTATTTGGCAAGCTTTTAACTACAATAAGTCAATGAAACAAAACAGTAACTATTAGAAAACATCTATGTAGTAATTTGGTCACGAGATAATTTTGTTTTGATGACTTTTACAGTTGGAACGGCAGCCAAAGTGGCCTTGACTTTGACAGTTTTTCTTACTTCATGTAACAGGAGTCGTACCAATTAATCAGTAGCCTAATAGTTTGAGATTTCTGGCACTGCTCTTTTCATGTTACAATCAGCCTGTCTAAAGAGACCATTTCTACTCACAGGCAGTAATACAGACAAAGATAATATCATGTAATTCATTCCACTTGAGATATTAAGTCTATGCTACATTTTTAAACAGCAACATCACATTGAATTTGGTTGTCTTAAAGCAAGACCATCACCCTCTTCTGTCAGATGATTGTGTTTTCAACTGAGAAAGGCCTTGCTTGAATGATAAACAGGAATCCCAGTCACTGGGATCACTCCCTTTCCCTCATTTACCTACGTAAGAGAGGTGTCAGACACTCTATAATCCAGGTGTGCTTCAAAGTCCTCTGCAAATTCATTTCCTTTCTTATAAGATAATATCCACTCAATCTGCTTAGAGTCGGAGGTTGAATTTTTTCATTTCTCTTTTTGGTCCTTTCAAAGTATGCATATGTAGTATTCACTATGTATTACAGCTTCACCATCACCA